>NW_025335587.1:6696347-6704758 GCF_004798865.1 Varanus komodoensis
TGGCCACTAACTATAGACCTGTGGCCAACATCCCGTTTCTGGGCAAGGTGTTAGAACGGGTGGTGGCGGGACAACTCCAAGCACTCTTGGATGAAACTGATTATCTGGACCCATTTCAGTCCGGCTTCAGACCCGGGTACGGTACTTAATCTGCCTTGGTCGCCCTGTACGATGACCTGTGCAGGGAGAAGGACAGGGGGAGTGTGTCCCTGTTGGTTCTTCTGGACCTCTCTGTGGCTTTCGATACCATCGACCATGGTATCCTTCTGGATAGGCTAGCAGGATTGGGGGTCGGAGACACTGCTTTGCAGTGGTTCCGCTCCTATCTCAACGGCCGATTCCAGAAGGTGGTGCTGGGGGACTATGGCTCTGCGCCATGGCAGCTATGCCATGGAGTACCGCAGGGGTCCATTTTGTCTGCTTTGCTGTTTAACATCTACATGAAACCGCTGGGAGAGGTCATCAGGAGGTGTGGGCTGCGGAATCATCAGTATTTATTTATTTATTTATTAAAACATTTTTATGCCGCCCCATTCGCCGAAGCCTCGGGGCGACTTACAACATAGATGTACGCTCTCGTTTTCCACTAATCCAGGTGAGGCAGTGGCTGTGCTGAACCGGTGCCTGGCCGAGGTAATGGGCTGGATGAGGGTAATAAACTGAAGCTCAATCCAGACAAGACGGAGGTCCTGTTGGTTGGCGGATCGGGCTTCGGAGAGGGTGGATTTGACCTGGTCCTGAATGGGGTTGCACTCCCTCTTAGGGACAAGGTCCGCAGCTTGGGAGTGCTCCTCGACCCAGAGCTTTCATTGGAAGCTCAGGTGACAGCGGTGGTGAGGAGCGCTTTCCTTCAGCTTCGGCTGATTCATCAGCTGCGCCCCTACCTGGACTGCCTGGCGACGGTGACACACGCGCTGGTGACTTCTCGCCTTGACTTCTGTAACACGCTTTACGTGGGGCTTCCCTTGAAGATGGTCTGGATACTTCAGTTGGTTCAAAATAGAGCTGCCAGGTTGCTGATGGGGACTGGGCGTTATGTTCACATGACTCCAGTCCTCCGTCAGCTTCACTGGCTTCCCATTGAAGTCCGGGCCCAATTCAAGGTGTTCGTGATGACCTATAAAGCCCTAAACGGCTTGGGTCCTGGTTACCTGAAGGAGCGCTTACATCCATATATGCCTGGCCACCCCTTGAGATCTGCGGGAGAGGCCCTTCTCCGGGAACCCTCCATGAAAGAAATTAGGAGGGTAGGTACTCGGAGGAGGGCTTTCTCTGCGGTGGCGCCCAATCTATGGAATGCACTCCCCAGAGAGGTCCGCCTGGCGCCGTCGTTATTTTTCGGCGCCAGGTGAAGACCTTTTTATTTAAACATCATTTTAATTGTTAACAATATTTGCTTATTTATCTGGCCAGGGCAACTTCTTTTATATTGTTATTTATTTTATATTGTTAATTTTATATTGTTATTTTTGTATTTTTTGTATTTTATTGTGTTGTAAGCCGCCCCGAGGCTTCGGCAAGGGGCGGCATAGAAATGTTTTAATAAATAAATAAAATAAAATAAATAAAAAAGCCCCATTACCACTGCATTGTCATGACACACCAACACATGCAAGCCTTTTAAGTTGAGTTGCATCATGTTACCTTTATAATCCAAAAGCTGAGCTACTACACACAACTAAAATGTGCACCGACAAGAAGCTGCATGGTCAGAACAAAGGGAAAATACCCAGACAATACCCCAAAGTGGTAATATGAACAAGCTCTCTGAACTGGTATATCCCTATTAGTAGTAAGTTGTGGAAGAAGTACTAGTATGAATATTGATTCAACAGAAATAGACATTTACCCTGTGCCTTCCACAGGACGTCAGGCTAATAAAGCCGGCATCATTTTATGTGATATCATTCCCCTGTGCATCAGTAGGACCGGGGGAGAGTCAGGCAAAGCATCTGATTATTTGAGGGGACATAGTTTTGGCTGTACAAAGATGTGTAGATTAATTTGACCCACTATGACCACCAGATTTTGGGGTATAACACCAGGTTTGATTCAGTGGACAGGGAGGCAGGATTACCATCATCTGTCATGGTACCATCCCTTCCTAGCAAGCTCCACTATTTTAAACTTATGCATGTACAACACAACATCAGGAGAGATGAGAATTCTGTCAATGTACTATCCAAGTAATCTCCCTGATGGAGCTGTCCGGGGTGACTCCAGTGGTGCTATTGATTGCTGCCAAATTTGTTGTTTTGGGTGATCTAAAAAACCTCCTTGATTGAAGCTTCTCAGATTTCATGCCTAAAATAGAAATCATGACCTTGTCCTAAGTGATATGTAGCCTTGACCATGTAGCAGGGTATACTTTTGACCTGATGTCTGGCAGCCAGGATGAAAGTAATCTATGGGTAGGGACATGGAGAAAAAGTTCCATTGTCATAGATACACCACCTACTTGTTAATATTTAGATTTTCTGGGACTCATAATCTTTGCATCTCTGAACCTACCAAAATGACCCAATTTGGAAAGAGACTGCTGAATTCAAAAGGATTCTTCAATGCTCTGGAGAATTTTCCTTCACTAGAGCTGGAAATCCTCTCAAAGACATGTTTGATCTATGGAAAGAGGAGATGACCAGGGAGGTTGGCATTCTTGTTTTACTGTGTAGTCCAGAAACCTGATCTATGCTCACCAAGCCCTGAGCATTCTGTCTCCTCTTGATTCAGCACTGAGACCTATAGATAAGCATCCTGTTGCATGTGTGCTCTTACCTTTTGTGTGTGTACTTCCCTTGCTAGAATAGCATAACACAGAAGCTTATTGTGCATTATTGGAAGAGAGACATTAAGAAGAGAGCAAGTTTGGTGAAAATGGAAGGGTTGCTGAGTTACATGCTAGTGCAAGTCATTGTATTCTCAGTGAAGTGTATTAAGCCGCATTGTTTTAATCTTCTTTTCTTTTTTCAAAAACTTTGTGACGTGCCCAGAACGCTTGTTAAATTGCACAACATAGACATGCCATAGGTGATTAGATGAGGGTGTGATCGTATGGCCTCCCAACCTTGGCCATAGAATTGGGGGCGGGGGGAGAGAGAGACAGTCATAGGATTAGTCAGAGCCCCAGCTCTGAGATCCTGCATCCCAGTGCTGGGACTCTGAGGGCTGCAGCCAGGATGGAAAGAACTGGGCCACTGGGCTCCCTGAGGCCACAAACTGGCTGTGGAAAAGAGGGACGGGGTGTGCCAAGGGGAGGAACCAGCAGCTTGTATCATATCCAGATGTGGTGTCCCAGCCTCTTTCTCTTCCCACCTCATGCCATTCCATAGAAACAGCTGAAAACAGCTATCTAGAAGAGATGCATGAAGAACATGAGATCACAACTCCCATGCCTCCTTCCATGCATGGAGTGGATGCAGTGCTCAGAGGCTTACATGGACTGAGGACAGGAAATGTTGGATTGTGCCCCAAATGAACCAGACTGTGATAAAATAGGAAAGCAACTGGCAAGCACCATGTATCAGTACACATCACTGTCTACTGAGGTCCCGGTCTTAAGAATTAGCTCCATTTTCCCTGTTTCTTCTAAAATACACTAATATTTTTTCTGTGAGAAATTCCTTCACAGATGGACCATTTTCAGTCTTCCAATGTCACAGAATAACTCTCTTAGCAATCAGCAAGCATTAAAAAATCACTTTCCGTGTTCTCTTGGGATTTCACGTACTTTAGGCACATCTGCTATGTATTTGTTCCGTACTTTATAGGGAAAAATCATCTGACCTCAGCTCTGGGAATATGCATAGTTACTCATTAACAAAAGAAAGAAAAGAGACACAATTAAATGAAGATGAGAGCACAGTCCACCAAGAGAATTTGACCTATTTATTGAAATTTGTAATATGCATGATTATCTTAATTCCACACAGATTGTCAGTCATGTAACCCAGATATGCAGACAGGCTTAACTAGCTCTGCTACGTGATGAAGGAGATAAATACTATTAATAATAGCATTTTTAGTGGGGATGAAATCTGTCCATTTCAGTTTCTTGCAGTTTCTCATTATTCCCACATTATTCCCATTATTCCCAACCTGCTTCTAATTCAGTCTGTAGTTCCTTTCCTAAACAGTCCATATGATAATACAGCTGCATTTTCATGTGTTTTTCTAATATAATTCTTCTTAGATTTTTTGCAGTTTTATGAGCCTTTTCCCAATGTATAATACATTTCATATTATTTTCACAATACATTTCATGCAAAATTTCTCCTCATATATTCATTTTTATCAAAGAATTGCACAGGAAAATTTGGGGAATTGTATAACAAAATTAGCAAACATAGAATGATTCATTTTGCACATTTAAAAGAATCTGCAACTTTGACGAGTTGGCATTCAAATGAGAACTGAATAAAACTGCCTGCATAGCTTTACATTGAGCTTACATGTTGAGTCACCTTTGCAAGGCTGGGAAGGTGTGAGCCTGCGGCTGGATAGATGACTACATGCGGAAGTGAAACAAGTGTTGGATTTGATGGCCTTTTAGGCCCCTTACAACTCTGCTATGCTCTGTTATGCCATGCTATGCAAAATTCTCCCCATCTCTCCTTTTCAATATTCAAATCATACATCATTTACAAAGTAAGGCTATATTTATTTATTTCTATACTGTCCAATAGTAATGTTCTTCAGATTGCTTAGAACAGTTCTTATAAACAGGAAATACAAGAAAAATATCAGTAAAAATGTACAGTTTAAAAACACATTTTTCTCTTAACCATAAAAACTTACAAAGCAACCAAGTGAAAATATCCATCACCAGTTAATCTTTTTGAAGAGACATGATTTATTTATACACGCATGCCAAACCAGAAATATCCTTCTGCCTCTAATTTTCACTATACATTTGATGACACAATGTTGCCCAGCTGCTACTGTGATATAAAATCCCCAATCCTACCTAGCTTCTTCAAAAAACATCCAAAAAACAAAATACCATATATTTCTGCACCAGGAATGTACAAGATCAACAGCACATTAAAAGCAAACAAAAACATGATCACAATATAATGTAGAACATCAAAGTGCTTTAATTTTTCAAGTGTTAACTGCACAGACAAAAATAAGCTTAAATGACACTACTTATGCATAGCCAAACTGATAAAGTAAAAACACAAACCATCTTTTCATGTATTTACTATCTGCTTTAAAGAGTTGTCTTGTATAAAGACAAAATGGTTACTGGGTGGGAGCGGGTACTTCCTTGGGAGTTTCCGTGCCTCTCTATCAGTATAGTAAGTCGAGATCTAAGAAGTTCATTTCCAAATTGTGCAAAACAGGCGCATGAGGATTTGCACATTTGAAAATAATTTTAAAGACAGGAAAGTCAAAAAGTGAATTCTTCTCCTAAATGCTAAGATTATCTTCCAAGTCACTAAGCAAACAATAAATGGTGGGTTGGGCATGGCATAGGTTGGTAGCGACCCATTGTAAGCCCAAAAGCCAATTGTACTCATCATGCCTTGTCCCCACACTTCCTTCTCTCTCTGTTCTCCAAGGCATATAGAAACATAGTGAGTCAGAAGGGATCTTTGGGCTATCTAGTCTGACCCCTGGCTCCAGCTGGCTCTGCTCATGAATACTCCACATGTGGTTGTCCAGTCTTTCCTTGAACACCCTCACTGATGGGTTCCCACTGCCTCCCAATGAACCCCATTCCATATCCTATGGGTGCTAATCATCAGGAAGTACTCCCTAGCATCCACCTTGAAACCTGGTTCCTTGAGCTTTGCTCCATAGGACTGTATCAGACAATCAAGCCATTATATCAAGTCTTTGGTTCTCAAGGTCACTTTTCTCAGGGAAAATAATCTACTTCCCAGTAACTGCATCAGGTTCAGATCACACAACATCTCGTTACAGCTGGTCACCTATGAAGAATTGTTGTATTACTGTTCTCCCTACCAGCTGCTTCTAATGCTTCTCTATTTGGCATCTTTCCCTCCCTCTTTCTCTCTTTTATTGCCTATGCCAATAAAAGTTCAATAAATTTCAAGTTCAATAAATTTCAATGATGGGAGAAATAAGGGGTAAAGTAAGTATCTGAGCATGTACAGAGTGGTTTGTGGAACTACTTCTGAGAACACACCTTTTGAGTAACTGTGGGAGGACCCTTTTGGAGGTGGGCAAGTCTCTTAGCTGAATGCCACCCTTCTAGTTGGCTAGCCCTTCTCTCCTGGCACCACATCATGAGTCAAGAGTCATACCAGGCCTGTCTGGTTCTTGGAGCTCCTGCCCCATGCCTTTTCCAGGCAATCTTAGATCCTGGCTATTCTCAGCATCCTCCTGAAAAATGCTGAGGAGAGGGTGGTCTTGAGGTAGGCCCCACCCCTCGCTTCTCCCATCTCAATATCTGAAAGCTCAGTTTCCCAGGGGCCATCCTCTAAATCTGAAGAGTCCAAATTACCCTCACTTTGAAACTCGCGCCAAGCACAAACACCTGCTTCATTCCCACCACTGCCTCAATCTGAAACTCTTGCACTGCTGCCAAAATCACACTTCATACTATGGTCTCTGCCCACTCCACTGCCTTGAACCTGACGTGATCTGATCCTGTGATGTCAACATACAATCCAGCTTGCCTGTCCATGCTACCAATCACGAATGGTTGTTATAGTTACCCTGGTAACTCAGTTGGCTAGGTAAGTAACTGGGCCTTAGGAATCATTCCATAATTTTAATGAGTTTGACATTTATGTCTATATAGTAATAAAAAGTGTTTTTGCCAATTAAAACACCACAACCACAAAACACGCACAAACATGAATTAAATTATGTATCTCGTACATAAGTTACCCTTCTAGCATAATGTATCATCTATTAACAAATCACATTCAGGATTCATTTATTGGATTAGTCCTGAAATATGTCCATGAGCTTTCACAAGATTTCAGTAAGACAAGCTAAGAACACACAGTTAGTGAATTGCTTCTTTAAAATACCAGTAGTATGCTAAATATTTGAAAAGTATAGAAGAAAAGCAAGTTTGTACATTACCAAATTGTTGGGATTTATCGTGATAAGCTGGAGAGATTTTCCCGCTCCTGGGAAGCTCTTTGATAAAAGCAAAAGCAACTTAGAAATGAGAAGGTATAAAGTACAGAACTGAGATGAGAGTAAGTGGTAATTACCTCTGTTAAACATCTACTACAGTGTGACGCTGATGGAGGGAAGCGGAAGCACTCATTACAGCAGAGGCAGAACAGAAATCTGCCAGAAGAATGGAGAAAGAATGCCCTTAATAAACCACTGCTGATCTTTACAAGATTGCATTTACCTCTTATCACATGGGATTAACACTGGCTCCACCTGCCTTTCAGCTCCTTACAAAAGGCATAAAAACATATGCCACTAATAACATAGACTTGTTTTTATATGATATATCTAAATTGTGCATTAAAGTTTGGCTACAAAGTTTAGGACCGGAAGGCATTTTCAACAGAATTAAGGAGAATGATGTGGAATAATTCGATGCCTGGAAAATCAGGATGCCACAATAAGAGGGACATACTTTTCTTGAAACTGTAGGATAAAAATTAGCTAGAAAAGAATAGTGCTGTATGAAAGGCAAAGAAGGGAAAGATACTGTGCATGGGTTAGCATGGGACAAGCACTGCATATTCACAGAATTCAGCTACTTAAGAGAGTCACAAAAATCAGGGTCTTTCCAATGATTACAAAAGATTCATAGAACATGTTTAAAGCAGCCATTCAGTGTATGTAAAATACTTGAAGTTAAGAAATCCAACATTAATTATAGTTAATCAAAATGGTTGTGAATAGCTTATTAGAGCAAAAATTCATATCAGTTAATGTGAAGATCAATGTTCTAAATAAGGCATTATTTAGAAGTACTTGCCATGTGATTACAGAATTAATGAAATTGATGTGAGGAAACATTCATTGGATTCAGTCCTATCTGGATGCATTAAATATTCAAACTGCAAGTCCATTTACTGACACAGTGTACAAAAAAATACTTAAATATGTCACTTTTACAAAGTTAAACTTTGTGTTTTGTTTTGGGGGTTTGCATAATATCTGACTTTAAGCAATGACATGCATATTATTATCTTAATACAACCATGGCAGGGATGCAGAATAAATTACTGAAAAACACATGAACCCAGAGAGCAACAAAATGTGAAACAACTTCCAAAAAACAGAAAGATTGTTCAATGCTATTTGAAATCTAAATATACCGTATTTTTCGCTCTATAAGATGCACCTGACCATAAGACGCACCTAGTTTTTAGAGGAGGAAAACAAGAAAAAAAAAATATTCTGAATCAAATGGGCACCTAATCACAGGCACATTCCCCATCACTTCCCCATGGGCTGCACATCTG
>NW_025335587.1:6704858-6755020 GCF_004798865.1 Varanus komodoensis
ATCACTTCCCCATGGGCTGCACATCTGACAGACTTACTGCACACACATATTCGCTCTATAAGACGCACAGACATTTCCCCTTACTTTTGGGGGGGGGGTGCGTCTTACAGAGCAAAAAATACGGTATTTGTTTTATTTTGTTAATACACCAATTTCCTCAACTTCCTGGGACTTGTGTCACATAAATATGCTGGTCACTATATTAATTAACTACATTGAATAATTATATAGTTATATTATTTTAAAAATGAATTAGTAAGCCAAGCCAATGGCACCACTGCATTTTCCTCCTTGTGCCTTCCACCTACCCAGTCATTAGGAATTTCCTTGTATCAGTACACAATCCTAACCCTTATCCTAACCCTATCACAACTGCAGGTTCCTTTGGTCACATAACATATGGACTACAATGGCAACATATGGCCTCTACACAGACAGTCCAACCAACACATGGAAACTGTGTGGAGAGAGGCCACTTCAATCATGATCCCACCCCCCACACCATCCTTACAAGCAGAACAGCTGTACAGAGCTAACATTTCAGTGGAGATCAAGAATTAGACAGCTCTGGTAGAATAAAGGATGATGTAGGCTGATAGCAGGCTACAAAAAGGCATACACATTTTCAGGTCACACAGGTGGCGAGAAGCCATTCACCTTCTACTGTCATGCTGCAGTTTATTTTCTCCTGGAAAGCAATTACAGGACAAATGCCAGGCTATGGTAGGGTGTTTTTTTCCCCTCAGCAGCAACACATCCAGTCTCTTGGCAGACTCCAAGGGCAATTTTATTGGCCATTTAAGCACTGTCTTTGGGTCAGTCACAGCAATATTGCTCATGAGCGGTCTGGCAACAGCTTCTTCCTAGATGTCATAATCCTTGTGATTTACTTTCAAGGAATTAGAACATTCCGTCTGTTTCAGAAAGTGCTGACCTAAAAGGCCTTTGGAGAACATGTAAGGAAACATTAGAGACAAAAGCCCTCTCTAACAGGGACCCAAATGCAGGAGACATCAGTCCAAAGTTACTTGTTGGTCTAAAGCTGCTTCCCATAAAGTCACTGGCCCACATGCAGCCACCAGGCCTGCGTGCCTTGCGGATCAGTATCTTGCAATGCTCATGATGTTTTCTTGCAAAAGTCATAGCAACAGCATACAGGATGTGTGTGTTCTCATTGACTTGATGCAAGTCTTTCACCCAACTACTGAACATGGACAGACATCCATACACAATTGCATCTTACTGCACAATTTTATAGTAATATACATTTGAATTAATGGGAATGCTGGATTCTCACACTGAATGTTTCATGAAGGTATGTATAGGGAAACACCTATAGCAAATTCGTATATGTATAGCTTATATAGCACATAATTTACATGCATTTCTAAGTCTAAGCATCAACTCACATTTCACCTTTGAATCACTCTTTTCCTTTCACTGACAAGGTCTGAGCTTTTCAGCTCTCCAGAGTGGGCAATTTCCCATAATGAAGGGGCACAATGAAAATAGTCAATTCAGAAATTTCAGTAACTAAAGAATAATTTTGTTTTTAATAGAAAGATCATAAATATGAAGTACATGTATATATTAGAGGAAAATACAAACCTAAGAGTTCCATAAAAAAGAGAGAAGCTAATGAGCAGGTAATATAAGAAAAAATCAGACCACCTATCAAAGGCCTTGACTTTATTCCTCCAAACCATTGCCAGTAGCTGCTTGATTTTATCTCATGTCTGAAAATGTAGGCTCAACTGCTTCCTTCGTTCCAGCTGGAACAGATACGTCCTGAAATTTTACCAAAAAAATCAGTTTCGAAGTATATACCACAAAGTGCACATTTAGTTGCCAGTAATATTTTGTTTATTTATTTGGATTATTATATACTGCCCCATTCCCCTAGGTTCTGTGCAGTTTACAAAAATTCAAATTTAGATTAGAAACAAGCATATAAAATGAAACTAATCTGGGAAGACCTGTCAGAAGAAATTTGTCTTTTATTCCTTTTGAAGGTGACAATCTGGGCTACCACTCCCAGAAAATCATTCCACAGTGTAGGGGAGACCAGTGAGAAAATCCTCTGGGCAGCTGGCATTGATCATGCAGAAGGAAACTTCAAATGATTATCTGTAGAGAACCACAGTGGGAGAGGCAGCAAACTGAAAACATGGGAGTGTGAGGCCATCTAGGACTGGTTGACACACCTCTGATCCTGGATCCGAACCATAAACAGCAAGTAGCCCCATTTTTCTGGATTTAACTTCAGTTTTCCCTTACTCATGCAGCCCATTGTCAGCTTCAGGCAGCCATTCATAGGAGAGATGGGGTATAGATTTCTCTCATTCAAAATCAAACTTCTACTTTATTTCATGCTAAAGATATTTGAGCATGACTGCTTATTAGGCTTTTCTTTTTACTTAGGCTTCTTAGGCTATATACTCATTCTGCCTATTCAAATATGCATACTTTTTGTATAATAAAGTAGTAACTAATTATCCCTGTCTTGATTAGCCTCTCCTAAAAATTTTGCACAGCATAGTAAGCTGCTCTGCCCTTCATTATATTTAGGTATAAGAAAGCTAATATGAATTATGTCCATTAATTCCTGGATGATCTTTAATATTTCACTTTGTGAAATGTATTTCCATTGGACTTTATCTTCTGAATCACAGTTATAAAAATGTACCTGATGGAGTTGCTTGAGGACTGCCAAATTTTCTTGATAAAGTCAGATAATACAATGAAATATGCAGCATAGTCCAATCAATAAAATACATCCTAAATAATAGATGGTTTTATAGTGTATTAAAATGTAATAGATCATGTTCATTCTATAAAATTTTAAGTCTTCATAACAATAGAGAGTTTCTTGCTTTAGCTCCACATTGAGAAAACAGGTAAGACTGATTAAACAAAAGACAAAACACAAAAGCAAGTTCAGTGTTGCCAAACTGGAGGGAGTGAGAGAGCTTGGCAAATTTACATGTGCCTCAAGGTTTTAGGGTTGTTTATTGTGTGGGTGGAAGTAGTCTGGCTCTCTCTGCTGTCATGGCTGCTCAAAAACCAACCAAGAATGATGCTCCACTTTGATGCTCTTCCTCTGCCATGTTGCGGTGGAAACGGCAACCAGCAAGTGGGCTCTGCTGCTGCCTGTGGTGGCAACGCAAAAACTTAATTCTTTACAATCTTTAAAGAAATTGCTGCTGCCACCACAAGAGAGAAAGCACTTCCATGGAGTCTTAGCTGGTTGATTGGGACCTCTGCTAGGCTGACTTGGATCAAGGACGCTTCATATGTTGTGCCTGGATTCTTGGAAACAACAGAAGCCAAGAAACTGTCCAGGCAATTACGGGGTTGTGGACAGCCCAGCAATTGAGCAGGTTGAGATGGGGGTACATTACATCCCACACAAGGGCACTGCAGATTTGCTTAAAGGCTTGGTTTGGATGACACCAAGGGAAAGAAACTAGGGAGCAATTCTGAAGAGAATGACAACATGAACAAAAGTAAGAACACAGATCACAGCACAGCTGACTGTCCTAAGGAAGGGAAGGAGGTAGCTGAGGGTGCAGGCAGCCCAGGGCAAAGAGATTTATTTAAGTACTTTTAAACCACACTTTAGAGCATAGCCTTCACAAGGCAGCTTGCATTATTTTATCCATATTTTAGTCTTCATAGCAATGGAGAGTTTCTAGCTTTAGCTCTACAATGATGCAGGCTTTGACCCAGTTACTGCCTCTTAGCCTAACCTGCTCACAGGGTTGTTGTAACAGTAAAATGGTGAGTGAGAGAAACTTGTAAGCTTCCTTGAATTTCTTGCAAGAAAGGTAGAATATAAATGCAATGGAGGAGGAGGAGGAGGAAGGAGGATTGTATATTAAAGCACTTTAAAAAGATTAGCAGCACTGAGGTCAATTCAATAAAATGTACCTCAAACAATATTTTTTAGCCTATCTAAATATCTGTATTGTTGGGACTGAATATAAATAAATCTGAAATGGATTACCCAAGACAGCTATGGTGGGGAGGGGGCAGTGAACCCAAATAGCCTTGTCTTTCCTGCCTGCCAATATGATTGATCTTACCAGTGGGCCGCCCTGGCTGATGCTGGCATCCAGGTAGGTTCATACAAATGAAAATGGCAAATTCTTTAAGGCTTGAAAGTCATCACCTCCACTTTGAGTGAGTCTTGAAAATGCTCCAGCAACCAGTGAAATTGGCACAATATCAGTTCCCACCAGCCTAGCTCCCATTACCCATGTGCGTGGCCACATTTTGAAGCCCTGCCTCTCATAGGCAGATAGACTGCACTATCTTCATTGTCAGAGAATGCCTGAGACATTTTGATGCCTGAGGGGAAGGACAAGATGACACCTCCATCCCACTGCAAGTATAGAAGCTGGCGGGAGTACTGACAGTTGGAATTTAATTCAGTAGGGGCAATGGCACAGCATCCTACAGTACACCCACAAGCAGTAGGCTAGTTTGGGCAGCACAGGACACGCAGCATGCACATGCCTGTTCTCCAACAGAGAGCAATGCTGGGAGCTCAGGAAGACCATCCATGGATCGCTGCAGCTTCCCACCTCGGCCCCAGCACCTGCTTTCTGAAGTAGTCATCTCTGTCAGCCTCATCGCAGGGGTAGCCCTGCCACACAGCATGCACGACAGTGGTCTGATCCAGACATAACCAGCACATGAACAATCAACGTTTGGTCTGAAGCTGTTTATATAGCATTACAGCAGGCACTCCAGACTATTCTAGTGAAAAGCGGCCCTAGCCACCAGTGTTGCCTTTGCTTCCACTCTGAATCTCAGATAAGCTGTACATGTGGTCCCTCAAAAGGAGGACAACCCCATCCAAGATAGGTCACATACCTCCTTACAGTCCTGCCAGTTTTACTCTCTATCTATCTACCTTATAGGATTACCTTTCAGTTTACTTCTCCTGATGCATTCCAAAACACTCCAGGCATGTGTTTAAGAGTTCACACTTGGGCTTAACTGATGAAAAAGCAAGGTAAAGCTACTTGTCCTTCACACACTGGTGAAGTGGCAGCTCTGCATTCTGGATGGTTTCCATAACAATTTCAAGTAGGTGTTCTAAAGAAGGGTCAAGATTAGCCCTCAGTTAATACATATGCAAAAAGGCAGAACAGAAGCCCCCAGCACTACCTCCTGGGAGTGAACAGGGACAAAAGCTTCAAGAAGAAGCCACCTGACACGTTTTCCATAGGCCAAACTGGCAAGAGGGAGTAAAAGGACACCACAGGCAATTGTACTGAAGGCTGCTGAGAGAACTAAAAGGGCTATCAATTTCCTGGGTGGTTTTTTCCAGCACAAAAAAACTACAGTGATTTCTCATATAGGACAGTCTGTCATATCATCCAAACCCACGTTGTGGTATTTCAGCATGTACATTTGATTTTTAGAAACCACAATAAGAAACAATGGTTTGTTCTATGGTTTCCATGCTTTACCATGGTTTCTCTGGTCATCCAAACCCAGCATTGTGATTTCCAGCTACCGCAGAGTCTCCTGGAAGGAGTGGCAGAAGCTGCTCTGGCCTTCCAGTATGAGATTCAATTTCAGCTGTGGTGGCTGATGAGAAATGCAAGAAGAATGAGTAAGAAGGACAGAAACCAAACTAGTGCAGAAACCACTTGATCATCTTTCAGGCAAAAAGGGAAAGGACAGGACAGGACAGGTCCACCATGAAAATCACACAGGGTTTCTTGACATGGCATGTGACCCCAGCCCCTGAGTCATCTAGCAAAATGATCAAGGCTGTTTCTGTCCTGGAAAATGGCTCCAAATAATCACAGTTTCTTTAGCCACTTATAATGGAAAGGCAAACATTTTGCCTAATAATCTTACAGTTTTAGACATTAGTCTTCATACAGGACTGGTTATAAGCTTAGTCTGTTTGTCAAAAGCCTAACCACCGTTCCCTTAAGGACAGCAGGGACCATTCCCTTCCACAGAAAAGCATTCACAACCTCTTAAATACAGATTCTCTATTCAGGCCAGCAGTTTTTAAGATCCGTAAGAATGTAAGAAGAGCTGTACTGGATCAGTCTCTATCTAGTCCATTATCTTTTTTATACAGTGACCAACTGTCAGGGTCCAAGGCTGGGATGTGCATGACATGAGGACACAGGGCACTGGCAACAGAACCTGCGATGAGACAGAGTCCAAGGTCTAAAACCAAGGTTTGCTGGCAAGGCCAAGTCACAGTCACAGAACAGTCCAAGGTCAGAAACCAGGAGTATATATCAGGGTAAGACATGGATGTAGTCAACGGCAAGCCAAAGGCTGAGTATCAGGAAGACAAACAGAGCTGCAGGTACCCTGAGGAAGGATAACCGGACCAGATACACATTATGACCAGCAAACCTGCACAGTTTCCATGGTGCACAGTTCTTTTGCCTGGATGTGCCTGACAGACAGTAAAGTGGCTTCTATGCTAGCATGGCTTCTACCCTCCTCATTCAGTTTTCTCATTGTTGGTGCATATCCCATCAGTCACCATGCCTGGAATTCAACCTCATGCTGAATGACAGCTCGTAAGAGTCTCTGTGGTGGCTGCATATTGGGACCATGAAAACCGCAATGCCGACTTCAGATGAGCAGAGAAACCAGGATAAAGCACGGTAACCACAAAACAGACAATTGCTTATTACCATGGTTTCTAAAAACCAAATATACCATGCTGAAACCCTGCAAGAGGGGTCAACTGATGTGAGAGACCATCCTGTGTGAAAAACCACCATGGCTGTGCAAGCCTGCCCTGCGCCTTGTTCCTTACCCTCTAACCCTGCATAGCCGATGAGGCAATCAATTCCTCCCTACTATTTGTCTTTCAGAAAGGACAGGATTGTGAGTCAGGGATGGTAGCAATCTTATTGCGGCAATGAAAGGGCCTCCAGAGATTCTGCCTTCAGGAAGTCGGAAATGGGAGCACAGTAACTGTTCATCCATTTCTGTTTGCAGTAAATTTGAGGACCACTGAGTGGGGGGGAAGACACACAATCTGGATGCAAGGTATGTGTTAGTACTTCTAACGTGTTCCTAGGAGTTATGTTTAGTTAAAGGATAATAAAGCAGCAAGCATCAGGATGCTTCTGGCTGTGGGTCTGTAGGGAATGGAGTTAGTTTGTGATACTGGGAAGAACAGGATGAAGAAGAAACCCGGTTTGTGTCCAATAAATCCTTGGAGCTTAGCATTAACATATAATTGAACTGAACTAGCTATGAACATTACAAAAATCTAGAGGAATAAAAAGGAATGATAATTAATGTAAAAAATAATACAAATGTTCTACAAAAAGATGGGTCACTAATTAATCACTATTTTTTATCACTTATAAACCTGAAGCTGATTTTTAACTACAACAGCTTCAGGAACTTTACCCTTTACATCAGCCTGATATTGCTACGTAAGACCTCCACTCCTTTCAATAGAATACTGAATGGAGAGAAGACAGGCAGCATCCATACTTGCTAGATGGCTCTTCAAATAGTAATGGAATGCACCCCATAACACAGGAAATCCTTTACTCAGTATGACTCAGTTGCAAACTCTTCTTTAATTAAAACATCTGTAAGAATTAGGAGATCAAAGCCCTTCATTACAGTGTTATGCATGCCATAAGCAGTATGATCTCTCGGACATACACGATGATAGCCTTGCCAACAGCATACACACAAAAACAGAAGGTCTAGGCTTTATTTCTAAAACTGCGAGTCTTAAACTGGTGATTTTTCCTACAAAAGCTGTTGTAATCCATCCACAGAGGTTTGGCTACTGGGCAGTGTAGAAATGAGAAAAAAAAGTTTATTTTCTATTTGTTTTTTCCATCCATACTCCAAAAACCTGCAGCCATTTTAATAGGCAGAAGCTGTGTGTCCCCATCCTTGTGCTCACTGACTGAGGCCAAGCGAGTGATCTTCTATGGCCTATTCATTCTTGTTTGGACTCAGTCACAGCTCGGGTTGCTCATTTCTTTTCAATTTAGTGAAGCCTGATATGTTGAAGTTTGAAAACCCTGCCATAAATTCTTATTTACTTTAAGTTTTTTAAAGCTATTTCTAGAGCACTTTTTTTCTTTTCTTGTAAAAGTATCCTTGCACTGACAGTATTCCCTTCTACCATTTAAAATAGAAGAAAAACCATTACAAAAACAGTTTTTACAATTCTGTAGCAAGTAATCAGAGGGCAGGTATCTGCAGCATCTCCCCGGACTTCTTTGTCCCCAGAGCAACTGTTTCTCTAACTGTACATAGGATGCATTCGCTTAGCCTTAAAAGCAAGCAGACACAGGTTGCCTGTTTTAAAAGCTGCATTGCACCTCCTGGAAGGCTTTTCAGAAAGGTACACGTGTTAGTATTCAACAACAACATAGTTAAAGTATAACTTAAAGCCATAGTGAATTTTTTAGTCTTCAAGGTGCCACAAGACTGTTGACTTTACAGAAATTGGATTTATGAAGTGTTATTTATGTACAATGAAAATATCATTTGGTAAAGGTTTCTTTGAAGACTTTTGGTGTTAGGCAACAGCAAGTGGCACTGTTACATCCCAGCTGCTGGTGTTGTTTCTGTGCTGTCTAAATCAAGGTACTTGCAGCTTTTCATAGCTTAAAAATGCTCAAATTTTTAAAAAGCCCATGGGATGACTTGCACTTGTTTAACCCAGGAACAACACTGATGTCCGAGTTCATATTTCACAGAAACTAGCTGCAAATGAGGCAGTCATAACTTGTTGCCAGAAACCAGAAATGGCTCGTGCACAGTTTGCATCCCTGCAATTTGTGGGTTAAGTAACTGCTGCTAAATGTTGCGATTATATTCAAACAGCTCTGATGTATGAAGAATTCTCTTCTCTAAATGATATGCACTACGAAGTTCCACCCTACCCTTCCTTTCTATTTTTTTTAATTCTGGAGCATAAAACATATAAAATAAGTTAATTTGGATATAAAGGTCAGCTTTAAACAGTGTTTACTTCTTTGCAGTGACCTTAAACTTCCCCCTCACACATTTGTATCCTTTGTCTTAGTTTATCAGGGACATCTTTAAGCTCTGGCACTTCGAGGCTGATGAGCATTACCTAAGCCAGGACTCTTTGGAGCTAATCGTGTACAATTTAGCATTATCAAAGCACTGACAGTCCTCATTCAAGCCAAGTGTGAAAGTTTTTAAATTAGCTTTCACAGTTTGATTCACAGACAGCAAATGTAAACTGGCACTGGATTAATTTTTTCTCCTTGACGACAATCTGGAACAGAATAGCCCAAAGGCTATTGTGGGCCATTTACTTTAACTGTTACTGAAGATTCACAATACAAGCTGTGTTCCAACTGGGACTGAAGCTCTAGGAGAGATGCAAAGCTTAATATTACTCTCATTAAGAAAACCGCTGTGTGTTTTCAAAATAGTCATTTTACTTTGCCACTTGAAAGCAGGCTACATCTCGGAGTTAGAGAAATCACGAAGGACAGAGCTTAGCACCAACATGGAGCTTCTCATCTCTGTGCTTCTTCCGTGGTTCTTTCTCTCTTTCTCTCATCTCCTGTATCAGAATGCATGGCAGGAGATCTTCAGTGGGGTGAAGAACCCGTTTGGCTGCATTTTGAGCTGAAATTCATCTATGAAGTAGAGATAAGAGTCTGCTGACTTCTTCATGCGCCAGGACACTGAAAAGTCCCACACCTGGAAGCCTCAGGCAACTTCCTCCCCAGCTGATGGGAGGTTGCAGCAACTGAGCAACACTATCTTTACCAATGTGTCCATTTCCTTTCCTAACAGCATTTGCTATCGGTCATTAACAAGCCCACTTGCTGAACGACTGCATCCAGAGTTGCAGGTCCCATCTTGCTGAGCCTAATTTGTCAAGACTTGTACAAAGAGAAAACTTCCGACCACAAATTTTGCAAACAGAGCAGGCTAAGCATCAGACCCCATCTTTGTGAACTTTAACACACTGAACTTTCCAGTATGGGAGGGATATGATATGTGAGCCTCAGTCAATCTCAGATTGAATGAAAAGGGGTGGGAACAAAATGTCCCCAGAAGGGAGGAAATGAAACCAAAAACCAATATGTTGAGCAGCTGTGAATTCCATCTTAAGGATAATTAGAAAGGAGGCTGGAAGTAAAACGCTAATATCATAATGACTTCAGACATACTGATGGTGTGACCACACTTGTAATATTGTGTGTAGTTCTAAGTTGCTGCACCACAAATAGGATATGATAAAGCTGAAAAGTGTCCAGAAAAGAGTAAATAAAGTTATCAGGGGACTGTGCAACACCCCCATGAGCAGCAATGTTTGGATATTTTAGTGTTGAAAAAGGGCAGGTAAGAATGAACATGACAGACAGACAGACAGACGCAATAGGTTTGTGGAAAGTAGCTTCTTTCCCCATCTCCCCCTCAGTCTCTCTCCCTCTCCCTCTCCCTGGTGAGAAATTCAAGTCAAACAAAAAAGATCAATAGTTATCCTTAAGTATTGCAATTTGTTCTCACAAGATGTGGTGATGGCTACCAACCTAGACCACTTTAAAATAGGATTAGACAAATTTATGAAGGATAAGGCTAAGCTAGATCCACTGGGTGGATGAAGAAAGAATCAAGAGAGGCCCCGCACTCTGTTTAGGAGTGGCAGTGACTGTTTCTGTATTCAGGACCGGAAAGCAAATGTGAATGTCGCTAAGAAGGGATGCTTCTGGGTGATGTGGGGCCAGTGTGAAAGAGAATATTATTGGTGTATGTCTGCACATAAACAGCATGTGTATCTCAGTAAGAGATGGAGGTGGGAAGACATGTATGAACTTGGGAATGGGTAAAGAGCTGTCAGAGAGGAGCAAAGCAGCTACACCACAAACACAGTGCTGCTAAGGTTGCTGCTCTCTAGCAAGTGGGGTGAGGTTCTAAGGGTCAGATGGCTAAGAGCACCAGTATCCTTGGTTTCATCACTGGGGGGGATCTGATTGGGGGATCTGAATTTTATGCTTACTGCAACTATTCTACCCAGCTCTAAAACAGTCCAATTCCTGCTACACAAGCAACAGTTGCAGGCCAACATGTGGGCTCCAGCTACTGAAAACTGCCAGTTCAATGCTTGGACTCAAGAGGATTACATTACTAAGTGCAGATCTTGTCACCATCCTTTGTCAATTTTTTTCCTCTGATGGCTCAGCATCTGCACGAACATGCTTTCTATCTTGTCGTGTCAATTTCTGTGTTACCAACTGTACTTGGTTCCTTTGATAGCTGGAACTTAAAAGGACGTGTATTTGACAGCCATAAGTACTCACTTGAACATCTCCAAAAGACCAACAAATATTTTCCTCAGAAAGTATTGTAAACACACTGCATAATTTTCTGGGAGTAATTGTTGCACCAGGATTTTTAAAAAGCTGATAGACCCATGATGGAAGTGCTGCACGGGCCTCATTGCAGGGACTGATACTGGCAGCAGCACAAGCAAGATTGCCAGGATTGGCAAGGAGGTTTTGCTCTTGCTTAGCGGTTCACTCACTGATCTCCACAACTCACAATGAAATGGATCTCTGGGTTTCAGATGACACAATAATTCATCATGGATCAGACAAGGACTAAAACAAGCCATGGGTTGTCAAGGTGACAGTGGTCTGAATATGGATGACACAACCATCCACTGTGGCTAGTTACCCATAATGGATGTTGTATTGTGCAAATCCACTCACTGAGAAGAACTTAGTGAATACATGTATACTCAAAACTTTTTTTTTTCTTTGACAGAGCAGTCCTTGAATTTGTTGCATAATCGAAACAATGCTTGAATTTGTTGAATCAATGAGTGGGTTTATACAACACCATAAGGCTAAGTAACTGTTATGTATTGATTGCCACTGAATCATGAGCTGTTGCTGAAACATAGGTTGTCATGTCTTTTGGACCCAGCCATAATAAAAAACCATAGTGCGTTAACCACAAACAACCTACAGTTCATAACCCAGCAACAAACCATGTATTGTCTTCTTGGGTTGTTTATGGTTCAAGACAATACAGCAACCCACATTTCAACAACTTACAATTCAACAACACCCCACATTTAGCCTTGAATGATGCGTATTGTATTGGTTGAATTCAGTCAACATGTATTGCAAACCAGAAATATCACATAAAGGCAGATGCTTATGTTTTAAAGCAGATTATGAGACCTGTATTTTTTCTTCCCAGTATGTAAATGTCTTTTTGGATATCGAACCTTCTTTCCTTTTGTTATAGAAAAGATTCAAGTGCACAGCTGTGCCAAGACTAAAGCTCCAGTGTAAAATAAAAACACAGCTTTCAATGTAAATGAATGGTCAGGCAATTTATAATGAGACCCAGAACCCTTCACCTTAGGTCACCAATTGAAATCCCTTCAGACTAGAAGTCACTCAGAAGTACTGACCATCTAAGAACTGTTCAATGCCTGTAATGTGTCAGCAATCTCATTTCCATTTGTAATGTGCCAGTGTCCACTTGCATCAAATTAATTCTAGGCCAAGTATTGAACTGGGGAAGGATGCTGGAGCAAACCACAGGCATGTCTTCTTCGTAAGGGTAATTAAAGGAACAGAGCAACTCACAGTGAAGCATAGAGACAAACAATGGGAAAGAGTAGTTCATGGATTTGGGACCTTCCAGAAAATTAAAAATGGATCTTGCTTCCTTCTTTCAAAGAGTGATATACTCTATGACAATGACTGTTTGAATACTCAGAGCCCTTTAATATGAAATGAGGAAGAAGTACTGAATGTAATGAAATACTGTAGTGATATGTGCGTTGAGATTTCTGCTACTTCAAAAGTATTTTAAACCAACTGGAAATTGCAAACTAGGATAGCAGAGGAATGACACACTTCCTAAACAAGTAACATTCAGATGTTTGGGGCTTCAAATTCAGTCATCCCACCCTTCAAGGTCAATGGTCAGGGATGCTGGGAGTTGTCATCCAAAACATTTAAAGGGCAGCAATATTAGTGTCAACACTACCGGGCATCGAATTTGGATAGGCAAGGTGGAAAACTGCTTCTTGACTCCTTTGCACTTGTACTTTGTGGTTTCACAGAGTTCTTTTCACATGTGCTTTTGCATCTTCATGAACTGCTGGCTGGGGTCAACCAAAAGTTTGAAGTGAGATATCAATATGCAGATAACTGTCACTTTTTTATCCAATTCTACAGACTTGTATTGTACTGTGCAGATGCTAAATCAATACCTTGGCATAGTATTAGACTGGATGTATGCCAATAAATTAAAGCTCAATCCAGATGAGATGGGTTACTGTTAGTAGTTTGTTTACCTGTCAAGGTGAGTAGTGTTTTGCCTGTTCTGAAAAGTGACATTTTCCAGAAAAGAATCTGGGAGCTGTTGCTGATATACCTTGGTCACTGGCACAGACCTTTGGCAGCTTAGACCTTTGTACATCACCTACAACGCTAGATTGGGATAACTTGGTTTCAGTTATCCAAGCCCTTCTGCTTGGGCTGCATGATTATTTTACATATGCAGTTGCCTTTGAAGGCCATCTGAAAATGTCAGCTAGATCAGAGCACACCTGCAGGATTGATTGCTGATGGTATAAGCATAACAAGCTGTGTTTTTCCGCCCATCATCACAAGCTCCCCGCCCACTACCAGGACAAAAGGTGGTGGTGGGGGGAGCATTTCAATGGAAATGGAAAGGAGGAGACTGGAGAGTCCAGGATGCAAGTTATCCTGGGGCCTCTTTCTCCAAAACACTGTCATTAAATGAGAAAAAATCCTGATAGTGAACATGCAGGGCATGAGGCTGGGGAAGCCAACATCAGTACCACTGCTTCCTTTGCATCTGCACTGATTGATGAGACTGTCAATGAGTGATATATTGCCACTCATCTTATTCCACAGACTCCCCTAAGTCAGTTCCACATGCTCCTAGGCAGGATGGGTTGTCTTCCCATAAAGGATATTATCAATGGATGATAGCTATTTATTGTTGAATGAACATCAGTTTCAATGAAGAATTTAAAAGTAGGGAGTAGTATTTGACTCCCTGCTTTATGAGTCTGGCTAAGCAAATGAGATAGTTGTCAGTAGAGATAAAAATGCAATATGCTTAGTTCTGTTTCCCTCCGGCACACATGGCTAGAAAAGTGGTTCCCCTTCATCCAGTAAATGAAATAATATATACTTTTATTCAAGCAAAAGAGTCTTGGGAATTGTTTTCTGCTGCAAATATTGGATGATGCAGCACTGACACTGGTAGAGGCAGACCAGTAGTTTGTTTCCACCAGCATTCTTAATTAGTATACTTAAAGTTACTATCCTTAAAGTACATTTCTTATACCCACTTAATTAATTAATTAAGAAATTAATTATTCTTTGGGTATTTAAGAAACCTTCAAGAATGCTATTCACAAAGGTTGTCCTGGACTCCAGAGCTGAAGGACAAACATAGTCTGATCATTGTCACCTGTTGGAGGACCAAAGTCTGCTCCCCTTAGTTCCCAGGAAACCATCATCTTTGCAAACAGATGATCAGCCTGGCCTCATCAATCAGCCAGAAAAGCAGAAACTACAGGCAGCTTCCTTTAGCTTCCATCCTCCAGCAGAAGAACCAGTTATAAGACTCTGTAATTAAAACTAGTATTCAGGTTTGCATTTCCCCTCCTCCCTCCTAATCCCTTTCTATTTGGTGTTATGTCTACCAGATTATATACCTGAGGAGAGGGAGCCTCTTCTTGCTGACCTTTGTAAGCTGTTCTGAAACACTGGAATAAAAATACTTTAAATAACATTTTACATTTCACAAAATGTAACCCTTAAGAAAGTGATAGACAGCATATCCTTGTGGAAAGTCTATCTTTCTTATTTACATAAGGATGACCTGTGCAGGAAGTAACATATGCATCTCTGAGAGGCAGAACACAAAGGAAGGCAAGGGTGCTTTTGGATAACATCAGTCATTACTTTTTGGAATTCCTTTGTGCAAGAATCATCCCTAGGTGACTAGATGAGAAAGTAGGAGTAAGAACTGGATGGACTGGATATTCTTTTCCTATCATCTACCTTCCTTATCCTCAACACTAGCAAGTTTGAAGGGTACTCAGTGATGCAGCTTAGGCTGCAAAACTCCAGGGTGGGAACATATTCCTATGGTATTTTCTGCTTAAAGGAAGTTTAATGAATCTGTGTCTTGCCTACTGTACAGACAATGCATTCTACTGCCTGTGTATCTTCGTTCTGCTCGTTTGCAGAACAGAATAGCTAATGGAAAGCAAAATTAACTTTTCTAATTTTTCATGCCTTACTGAGCCAGTGGTAGAAATCTAATGTTAGGGGTTGGCCGTGTGAGTGAAAGTGCACACCAACATCTTCTGTGCTCATACCATAAGCTTATCAGTTACAACTTAGGGTGCAATGCATGGATGTTTAGACAGAAAACAGTCCTACAACACCCAGCATTTCCCAGTCAGTCAGTCCCCATTCTTTTTCTAACTAAACAAGCAAAGGCTTACACTCTTAGAAAGTTATAATTTTTAACACCTCCCTTTCTATCCACTTAGGTGAGTTAAGTGCAGCTAACTAAAAGGCCCTCTCCCCAGTCCCAGTGAGACGTAGCTCAAGAACTGTTGGGAAATTAAAGAGAGCATCTTCACAGTTAACCATACCAGAGTGCATTACAATAACCCAAAAATTATGTCACTCGGCCACGTTTTCATTCCAGAATTCATAGGATCGTAACAGCTGCAGGTGGGTAAAGACTTAAGCTACTTTCATGCCTTTGTACTCTGGGGAATATGGGCAGGAGGGTGCTGCTGCACCATGTCCTGCTTGTAGCTTCTTGTGGGCAGCCATGGTGGGATTGCCGTACTGGACTGGGTGGACCCTTACAACGACTCAGCGCGGCTGTTCTTACATTCTTATGCATTCTTTTTACCACGTAAGACACCAGCTTTCTTGAAATGCACTGCAACATAAGCACAAGTCCAGATGGCATCCCAGTTAGTCGGTTCATGGCTACATTTTACTAATCGTAGCAACATATATCAACCAAAATACGAAATTCAGCAGTCTAATGCTAGTAGTTTTTATCATTTAGTCCTTGTGCAAAAGTTCTTTTGCAGAAGGTAACTGTCATATCAATATCACCATTCAAGCTAAGTTATTCCATGTTCTGTCTCTATCACCTGAGTACAGAAAAAATGTAGCAATCTTGCTGAAACCATTGTATCTGTGAAGTATCACAACTGTCAGGTTAACTAAAACAAACCCTCATATCCTTAAAATATTTCTGCTACAAATCAAAGTAAAGTTTTGAGGAAACTGGCAACGAAAGTAGGCTGCTTATGGCCCAGTGGTATCTATGCTGTGCCAAACCTTGAATAAAACTGTAGTTTTAAAAATAGTCAGGAGACTAAATAAAGGGATAAATAGCACATGAGGACCGTAGAACTTGGGAAAAAATGCCATATACCCCAGATAAAAGAAGCAGACCATCTAATGAAGAGGCAAGGGCTCTGGGTAAAGGGGAAAACCCTGGGCTCTTACTCAAGACCATTTAATGTGCATTAGTTGCCCTTTAACCATCTGTCGTCTTAAGCATTCTGATTACATGAACTGGACTTGCATCTACTTTCTCAAAGCATGCTTATGGATAAAATGGGAATTCTAATCTGCTACACAGCTGATACGCACATTACAAGTTTCCTAAATGGAAGGTACTTCCTTCAAAGAAATTATATAGGATTTCTTTATATTTGTTTCTTTAAAGTCTTTCCAGACTGTCTTTAAGGGAAAAAATCCCTAAACTCTAACATTCAATTGCAGTTAAAAACCAAGGACAGTCTAATAAAACATAACCAAGAAAAGGTGAATAAAACAAATGAGCCTTCAAAGGCTTACTAACGGCCTGTAATGATGGGACTGATGGAGACAGGAAACTACTTCTAAAAGGCTGCGTCTCTGGTATTTGCCAACCTAACAGCCTTCAATCCCTTCTAGTGTGCGAAGTGAAATACAGCCCAACCCTCACCCTCGCCCTCTCAGTCCTTGTACAATGTGTGTAGAAGAACATGTGTGGAATTAGTTCATCTTATTTCCTGTACAGGTATGATTTTTGTTACACACAGGGAGAGCACTGAGCACTGAGCATTGTGATTATGGATACCATCGACTGAAATTGTTTCAACTTAAGTAATAAGAAGTCCAAGGGTGTGTTCTTGACCATGTTGCAATCAACAGAAGGGAGATCTTTCAGATTTATAAACAGGTTTTCACTCTGTTTTCTAAAAGTATTTTTAAGGAGGAGTTCATCAATGCACTTTAAATGATAACCAGTCTATTATAGTTTAGTTTGGCTTCTATCTTTAGGAAGTGGTGAGATAAGATAAAATGTATTATTTGTAATGGCAAAAAGTTCCTATAGCAGTTCTGCATGTTCCAGGTAGCAAATGGAAACTGGAAACTCCTCCTCGCCCCAGCAAAAGAAAAAGCACAAGTAAAGTATTCTTTAATGTGAACAAGAAGTAGAATAAATTTTACCTCAAACTTTAGCTATGTGAATTCCTTTCTCTTTGCTTCCATCTACCCCCAACATACTTATAACATGTGCCAACCTCTACTGAATACTGTGTGTTGTATCATAGGCAGGAGCTAAGACAAGCCATTTCTAGCCACTAATTGACCCATAGACACCTGCCCCATATTCCTAGGCCACAAATGAAAACAGGAAGCCCTGACTTTTCTAAAATACATTCTGGGATCTGTGGATCTTTTCAGGCAGTTGCAGCGCATCGTCAGGGGCAAACAAGAGAGAAGGTAAAAGGGATGAGGCTTAGTTTGGGGTTCATTTCCACAAATTATATTCCTGAGGCTAAAGACTTTGCCACACATTACAGTAAGACTGCCTCTAAACTCACTTCATAGTGGCTTTGGCAGAAGGTAGAAATAGCAAGAAAAATTGCCTAATTTATAGCAAGGTCCCAACAGAAATACATTTTTCTAGTGTTTCCCTTCTATACTTCTGAAAAGACAAGGAAATACCCTTGCTCAATATTATTTGCTGCATACAGCAACATGTGGCCCCATCTCTCTTTCTTTAAATTGCCTTTTAATACTTATTTTTTTACACATTTCTAGATTATCTTCAAAAATGAAGCATGTTCGCTTTAAAAGCCTCTGTCAACTGTGGTGTAAATTCATTTATTACAAAACACTGCTGTGCAGCAGAATGTTTTCTTTCAATATGACATTTTTTAACTTTGTTTTGATTCAGCTTTTCAAAATTGTTTCTATTGATCATCCTTCTCAGCCCCAAAGCATCTCGTTTTGCCACAGAGACACAATATGCCAACTAGAAACTATGCCTTTCACCACCAGTGCATGTAGGAAGATGTTTCCCATGTCCCAAAGGCAACAGACAATCATGAGATACAAAGAAAACCTCCACTGAGATCATAAACAATTAGCCCTGTTCTTGGTCCTGAAAGAAGTTTAAAGCTATAATGCACTTCATACAGTCTAGGGAAATCATTAACTGCTTGGATTTGGAAAAGGCTTTATCTTTTTAATATATTTGCAATGCGTATTTTGCATGGATTACTCGATGATATTCTGCACTGGCTGCTAGTGAGAACAGGCCATATACTTACATTCCCCACAATGCATCATTTTCTTCCCCTTCTCTTTTTGCTGTGCCTCAAAACAGTGGCAGCAAACGGGCACATCCAGTACTGTATTACTTTCTTCTCTCATTCATGACGATGTCACACACAGGCTCTGAGATTCTGAAAAAAGAAGCATTTCCCAGGTTCTGAAGACAGAGGTACCCCAACCAATCCATCATGCTTTGTGTGCTAATGATAGATTCATGCATAAAAGACACCATAAGCTGTGCAAGGCAGCAGGCATGAAAAGGAGTGAATCAACTGTCAGCAGTTGTGATCTGAAGGACTGCAAGGCTGTGATTAGAATTTTCAATCAGAGTTTCCACAATTCATCATGTTACTCAGGAAGGAATAAAGGGCTCCCCTACCTACACCTACACACACACACACACACACACACACACACACACACACACACACAATTTCAGACACATTTTACTTATTCCTTCATAATCCACACCCCACCCCCAATATTAGCATAGTAAATTCTAGGCCACAGGGGGGAAATACAGTTTGGTGGTTTACAGTTAAACCACACGTTTTTGGTGAAGGAGCAAAAGACATGACATACAGGAAAGAATAACATTTAGTTTTTGTTTGCAGGCTCACAGAAAACATGTGATAAGCTCTTTAAGCACAGTGATGCATTTCAGCAAAAGTCAAGAAGCAGGAGCATCCCTCTTCTTTTCCTTGGGCTTGCAGTCATTATCTTAGAATAGTAATTGGCAACTTGTGGGCCTGCAGATGTTTCAGACAAAAACTGTCAGCATCCCTCACCAGCTTAGCCAATGATGAGAGAGACTGGGAGTTGTAGCGCAAAACATCTGCAGGGCCATAAGTTGCTCATCCTGTCTTAAACTGTTGCATGCATTTGCATGCAAACCTCTGACCTGGGAAGGCAACATGCAATATTCTTTTTAAAAAATCTGCAACTTCTTTATGGAGTATTATTAATACTTAATTATTAAGTTTGTTTTACTGCAAAGGCAGAATGTCATGGCACTTTCTTTTCTGCCATTGTTGTTATTATTTACACAACACTTATATCCCACCTTTTTTCCTTTCATAAAGAACCTAAGAAGACTCACACTGGTCCATTGTATCCATACAACAACAACCCTGTAGCTGAAAGTAACTAAGCCAAACTATCCAGTGCCCTTCATGGGTGAGTGGAAACTAGAACCCAGATCTCCCAGGTCCTCAGTCCAAACAGGCCTGGGGAAACATTTTCAGCCTTAGGGTCAATTAGACCCTAAGGTGGGACTTCAGGCACCACATGGCAATGGAGGGGGCACTGCCATAGGTGGGAGGGCCTACTGTGCAATCTTCAGTGGAACGAATGCTTTCATCCTGCCAGATATATGCACTCATGCTCATACAGACGTGCGCCATCCAATCCCTATTCAGACACACAGATATACACCACATCCTCCTTCCCCCACCACCTGGACATACACAAAATGAACATAAATATGCATCCCAGTCACACATGCAAGATTAATTTCCCAACTCCAGGGGACTCAGTCCATCTCACTTGTGCATCATCAAGACAAGTTCCCTTTCCAGTTTGCAGTAAATCAAAGATAAGCCTTTCCTTATGTGCAGGGACAGAACTGGCACCTGAGAAAGGGGCTGGGTCTGAGAAAGAAGGCTGGGTAGACAAAAAGAACACACGTACATGCCCAGATAGAATTTGGCACATGAACCATGTCTACTCTCAATAAAACTACAGTTGGTGGCACCCAGATCCGATTCATATCATCACAAGGAAACCATATGTGGTTCAACACATATGGAAGATGCCATTTTGGGGAAAGATATTTTTAAACATCTAAGCACGGAAAATATGAATATGTTATGGCTTACAGAGTCTGTATGCAAAGAACGAATGTGCATTATGCATTCACCATAATCAGGGCTTTGTGTATTATATAATTCATGCACTCAACACTGCAGTCCCATCTTCAGCTCTTGGCCAGATGGACAAGCCACAACAACACTGTGCTTGCTTTCAAAGTCTATTTCAGGGATCAACACTGATGTACCATCAGGGTTACACAGGCACGAAGTCCCACCTCATCACTAGGAGCACTATGCCAGCAAACCAGCAGTGTAAGTTAAAATACTGCTACTGAAACCAACAGAACTGCAAAAGATGTGCCCGTTTCTCTCCTTCCTGTCCATCTCCACACTTGTAATAGACTATGGCTGAGTTCACTTCTCAGGACAAACAACCCTACTTGGTCACCATAGTCCAAATTTTTTTACCTCAATGTGCCTGAGACAATCAAGTGGCTTCTGTGCTCCAGCACCCTTCACCTGCTGTCATCCCTCCTCCCTGCTCCCTTTATTATTGCCCCAGCTCCAAGATGCTTCAGGAAGTACCCATACCTCACGCTTCTTATATCATACATACAACCCCAGAGAGGTTTGCCTGGTGCCTTCTCTACATTCTTTTAGGTACCAGGCAAAGACTTTTTCATTTTGATGGTGTTTTAATAGCTATTTGTTTTAAGTAGTATTTTAATTGCAGAGTGTGTTACCGGTTCTGCACATTTTATGTTGGTTTTAAGGTTTTATTATCAATTCTTTTTCATACTGTATTTTTTTCTGTATTTTAATTTTAACCTGCCCAGAGAGCCATATGGCTAATGGGGCAGGTTAGAAATCTAGTAAGTAAATAAACAAATTTAAACATATACAAACAATCAAAAGAGAATTTATTACACTGCAAGCAAGAGAGTAGGAATGCCGTTTAAAGTGTATTCCATTATATTTGGTTCTGATCAGAGTTGTTTGCCTGAGTAAACTGCTCTCCCAGTTTTAGAGTTCTCATCTAAAGCACACAGGAAGAATCTGTAAATTGTGGATCCCTCAGATTTTGAAACAGTGAAAGCATTTTACTGTAGAAAAGATACACAAACACAGTAAGTAGCATACAGAGTCACTTCCGAAGTAGCAAGAATAAACTGCAGGTCTGGCAAGCAATTATAGCTTTTCTCTTTAATTAATTGCATTTTGTTAATGATTAATCAATTAGTTAACCAATTTAAAATAACTATTTCAGTAACTAAATGTGGGTGATAGTTTGAAACACTAATTCTTTCTTTGTACCAAAAAGCGTGATTTATTCTTGAGACTACTGCATGCCATCACACTGGAAAAACTACCAATGACATGGAGCCCTTTTCACGGGGAATAGATCTGATTAAATCCATATTCTAACTGTACCAATGGATTAATAACACTTGTTAAATCATTTAACATTTTAAGCCCTTAAATGTCATTATGGACTATACCAAATGTAATTTAGGGATATTCTGTCATAATTATAACTTGCCACTAACCAGAGGAATACATTGACAGTAGTATAAGAGAGTGCCATCATTATGCAGTGCTACTATTATCTCAGGGCCCTGTCTGTGCACCTGTCAGCATTCACAGAACAACACACATTACAAAAAAAACAAGATGTACAGTGAAATTTATAGGATTTGCATTCTAACATAAATTCAAGTGTCTCATCAAGTCTCCCTTATCTCATTCCATGATTATTTGCTCTTTCTGGTAAAGAATAACTCAGAAGCAAAAAGAGGGCAGGGTTCTTTGGCAATAAATACCAGCCTTCTGATAGAGCAAGGATGATCTCGCAGACTTCGATGTTGGCAATTGGTATAAATGTGGTTGTCATTATATGTGCTCTCCAGCACTTGGACTTCTACTTGGCTGGGGAATAGGAAAAGAAGCTGAGACTTGGTTGCAGCTTCCCATGAACCTTCCCTGGTGACGTAGACATGACAGGAGCTCACCTACTATTCAACTAGCATAGGACTTGTTGAGATCATGAAATATACAACCTCCTTCCTGGCCTGATCTAATTAAGACCCGCTGTACTATTTACTGAATTTATTTATTTTTATTTATCCACAGTTCTTATACTACAGACTTCCCCCAAACTAAGATTAATCACAAATTTTAATAATACAAATACCAATAATAAATTTCTATTTTTAAAAAACAGTTAAAACATGCCAATAGCAATCCAAGCATAGAAACAAACAGACAAGAAACAAATGCTTTTGTAAATAAAAGGATCTTTAACAGAATGTTTAAAGAATATTCACAGTGTGAGCTTATTATAGCTTACTGGAAGGGAGTTCCAGAAATGGGGGGATGTGTATTGTATCGGTTCTAGAAGAAGAAGAGTAAAGAGGTTTCTCAGGCAGTGTAGTGAACTTTTCCAGTGTCGAAAAGCTAGAACAGTTTCTTAAATCCATGGCCTTACAGTCTTCAGCTTGTTAGGAAACCCACCTATTGCCTTGAAACTGCCTTTCTCAGTCTTTCTATAGATAAGGGCTGTCTTTGCTGTGGAAAAGAAACTGTTTTTCTTAGTAAAGAAGTTTCATCCCTAATTTTCAGGAAGACAGGGCTTTGAACATGTTTTTATGGGCAGAGGGAAAGAAGAACTTTCTAAAAACCATAGCAGGAAGCATTGTCTTGGTTTGCATGACAGAAGAAGTCATGATGGGACTGTTGTGTCATCTGGATCCAGTTCCAGAGTCCCTGCATAGTAGGATTAGTTTTCTGAAATCATGGAGAGAAGCAATGATCATTTACACATTTAAAGCATTTCTATACATTTAAATGCATTTTTAAAGCATTTACTGAATGATTCTCAGGATAGTTTACATCACATTACATTTCTAAGCTTTCCACACATCAGCATCGCTTTTCCAGTGATCTGGACCTGGGATTGCTGTTTTACCATTATTGGCATATAAACACCATAGAGTACTCTGACAAGTAGAAAATATACTATTTTATCTGTATTTGAATGAAGTGGAAAGAGAGATAATAATAGTACTTTTCTGCAGATAACAGTAAATGCAGGCTTCTAAACAGACAGAATCTTGAGCCTGATATTGGTTTGTTTGTTTGTTTTGTGAAGTCCTAAGTCTAGTGCTTTTGGTCTTGTGTTGGGGTATACATACTGTGGAACATGGACCATATGTTAAGATGATCGAAACATTTGATGTTGAGGTCAGCTGACATCCATTTGGGCTGTATCATCTGCTAAAACCTTGTAGACATATTGCAGAACATTGCTAAGAATAGTTTCAACCTGCTTTCCCCTAGCAAATCTCACGTCTAATCTCCATGTAAGTATCCACATGAATGTAAAAACAGCCTAAAATTGAATATCTATTCCTGTACCCAGGGAAATATCACTTGCAGAAAAAAGTATACTATGATACGGAAATCCTTTCCTTTCAAATAATCCTTCAGCTTAATCTACCAGAGACCTATTTTGATCTTTCCCAGGGCAGGCAACATCCCTTAGCATTTGCTAACTGTTCCAGATCTTTTGAGCAAGAGAGCAGCTGTAATTCTGACAGCTAGCAAGAAAAACATGTGCAGATAACTTCACAGGGGCTTACTTATTAACATATTTTAACCCCAACTGACAGCTGAATTGGAGAGGTTGTCATCTGACTGCTCTGCCAGGGGCACAGATCATAACTCAGTGAACCATCTCAAACCTCTGACAGGGGTGTATTGGCAACAAATCCTTGTTGTTATGGGGAGGGGTTCTTGGGTTAGTTCCAAAAAGACATAGAAAAGTATCTTAACCAGGACAAATAATGAAGTGTGCACAATTTTTGTCCTTTGAAGTTTATCTGCAGGTTCTAATGCTTTTCCTTTAAGACAACCAAATCATGTAGAAATGGTATCAGATGCTGGCATTAATGGGCAGGGTCGGAGGGCAAAAACAACTTCACAGAGGTATTTCATTTTGGGCAACCAATGTGACCTTATATTTTCAGATACTGTAACAATCATAAACACAAATAAATCTTATGGCACCTTAAAGTCTAACAAATTGCTTTTGAGCACAATGTCTGCTTCATCAGGTGCACCAAGTGGACAGTATCTGTGGAAAGTTATGCAGAATAAACTTATTTTAAGGTATCAGATGACTGTTTGTTCCTTGTTGCAACAGACTAACATAGATAAACTTGTAAACATTAAGTCACAGAGACTGTTTGGAGGTGACAGCGGTATCTGCGCATTGCACACAAGTCCTGTTTCTATTAACAACCCTCGAATGCTTTATTTCAGGTTTGCTTTGTGAAGTCCCGACAAGAGCACCTGGGATTCTTCATTGGGTAAATGTGGGCTTGTTTAACCCAAGAACAGCCGCAAGTACCCTTGTTTGAGTAATATTTTAATAACCATAATGTATTGGTACAGTTATTACTATACACAAACAATATTTTCTTTATACTTACCATGTGTGTAATTCTGTGCATGTTCAAGATATCTGCATATAGTCTGCATTCTTAATTATATTCTCACATTCATGAACAAAGCAAAAATGGATAAATTATGCTCCTGGTTGAATGGCATGGCCAAATTTGTTTTGCATAAATAGCCTTAGTTATTTTACTTTCTATGACAGATTTATGCCTTACCTCTGGTGCCTGTTAAGGGTGTGCACTCGGCTCCCTTACCCCACTTTTTGAAAGAATCCTTCCTTAGAATATGCTTAATGTGCCCTAATAGCCAAATTACAAATCTTGCTTTAAAGACATACAAACATAATTTTATCTCTATAGTTTTGGCTGGCTCAGTCCTGAGAAAATCTCTCTTCTAAGAAACTGATGCTATATGCATTCTTTTAATCCTGCATGTTAAATATAAATATACATTTACATCACGTGTAGTTTGGCCCACAATTTTACTGCTCAGTTGTTTAGGGGTAGGGAGAAGGGGAACACACAGTCTAGCTAGAAGCTGCATCCAAGAAACTTAGGATGGATCACATGGATTCAGAAAGTATTTTTTTTCATGGTTTCTGCATATCAACTGAGTCCTAGGAAGCCGTATGTACAGATTCTGATTTGCCATTTTGCTCTTTGAAATAGTGTTCTAAATACCGTGCACTTGACAGAAAATGTTTTGAATGCATGCATCTTTGCCTAGTTTGACATGGTATCTTGTTTTTTTTAATTAGCTGTAGCTGATTGACTTTGTGTTATGCATAACTGTTTTGCAGTTTGGGGATTCAATATTTTTTAAAGCAGTAAACAAATACATAGGGTATTACATGATGTGTATCAAAACAAGTTCAAGTGGAATTCTAAGGCATAAAGAAAAAAGGACTAGTATGAACATTTCAAGTAGTGTTCTTTATACTGATGTGGTTCACAAGGCATGCTGGACTCACCATGTGTTACAAATTTGGGGGGGGGGGGCAACTGAAAAAGCCCTTCTTCTATTTGCCTTCCCTTCCTATTCCTTTAGGGACAGCTCTTTCAGAAGGACCTCAAGTCCAGATCTAAATGGGCAGGTAGGTATATTCAGGAAAGGTAGTCCTTCACGTAACCAGGTCCCAAGCCATTTAAACAAGCACTTTAAATTGGGCCTGGGCTTCAAAGCAGTGTAATTTATATAGAATATTTAAATCCTTCAAATAATGCAAATATTTGTGTGTGTTGTTAAAAAAATCAGATTGATGTGTAAATGGAATATATTTGGTATCTGAATCAACACATGTGAAATTGACATGTACCTGGAATAAGCCAACCCATCCCTCTTTCACAAGAGACTCTGGATGCTACCAGAGTCAACAAATTAAAGGCAAGTAGAATTTGTTCTGTGGCTCAGAGATCCCAAGTAAAGGTTTGATTCTGTTTTTACATCAATAGGTAAATACATCTAAGCAGTAATTTTGGTGGGACTAAGAAATTACATCTAACTAGTTTTAGACAAGGCTTATTTGATTTTGAAGGAATGGAACTAATGAATATGATTAGAAGAGGAAAGTGTCATGAAAAAGGGAGAGGTTGCAGACAATACCAATGGATAGGGATGAAAGTTAGCCTAATAACCACGCTGTTGCTCAAGGCCTTACAAAAATTTGAAACTGCCTGAGTATACAGAGTGAAATACAATACTGAAGTATGTACCTTTTCCCTATAAGCATTAAGTTTTAAAGGGGAAAAAACCACTAGTTAATTAAATTTTTCGGCTTTTGGTCAATCTTCCCAGAATCATCTTTCCCTCTAAAATCCCAGTTAAGCAAATAATTGACAGCATGGTTGAACAGCAAGACAATGTCAGGCAGCATCATACAAGGTAAACAAGGTAAAGCGCCTTCTCAAAGAAGACACAAGCCTATAACCACAGGTGGAAAATCAAAAAAGAAGCATAGAAACAGAGTGAGTGAGAAGGGACCTCCCAGGCCATCTAGCCTGACCCCTGGCTCCAGCTGGCTCCATTCATGACATGCCTATCATGTCATGACAGACTATCCTCAAACACCCTCACCGTTGGGGCTTCAACCATCTCCCATGGAAGCCCATTCCATACCCTTGGGGTTCTAACTGACAGCAAGTACTTCCTGGCATCCAGCCTAAATCTTGGTTTTCTGAGCTTTGCTCCATTGGAACATGTCCTGCCCTCCACTGAAGGGGAAAAAGCTTGTGACACATCTCTGGGTGGTACCCCCTCAAATACCTTTATGTTACTAACAGGTCCCCTCTGAGTCTCCACCTCTCAAGTCTGAAAAGACCCAGCTCCCTCAGGCTCTCCTTATATGGCTTACCACACAAACCAGCCACCTCAGAGGCAGCCATGTGAAGTGATGAATTTAGCAGCACAATAAATCAACTAATTTACACCTTCTCTTCAGATGGAAAATTCACTTTGCTTCTTTCACAGCCAAACAGTTGGCCCTATCCCTGACCAAGAATTCATTCCTCCTATTTCCCCTTCATAATAGCCATAGGCAAACCTGGCGCATGAATTATAATGGTTTCTATTGGTGACTTCCACACCAATCTTTCACTTCTCCCTGAATCTGTGCTCTAAGGAAACACAGAACACTGCCAGTAAGGAAGTTTAATGTCCTCAAGCTAGTACACAATGTTACCCTTTGTTGGATTTTTCTGAGGGGAAAATATCTGAACGCCAAAGCAGTGTGGGAAAGGAGCTATAGCCCTAACTTCCATATGGCTATAAGGCAGTCAGTTCTGTGGCTTCCAGAGACTGCCCACAATGTGTAAAAACAGGATGGTTTAGACTGATGTTGTTATCCCTGATTATTGTGATGTACGGCTATGACCTTTCTGGATAATATCTTGACTGTTCTCTGCAGCTTACCTGCAAGAAAACAGCCAAACTCATTGCCCCTTAGGTCCCTCCTTAAACAAATAATTCAGTGTGCTGACTGATTGAAATATTTTACCACCCATCAAGCTTGCTTTCGCCTTGGAGCAGCCTTCCTGACCTCTGTGCCACAGAACAATGATTGCATTTTAATAACATATAGCACTCAGAGTGATAAGCCTAAGTGAGCAGTTATGCACAAATAACACAGTTTCATATAAAACTCGGCTAAATGGCTGATATAATTTTCTGTACATTTTTAGCCAGCCAAAGTATTGCTATTCACCCTGCCCTGTCACTACTTGCACATGTCTTTTTGCAAAAGCTAATGAATTCCATTAATTCTTAATGACAGAAGACACTGGACAGAAATTTGCAGCCTCCAAATAAATGCATGAGCTAAAAACCATAACCACACGTTTATATTCATTGTGAAACAAATAAGTAGCTTTCCTAGCTTTTATTTCTTCTTCATTTTCATTTCACTTTATTGCTTTGAATAAGAGAAGTTAAAGTCAACTAAAAATATAGCATACAGTCTCCTACAGCAACAGGGATCATTTTTTTAAAGGATTAAAACACATAAAATAAAAGGTCTCTCAAGACATGTGTGTTAATCTAGTTGTACAGTAATTTTGATGTAAAGATTAAAGGTGGGTCTTGTCAGCATTATGGATTTTGCTCCAGATATTGGCCGGGTTTTGCTGCAATGATCAGATCAGGCAGAGCCGGGTGCTAGAGCACACAACTGATTCACTCCCTCTTGGCTTCTTCCACCAGCAGGCATGGCTAAACTAACAAGGATAGATCCTTAGTGTATAATTCCAATCAAAGTTCCTGGTTTGCCAGTCCAAAAAAGTCTGTTCTGACTAATGTATGTCCTATTTCTGCTTAGATTAGCTATTCTTCCTGATTAGCTGCTTAGATTAGCTAAGAGGAGATGATCATGTTCACTGACAATAAGCCAAGATTCTCTGAAATTCTGGTTGACCATAGTATCCAACTGCAGCCTACTCCAGAGTGGCAAAAGTCATATGAACTTTTCAACCTAATAAAAATAATACTGTATTTATGCAAAGCTCAGCTATCCCCATCTCTCAAATTAAATATCTTCTCCCCTTATTAAGTCTAAGAACTTCCTTAAAAAAAAAAAACCTTTTAATAGTTAATGCCATTTGACCTTTGTTTTGTATTTTTGCCTGTATTTTATTGATATTCTATTTTTAATATGTTGTAATTGGTTTTTATTGTGTTTTTATCTTGTCAGTGTGAGCTACCCAGAGGTGTTGTTGCAAAATTGGGCAGCATACAAATGTTTTGAATAAATAAATAAATATGTGGGTGAGTGGGTGCATTTTACAGGGAAGTGTATCTATTCCAAACCAAAGGTAGCAGCGATGAAAACTGAGCTTAGTTTCACAATGTGACCAAGTAAATATGTCAAACTTACAATTCCCACAGATCTCTTAAGCTACCAAAAAAAGCACACACTGCTCAGAAATAGCCATGATATTCTCTCTTGAGAAGCCCATATCCTGATAGTTCAAACTATGTGCAGGACTATAAATAAAGCTGCCCCCCTCCCTGTCAATCCTACATCTCTAAGCTGCTTGTATCAAAGCCTTCGCCCTAAAAATCCCTAAGTAAGGGAAGAGGAGGCACCCTTCCTATAGTATATTAACACTGAGGATTCAGGAGACCACCAAACATCATTCTTATTCCCACTGTGATCTCCTTAATAATACACAATTCATATGAAGATCCATTTTTCAAGCAATCAAATGACACACTACAGAAGCAACATTAAGGATATGAAATAAAAATACAATCAAGAGAATTAAGTTTGACATTTTCATTTCCATTCATCAGTTCACAGTCATGCACACACAAAATAGGCACCTCTCAAAACTCTTTATTCACTTGATGTTTTCCATGGGGAAACAATCCAAATGTAAATTGTTATGGTACTTGACTACCTTTCCATATGGAAACTTTATTAAAAATGTACTTTTATGTTATGACACATTCTTCTCCAAAGCTAGTTCAGCTAAACTCATAGTTCATTCGAATAACCCATCCTAGCTCTGCTACCTAAGGCCGAAAACTGCTGCTGGAACAAATACAGTGGAGAGAAAGTTGCCAGACACACTGAATTTTCACATCTTCACAACATTTTTGAATGCTAAAACATTCAGGAATCTGATCTAAGCTCTGTTCATCACATGGAGAAAGGCTTTCATATGTGGTGTTTATTTTATTTTAGCACTTTATACCTTGTCTGGCTTTTCAAAACCACAGTAAAAACAAATGAAAACTAAATAGCACAATCTGAAAAAGTGGACAGCAGAGATAAAAGAAATATAAGCCACCAAAGACAACAGACAAACAAGCACAACAACTGATCAACAATGACAAAATAATTTAGATGTAACCACTTGTAACTTTTTTTTTCTTTTTTAAGGAAACAAAATCCTTGCCTGGTGCTGAAATGACTACACCAAACATCACATATATGAGGAATTGCTCAAGAAAAGTGCATGGATATGATGGAACATATTCCCCGAGGCTATTGCTTCCTTGGGGAAAGGGGGAAAGAAAATAATACAAATGCATGAAAGGCACCCAAAAAGTTCTTTTCCAATGGATTTATAATGGCTATTCTTTATCTAAAAAGAACTTTAAAGACATCAGTCACTAGGACAAATGCTTCTTCTGGTGCAAAGTTAAAAGGAGGGGAACAGCAGGATGAAGGAACAGCAGTAGCATAAGTGTATATGTCTACACAATCAAATCCCACCATCCAATCACAAGGGTTTAGCATCCATTTTAAATTCATCATGATACTGGACACATCTGAATGCTACACTATGGTTACTGCCGTCAGATTACTAATGGCTAAAATTGGAAAGGTATCGATTTAATCAACATTGTTGACTGGTATAATGAAATGTGGAACTTAGCCATTAATGACAAATTAACATGTGATTTCAAAATTAGGAAAGGAAAATAAATGATTTTTAAAGTATATTGAATGTTTTTCTACTATATGTATTAGAGAGACATAAAGGGAAATACCCAGTGAAAGATTCGCTGCATTTTTGGAGAGACACGGGGTATATCAGTGATCTTTTGTAAGCTTTACTCCCAAGGGTGATGGGACCACTATGTTGTTACATAGAGTTTTACTTTATGATGTTATGTATATTTTAACCTATGTTGTTATCTATAATTTTTAGTCTATGTATTATGTAGTTTATGTTATTTGTATAATTTTCTTATGTAGTTTTTGTAATAAAAAATAAAAAATGAATTCTACACTATGTATATATGTATTTCATTTTTATGCTGCCCAATAGCTGAGGCTTTCTGGGTGGTTAACAAAAGTTTAAAACACACAAGTTGAAATCTCAGGACCATTTGCAAAGGCAGCCCCACACACAGCACATTGCAGCGATCCAGACAAGAGGTTAGCAGAGCATGGTTAACTGCAGCTTGGCTCTCTCTGTCCAGATAGAGTCATAGCTGGTTTATCAGCTGAGGCTGATAAAAGGTGCTCCATGCCAGAGAGTCCACTTGTGGCTCAAGTGAGACCTCTGGGTCCAGGAGCTCCCCGCCCCCAACTATGAACCTTGTGCTTTAGGGAGAGCATAAGCCCATGCAGAACAGGTTGAATAACACCAGCTGGAGAGATGAACCATCCACTAACAGCACCTCCATCTTGCCTGGGTTGAGTCTCTGTTTATTGGCCCTCATCCAGTCCATTACCATGCTCAGACACTGATTCAGAGCAACCACAGCCTCACCTGGGTCAGATGAAAAAGAGGTAGAGCTGAGTGTCACCTGTGTATTGGTGGTTCCTCAGCCCATACCTCTAGATAACCTCCCCCAGCAGTTTCATGTATATGTGAAATAACATAGGGGATAAAAAAAGAACCCTGTGTTGCCCCATGGCATAGCTACTAATTTGCAGAACAATAATCCCCAGCACCACCTTCTGGAATCAGCCAATCAAGTGCAAACAGAACTGCTGCAATGCAGTGCTTCCTATTCCTACTCCAGCCAGCAACTCCAGAAGCATACCATGGCCAATGGTATCAAAAGTCCCTCCAACGTCCAGGAGAATCAAGAGGGTTGTACTCCCTCTGTCTTTTCTCCTAGCAAAGGTCCTCCCACAGCACAACCAAGGCAGTTTTTATTCTAAAGCCAGGCCTAAGACTGACTGAAATGGATCTAAATAATCTGTTTTATTCAGGAGTGCCAAGAGCTGTTCAGCCACCATCTGCTCAAGCACTACATCCAGGACTGATTGAAATGAATCTAAAGGAAGGGCATTGTCCACTGCCCTATACTTCTTAATATCCTCTGGACCCAGGTTGGACTTTTTCAGGAGTGACTTGATCACAGCCTCTTATAGAGAGGGTGGCACCACTTCCTCTCTCGAAGAGGTACCTCGCTTCACGAACGCCTTAGTTCACGACCAAATTGGTGCATGAACAAAATTTTCAGAAAAAAATTGTCTCAGGTCATGAACTCCACATTGGATGATGACCACAATCACGGCCATGTTACCTCGAACATGATTGGGATCGCAGACATCTTCCCTGCACAAGCACGCTCACTATCGTACCCGTCTTCCCTGCACAAGCATGATCGTGGCCTTCCCCCCGCCACCGAGCACGATCATGATTGCGGCCATCTTTTCCCCCTTAGCACAATCACTATCGCACAATTATCGTTTGGATTTTCTTCCAAAAATAACTTCCCCCTCCCCCACCTAGGTTAGTGTTCTCTACTGTACTGTACTTTGTTACTTCGTTCTTCTTTACTACTTTGTTTCAAATTTTTGTGATTAAAAAAAAATTACAGAGCAGATTAATCCTATTTACATTGAACCATATGGGAAAATTCGACTTGGTTTGCGATCAATTTGGGTCGCAACCAGAGTTGTGAAAGGATTAAGTTCATGAACCAAGGTACCACTGCATTTACAGCCTCCAGGACCCAGGTAGAAATTCCTTCCTTACTTCTTGTATTAAGCCATGGCAGGCAAGGGTCAAGAAGACAGGTGGTGGGCTGGACTTGACCAAGCAACCTGTCCACATACTTAAGCCTTGAATGACTTTGTTTTGGTCATAAGCCAGTAAAATACAAGAATATTAACACAAATCAGAACTAAAAATATATTAAAACAGGACACTATTAAAAGGAAGTAATTAAAATAACAAAATACTTGAACTACAGTAAATACAATAAATACAGTAAAAATTAAACTTTACATTGAATAATTACAATAGCCTAGTTTCAATCCATGTAGACCTATGCCAACTGCACAAAAGCTTATATGTGCATATTTTGTCTTGATGATAAGCAAACACAAACAAGAGCAATAAAAATACAATAAAATAATAGATAAAACATCAACAAGCGTTAAACAGAAGGAAGAAGTATGCCAACCCATTAAAAATTAAAATTCAAAAATTATTATTTTAACATCATCTTCCAATAAGGTGTTTCTCTAATGGGAGTGATAGGAAATGCTAGGAGCAGTGATTGATTGATTGATTGATTAGTCATAGACCAGCATCACTGAGCTCTAATAACCGAAGTTTATCCAATAAAACAGACTGGACCATGCTCTGGATGCATCTGCTGGTAGAAATGAATTAATTGCATTGTCCAATTCATAACAAATCCAAGCGGCTTTAGCTTCAAAGTGCAAATTCATCACAGTGAGTTAATGAGCACGTCACAATTTCTTTCTTTGGCCCGGAATATACGAGTAATAGGCCACAAACCACTTAGAAAATCTCTGCTGGATGACACTGAGAAGGTGTGATGCTGGTGGAAAAGAACTGCCTCTCTGACACTTTCACTGCCATGGAGTACAGTTTTCCCCTCCAGAGCTCTAGCCATTCCCCTGCTTGCTTCATTGCCCTGAACTCAGGTGTGCACCAAGGAGCTGGCCAGGCTGTGCTCCAGAGAAGAGGGCCCTTGAGTGCAACCACCTGAACCATCTCTGTATCCCCAGAGCAACCGGGGCTTTGACAAGAGCTCAAACATACCAGTTGTGAAAATGTCTGGAGTATGACCACAAAATGCCGAACAAGTACCCTGCCCAAAAACATAATCAGCACAAAGAAGAGGGAAGGTCTGAGCCCCGGTTTTCAGCAACAAAAGAAAGCTTGGTCACAGCAATTCCAGCCACTCGTAAGAAACCATTTTAGATTTGTTTAAAAGTGGGGCACACAGGTCTTAGCAGGTGCAAAGACAGGAGGCATATTAGTACCCACAGGCTCCATGTTGCCTCCCCCCCCCCTTGACTGAATCCAGACAAAGTAAGGCCCTAAGAGTAATGTGGCACCTGATTTGAGGCAATCCAAAGCCACCGATGGAAATAAAATTAAAGAACAGCACTAATGACATTACAGCAGCATTTACATTTTATTTCATTTATCCATATAAAAATTTTATATGCCCTTCTGATGCCTATGCACCACTCTGATCAGCCAACCAACCATACAATACACTATAATACAAACCAGAGACATGTGCATCAAATACAACACATCAGGGGAGCTTTTGCTATATGGCAAAACACTGTAAGACAGGGTGCCAGCCATTCATCCTGGGTCTGAGAGACACATAATTTAGATTTGAAGAAAGAGAAGGTCCCTTCAACAAGCAATGTGTCCAATATTATCAAGAGAAGCCAAAAACAGTGAAAGCTTTCTCCATTAGTGCAGGTAGAGATGGCAGCAGTAAATGGCATGTCCTCAGGTTTCCTGCAGCATGTGTCCAGAGCATTGTACACACAAGTCAACCAACTCTCAAGTATAGAATACCGTGCCTCCTCTTACTTATGGAAGCAATATTCCTTTCTCCGAAGAGTGAAATTTTAAGCAAAAATGTTACTCTGAGCCACTTTTTATTTGTTGCATTTGCATCTCACCTTTTCCTCCAAGGAACCCTAAGCTGGCATCCCTGATTCTCTTGCTCCTTTCCTTATCTTCACAGCAATACTGTGAGGGAGGTTAGAGTAAGAGTGCATAATTTATTACCTGTAAAGCCCTAAATGGCTTGGGACCAGGATACCTAACGGAACATCTCTTTCCCTACATGCCATCCCGCCCCCTAAGATCAGCAGCAGAGGCTCTCCTCTGGGAACCCTCTTTGAAAGAGATCAGGAGAAAGAATACCCGGAGGAGGGCTTTCTCTGCAGTGGCGCCCCGTTTTTGGAATACACTCCCTAGAGAGGTCCGCCTGGTGCCATCATTATATGTTTTTCGTTGCCAGATCAAGACCTTTCTATTTGGCCAATATTTTAACATATAGTAATGATGATGCTTAGTGTGGAATAGTTAATTTATCTTATTTTATTGTAGTTGTAAGCCATCCAGAGATGACAGTAATGGATGGCATACAATGTTTTAAATAAATAAATAAATAAATGACCCAAAACTACCCACTGAGCTTCCTGGTGATGAAGACAATCCTCCTTGCAGTCCAGCATTCCAACCACTGTACCAGTCTTGGTCTGAGTTAAGGTTTGACACAGCTCTGGGATTCAGACAAAACAGCAGGCTCCCAATTTGCCATTCCAAAGAGGCATATTATTGAAATGTAGACCTGCAAAGACCCTTCAAAAGAGAGAGAAACTTCTAGAGAGTGCTTTAAGAAATCCTCCCAGTGTTCTAAAGCATTTATCCAACTGGGTTAGTTGATTAGCAGACTGTTTAACTGTTGCGCAGATGTGTTCTGAATTATAAATATCCTAGTGCTCAGGAAATTACATATAGTAAAATCCCATATATCCATTAAGCCTAGGAGATATACAAAACTTGTGGATAAACAGTTGTTGAATATTGTATAATAATAGGAATGCTTATGAAGAGTTTTAATGATATATACTGTTGGTTTAAATAGCCAGTACCAGAAGTTGATCTCTTGCTTTCACTGCAACAGAATAAAATAATACCCCACCATACATATGTTGAATATAATTTTACACTTGTTATTTTCTGATCCTGTCAACTGTTTTTCTTCTTTCTCAATTGTCTGTTTTCTGCTTTTAGAAATATGCTGTGACATGCTTCACACTGTACTCTTGATAGATAAAAAATGATAAGAAATGGAAAGATGAAATAGGTTCCATTTACTTTAATGGGTAATTTTCTCTTTTGCAAACTTTCCAGGATGCCAAACAAGAATATTTATTTGAAAATATTGTATATTGCTATGAAATCATAAACTGACTTTCTCACAAACCTGTTCCAGTGACTCTAGACAAAAATGTTTGATTTCTTTTTTTAAAGAAAAATACCCTAAAAGTCTATAAAAACAGACTCTGGTAGAAGAGAAAAATAATATTTCCCAAAGAGTTGTTTTCACATTGTTCAGTATCAGTAAGCCACTATATCAATGAATATTCTGACATTTCATTCTGAAATTCTACTCCATTCTGCATTATTCAAATCTATCACCTTTAATATTAGTTACTACAATTGTAAATCATTAAATGAAAGGTCAGTTCCACAGAAATTCCACTGTCTATGTTTTATGGCAAGGTGAAATGCCTTGAAAACCACATTACTTTGAGACTCTAGGAAACATTCACTACACTTCATAGAAACGTTTGTGCAAGATACAAGATTCCTGTGACCTTTGAAGCTCAGGTTTAGCATTGGACATAAGCTGAGACCAGAAAACAGTAGTTATAATACTCAAAACTAACTCTGCATCTTGGGTGGGGAAGACTGTGCCATAAATGCTGCCCGAGCAATTAATCCCGTCTGCTCTGCAGAGACCTCTCTGGGCTGAGTACCAGGCAGGCACCAAATGGACAGCTTGGCATATCAGACTAACCACCCTGAGAATAAGCATCCTGGGATGGGTCTTTGCTCACTCACCTGTGCCTTGCCACAGCTGGTTTTGCTCCCTAGTCCTCTACTGGCTCTAAATTTAGACACAGTCCTACGCACTCTGAGAGAGAGAAAAATACAGTAATTCCCAGCATTTCTAAGCCCGTGTATCTAGCACTACTTGGACACGGCACTCAACTTCTGAAGCTTTCCTCTGAGTGCCAGTGCCGAGGGAAGCATGGAGCGTGGCCACAAGGAGGAAGGCTTTATCTGTGGTGGCCCCCGATTATGGACTGACAGTCCGACTGGCACCAAATTTATCATCTTCTTGATACCAGGTTAAAATGGTCTTCTTTGCTGAGGCTTTTAAAGACATATCTGAATACCCAGCGGCTTGAGGGGATTACTCAGCCTAGGTGTTTCACCAAGGCTTTGTTATTGTCTGGTTTTAGCTGTTTTAAATGTTAATGTATTTTGGATTTTATATATTTCACTGTATTTTATCTGTTTTATGGACCTTTGTAAACTGCCCACGGAACTTTGGCTGTGGGGCGGTACAAAAATAAATAAGTAAATAAATGTTTATCCAAGCCAGCTTTGCAGCAACACTGCTCATTAGCACCCTTTCCACAATCAGTCTGCTCAGTTTTCTGGCTCCCAAGGGAATCTCACCCACTCTGTGCATCAGCTCTCCAAGCAGAATTAATTTTCTGAACCCTTCTAAACATGGTCATGCCTTTCACAGTCTCCAAAGTGACAGCCATGTAAGTACAACTCCTCCAAAGTGCTTAGAGGACATACTGGAGGGCCTCCCAGTAGCTGGCCACCCCTTAAGAAGAGCTGTGCTCCAAATGGATGAATTTTTTATTTTTATGTATTCAGATTTGAGTTACTGACAGTCTATCCCCATCAGTACCACAAACAAACCTTTTTATCCTCAGTGAAACACATGTTTGCTACTGTGTAAGACACTGGCCCTCCCCTCCCCTCTCCTCCCCTCCCTTCTTCAATGTGTGATGTCTACCATGAGACATTATGTCTGCAGATCAGATCTGTCTTATTTTGCATTTTTGCACAGCATTTAGCAATATGAGGTATCTGATAAATAAATCATCTCTAGAATAGCCTATACATTGGGGAACATCTGCTGGAATATCAAGACCTTCAGGTATAGCCCCACGGATCAGCAGGTGAAAGCTGTGAAGAAAATTGTATGCTAACAGGCCCACACTTCAATAATGAAGTCTTAAACTGTGGATCAGATAAATAGCAAGGCGATTCTTTTCTTTTCTTCAAATCTAGCTTATACTAGATATGCTTTGAACTGGCTGCTGAACCATATATTTACTCGGATAACAACATGTTGAACTTTTGAACCGCAGCACACTGGTTTACTTACATCAAAGATAATATTAGAGTAAAATGTCCCATTTCTTCAAAAACTGCCATACAAACTCACTACATGAATTGCTTCACACTCCTCATGACATGAGAAGGGATTTCAGTAGGTGGTAATGTTCTATCAGTTCTCTTATTGCACCATCATTCAAAGGAAACAGGAACTCAGGAATCAGGACTCACCATTATGATGCAACTTAGGCTATAAAATCAATTTACAGTATAAGTATTGGAGGTTAGGTAACTTGAAAAGATGAAACCATACATTATCCAAAACAAAGGCTGCAATCCTATACAAACTGATCTAGGAGTAACCACCATTGAACCTTGTTTTTCAGGAGGCATGTATACAATTGTTACTTCAATTGTTACAACTGGAACTGAAGCTTTAATGAAATGAAGCCTTTTATCATAAATGCAGACAAAAAGGCTCTATACTGCTAAAGTAAAGGAATATATTTCCAGTTTTCTTTCTGCCTTGTCTATATTTGTTATTGTTTATCTCCACTGTTATTTTTCAAGCTTGGTCTTCTATTTAAAGCCAATTGACAAAAATTATTTTCAACTGAATTAAAGCTACAATTCTCTACACACTTCTGGAAGTATGTAATTTCTTTGAACTCATTTGGATTACTTCTGAGAAGACATGCATAGAAATGCAGTGCAGGGCTGGGAACTTTTTTTATGCAGTAGGGAGATAGCTTTAAGAAATTGGTGGGAGATTGTGATGTCCTTCTCAGATACACTTTTTCTTTTTCGCCAAATAAATATGAATTTACCAGCCTTAGAATCTAATTCCAGCTGTACTCTTATATACACCATCTCATAAACTAAGCTCAATACTCTTCCCTATAAATCATATGCAAAACAAAAATAAATACACTTAGAAACAGTTTATTTAGGCAAATATCTAAATATCAAATAAGCTAATTTACAAAAATGAATTGACTTTTTTTTAATTGAATACCAGTATTCATTTCAACATGTTTGATTGAGGACATCTCATAACCTATCATCTAATTCCATGTTTGAAATGATAGTCCTGAATGACAGCTTCAATAAGGACAGAACATTCAGAATATAAAGTTTCAAGAAGCTATACAATGTCTGAACATTATTAATACCCTACCCCCAAACCTAATGTCTATTTCAAACAAAACTGGAAGAAAACTTCATTCAATTATCACTTCCAAAAGCCAATTGTACAGTTGGTTCTCAGGTATTCATTCTCATAGGCAAGATCCTAGCAACAGTGAGCATGCTTATGACTTCACACTAAAGTAGACACTAACTTGGAAGTCACTGCCTGACAATTACGTTTCTTCACTTCTCTTCTATACTGTTTCCATCCTCTTAAAGTATTGCAAGTCTTTTTTTCCTCCCAAGAGTCTGTTGGTAGTGATCTTCTAGGTGTAGATTTAATTATGTGGTGAGCACTGCATGGTAGATCAATACTATGTGCCATGATAGAGACTCATGAATATGTAACAGAGATGCTGGATCACACAAAGGATCCATCTAGTCCAGCATTGAGTTCACAAAGTAGCCAGCCAGCTGTCCATGGGAATCCACCAACAGCACCTGAGTGCAAAAGCACCCTCCAAACCATGTTCCTAAGCAACTTGTGTACAAAGACCTACTGCATCTGATACCAGAGCAGGCATATAACCACGCCCTATTCTATTGGACACTGCATTGGTCTATCTCAAACTCCTCAACCAGGATAACATGTGGCACTTTGTCAAAGGCCTTGCTGAAATCCAGGTATACCACGTCCCCTCTGTCTAGCCACCTTGAAACCTTGTCATAGAATTCCACAAAGTTTGTCTGGCAGGACCTGTTATTGCGGAAGCCGTGTTGTGTGGCCGCAAGCCTCCCTTCCCTATCTAGCATCACTAGATCCCTCGCTATTATGAGCCTTTCCATTGTTTTTCCTACAATGGACATAAGGCTAACTGGTCTGTGATTCCCCATGTCCCTTCTACTACTCTTTTAAAAATTGGGACCACTGACGCCACCCTCCAGTCCTCTGGAACTTCACCTGTTCTCCACAAGGCCTAAAAAATGGTGGCCAGTGAGAAAACCCCTGACAACTCTTGAAGTACTCTTGGGTGCAACCTGCCAGGGCCTGGCGCCTTTGTAACATCCAGTGCCCTGAGGAGCCCCTTGACTTCTAGGGGGGTGACTCTAATCCGAGCCCCTAAGTCCCCGGCCTCATCTAATCTCCCGTGCAGATATCCCCCGCCCTGCTTTGAGGAGAACACAGAGGCAAAACAGTCATTCAGCATCTGTGCCCGTTCCCTCACATCAGTCACTGGATCCCCTTCCTCCTTACTAAGTGGTCCCACTACCTGTCTCCCCTTCCTCTTGCTATTTACATGCTGATAGAAGCCCTTTTTGTTGCTCTTGATATTCTTTGCAAGTCTCAGCTCATAATCAGCCTTAGCCTTGAGAAGAAGTTTTAACCACAATGCCCTAAAAGATGGAACCTCCAGGTCATTGCATGTTGAGAAGCATTGTGTCACAACTATCAGCTCTGCCAGAGCTCCATCAGAATGCACAACCTATCTCAGTTTCTCTTAGACCTGGAACCAGTCCGGCAACAGATTCATGTGAAAGCAAGAAAAGGTCAATTGGGGAGCAGAGGAAAAGACCTACAAATAAAAGGCACAATGATAATCATTGGAACTAAAATCCATTGTGAAAATAAGGCATTGTTTTCTATGTTTTAAAAATGTGACAGAAGAACAATAATTATGCTATGAGGGCAATGGGACTCATCAGCAAGGGCCATGAGGGCTGCATGCCAGTAGTGGCTGGGCCACAGCAGTGCAGTGCAGTGCAGTGCAGTGCAGTGCAGTGCAGTGCAGGCCTGGCCTGGCCTGGCCTGGCCTGGCCTGGCCTGGCCGCCAGGTAGCCTAGTGCTCCCCCACACCCACCCTGCGGGTTTTATCTACTGCTACCCCAGTGAGGGACAGCAAGGAGCCAATCTAGATTCAACCAGCACCTCAAGGAAAATTGAGACACAGCTGTTCCTGGAGCCTGATTTTTAAGATATACTGAAAACTGCTGTGTAGAAGAACTAAACAAACCTATCTGCTTTCCACATGTTATAACTTTTCTTTACCAATAATAATATTGATTGCTCATGAACCTGAATGGATAAATATGGTGGAGGCATATTTATTTTGTGGTTCATGGGCATATCTGACATCAGAAAGACTGTCAAGGGGTAATCTCCAAATTCTGGTTGTGGTGCTGAAACCATGGAATACTCTCCCTGTAAAGGTGTGACTAGGACACACGCTGCAGTTGTGTTAGCACCAGCTCAAAATCCTTTTGTCAGCTAAGACATTTTAAATAGCTGGTTATCTCTGTTTTACTCTTTTTACTCTCTGCTTTGTGTTGTTGCGATTATTCATTTTTGGGGCTTTTGTTTTATTTATATTTGCGCACCTTTCTTCACAAGGATGAGGGAAGTTAAAATGTTATGATCATAAAATCAGAAATAGTAACAGTATATTTTTGTAGTCAGTGCTGCCTCTTTTGGTGTGTGGCTTGGCTCACTTGCTTTGTAACATGTCATTTTGTTTTTCAGGAAGAAAAATATGGCATTGTTGCTATAACAAAGTGATCCCTTTGAAATATTACACTGTGTAATCCTCTGCAAGTTAACTACATGCGGAGAGAATAAGAATTGCTTTTGATCGTTCCAAATTTATCTGGCACTAATTAGGGCTTAATAAAAAGGGGAAAAATAGGCAGCAATTAATTCCCAGGTGCACTAACAAGGTACAGAAAAGTAGGATTCTTGCATGACATTGCCAGTGTCATTGTAAAACAGGAACTGACTAGCTGAAAATGTACCAGCAAATGAGGGTGACACTTTTGCTGGAAGAAAAGTCATCCATGCTGTATTTTCTACAATGAAAAGGGGAAATATAGATTCTGGAAAGGTCCCTAATTTCATGGTTTGGCAGATGCATAGTTAGGACACAAGATGAAGTCATGCCTATCAGGTGAATCTCATTTCGAAGTGAAGTATTAATCTGCTGCTGATAACACTTTACATCTCACAGTTTGAAGGAGAATAATGGCATGTACAGAAGATAGCAGGTCTCAGTCTCATCTGTACAGAAGAGCAAGGGCAGGAAGAAAGATATAATTTGACTGCATATTTTATTATTCAAGAATGACCTGAAAATTGAAATATTAATAAAATATTTGCCACAATGGCTGTTGATGAACTAAACAGTCACTTGCTTTTATGAAGATAAGTTGGATCAAATTAAAGTTTAAAAAGAAATGTGTGTTGTTCTGTAATTATCCTGATGCTAGAGGGCATAGCTAAAAATATGAAAACAGGGAACTAGCTTGCCGCAAATCGTATCAGTTTTCAATTTATTTGGCGAACTATCACTAATAGCAGTAATTAGTACAAGTTGAGCAAATGTAGGCAAAATTACCTAGCATGTTTTGTAACTATCTTACAGTACTCTCTGAGCCTAGACTGTATCCCCCTACTGAAGAATGTAGAAGGTGAAGGTGAGATAAAGAAGAGTTTTGCCAGGCTACAGACAGCAGCAACTTCCACAGTGATAGAGGGGATGGGTCAGCAGCCACCCTGCCTGATGCCAACAGGTGGGCAGGTATTGACATGCTGGAACTCACCGGCCAAAGACTGATTGGACATATACATGGGATGCACTTTATTTATTTATTTTTTAAATTATCCTTTCCCAAATAAGTATATTTACTTCATCAGCAAAGTGAGTACATCATTTTCACCATCTGTATTTTTTTCCTGTAAGCATCATGTTGCTATGATTTGAACTTGAAATGTGAAACTGCAGGTGGTCAGAGTATTTTGTTCTTTTTTTAAGGGCTAGAAAACTGTTTGGAGGGCTTTGCTTTAACATTTCAGAAACACAAAGATTTCTTAGCACAAATCTAAGAAAATGGAAGAAAAATTGTCAGTCTTTACATTGACATTAACAAAGCTGCTAATACTTTTAGATGCTGTGCTAAGTTTAAATAAGAAAACAGAAGTTGATTTGGTAGTTTCACTTAATCATTTGAGGGAATTTTCTCTGATTATAAAGTCACACCTAAAGTATAGTGCTATAGGGATTCAATGTTTATGAATGTTGTATTATTTATTAAGTGAATTATTGTGTGCTGGTTTTCTCTTAGTTATTGAAATATATTATTTTATTGACATGTTACTGTGGCATTTTTATTGTTTAGGAGTTAGTATTTTATTTGCCCACAAATGGTTTTCTTTTTAGAAAAATATGCAAATTATCTACATTGATTTGGGGGTGGAATGGTTAAATGTGAATATTTTATTATATACTTTATTACTTGCATGCCTGAAAAATGAAATACCTCAATGTTACAATTTCTAATCATGTTCTACTATAGTTCATTCAAATTCATTCTCTAATTTGAGCACATTTTAAAAATCCCGGTTGCATCCTATTTTAGGACTTTTGCTGTAGTCATGTGTGAATTTGTCTTCTTACGAGGAGACTGAGAAGGCAATTCTAGAATGCTTACAAAATTAGCATTGCATTCCTTCCAAACAGAGTACTGTGAAGCAGTACTTGGATTGCTCTTCAGGTATTATTGCCAGCATTACTGTATGAATGAGCATTTGAAACAAAACAAAGGAAACACAGATTGAAGCATTAAAGGCCTTCTTCATACCAGCATATAGTAAAATTGAAAAATCAATAGCAATTTGGCAACATAGGTGCTTTTGAAGGCATAGTCAGGGAGAAGGAACTGGATGGGACCTGTATAAATATATTCAATCTGTTCTACACTTTTTGTCAACATGCATGAAGTTCCTACTCCTTGACTCTGGACTTTGCTCTGCTAATCAGATTTTGTTCCTAGGCAAAAGGAGCCTTAGAGACACACTGCCCCTTGGAACAGGCAATATTCGACTTGATGCAACAACCACCGAAGACCAAACAAACGATAATGTCAGGTTCAACGGACTGACACCATTTGGATGGAATCCAATGATGTGTTCCCACTGATAGGACTATCATCATCAATGGAACCCATGTCTGCAGCTTCATAATTTGTTCTGTAGTATTAGAAGACCTTCTGCTGCAGGTTGTGGGGGCACGGGGGGTTGCCTGGAGGAGGCGAGAAGGAGAAGTACCATCACAATCACACAAGTGGACTTCTGTTAATGCAACTTTGGCTTATGCCTGTTGTTCACAAGTTACAGTATATGTATTTTAGTTTATCATTTCTTTCCCTACAAAACAAATCTACATAACGTATTTACTTTGTTTCAATATAAAGAAAGTGAATTATGTCCTTAAATCTATGAAGATGCAGAGAAAGTCAAGCTTTCCAATATGGAACACATTTAATGTATAGTACCTGGACTTTCCATATAGGTACACTTGAGTTTTCTGGGATAGGATATACCAGGAGCGGCCAAAATGAGGCTTATGAGCCACATGCAATTCTTTGAGTTCATTTTGTGGCTTGCTGCCTGTTGCTGCCCACAGGGCCCCACTTGCCACTCGCCACCTGCTGCTGCAGCAGCCTGCAAGCACATGCTTGCGATTCTCAAACATCCAACATTTGCCATATGTGAGTCTTCCATTAAGCAAGTGTAGCTACCCCTGGTATATACAGTTTTAAAAATGCTGCCAATTCTGTTAATTTTTTTTCATCTGATACCACTGAAACATGGGACTGTAGCCAAAGTAGTAACAGACCACCCATTAATGAGGACTTAGAATGAATCATTCCATCAAAAAATCCTACATGCAGTTCCAGATTCATAAATTTCATACTAGCCTTCCCTAACCGATTGCCAACCAAATGGCTTGGTCAATGATGTCCAACATCCTCCATTCAGCAGGACTGGCTGGAGGAATGTTAAGAGCTGTTGTCCGACACATTTGGAAGTCACCAGGTTGAGGAAGACTGACTCAAATGCTTCTGTTCCACTCTAAGTATAAGGTCAAAGTAAGATCAACTTTTTCACGAATACAGCAATATGCCAGTTTGGAAAGCAAAAGGAAGACTCCAACAGGGCACGTACACCCCTGCAGATTCTCTCATTGCCCAGCCTGTTGCACATGCAGTCCATCCCATCCGTTCCACTGAGCAAACAACACTCACTGTTTCTGCAATAGAGATTTGGTACTCCCCAGAAGATTCCCTGAAACAACAGATCATGTTCATTCTCAGCTGGGACAGGTCAGCAAAGAGCCACTAACCTACCCTGTTGAGCTTGTTTCTGGTTGGCTCAGGTGCACTAGCATTGTTGTTGTTCTGCAAATAGTGGGCATTGCCTGCAGACAGGAATTGCCCAACACAAGAGAATCAGCAGAGGCATAAACTACAAACATTTAGGATTTGCAGTTGTAGGCCACATGATGACAATGATTTAATTTTAATTCCTCTGTTCTGCTGCTACTGTTTTAGAAATTTTAGAAATTTTGTTTATTAAATCATTGTGTTTATTGTCTCATGAAGGTGATTTGATTTTGTTTTGAATTATTGTACCTTGTTTTACTCCTGCCAACCTTGTTTTATAGTATACTGGAAGGTTTTTTGCATTTTAGTTGTTGTAAACTGCCCTGAGAGCCTTTTATAGCTAAGTGGCAGTATAGAAATTTAACTTAATAATAATAAAAATAATAACAACATTCGTCCCCACCCACTGTTGGTTTCTGCTCACAAGTATTCTTGATGCCTGGTCCTGAAATTTTAGAGTTCCTATCCTTAGAGTCTATTCAGCTCAAAAGTCTTATTGTTTTGGCTTGTTTTTAACAGGGTAAGTGCATGCAGGGCAATTTTAATTATGCATAGTATTACTTATTTAAGCTGTTGTTAACTATCTTGAGATCTGAAAAGAAGCAAGATTTCAATTTCTGTATGTGTGCACTTGCACGCTGTCTCTCAGGAATATATATGGACGGCAACAGAAAGAGTATTCAGTGAGAACTGGCCTTCATCCTGATAGGTCTGACTCCTCTGTTTTGCTCAGTCCTATCTACTAATGGCTATCGCTTGTAGTGCATTCAAGCACTGTTACTGCCTCAGCTAAGTACACTTACTGCCTCATGTTGTGGCTCTTACTCTTGATGTCCTATAGCTGCTATCTCTAGATGATAATCTCCACTTTTTGTATCACTTCATCATGTGGGGCCACAGGTCAAGGGGCACCCACTGGATCTTTCACCAGCTGAGATAAAAAAGAAAAATCAATTTCAATCATCATCAGATGAAGCAGTAAAGCGAGGTCCCACTAGGAAACACAAGAGTGGTGGTTCTCCTCTGTTACTGCCCTGAAATAGCCTTAAAGCTTCACATAAGCCCATCAAGAAACAAGACACTGAAATAATTATTTCTGTAACATTATAAGCAATCTGCTTATAATGTTACAGAATGTGTAACAGCCTGAATGTGAAGATGTTACATATACAGGGATTACTTCCCAATATTTTTAGCTCTACATGCAGTGAACATATTGTATGTAACTGAAAGAATGGTGAGCATGTGAAAATTAGAAACAGACAGCACCTACACTTTTCTTCAGAAACCTATAGATATCTCCATCTGCTTCATTTAATGTCAAAAAGGAAAACAACTATTTAATGTAGAGCTTTGCAACAAACTCACTTATTAAATGAATTTCAAATACTATAGTCCATGATAGTGATGCTATAACCTAAGATACTGATCAAAATGATCAGCAATAGCTTCTCATATTAATTTCCTTCATACAATTTTTAATCTACAGCTTCCACAATTCTGTTTCCAGTAATAGAAACATTCTGTGTAACAGCTTGCTAGTGGAACTTCATCAACATCAAGTAATTTTTATTCTGTTTGAGTGATTGAAAGCAATGAAGGTGATTAAGTACTGCAGGCATACGTATAGTCAGAATTAGGAAATTGGCAAAATAAGGTTAATAATAAAAATACTTAACTCTGATGAGATTTTGTTTAGGAATTATTTTGTGGAAATGAATATGTTTTACCAATTTGCAGACAACTACCAGGGAATGGCATACACTCCGAGAGACATGTGGACTATACAGTGCAACCTCAGTTCACAAACACCACAGTTCACAACCAAATGGTGAACAGAAATTTCTGAAAAAATTTGCCTCAGTTCCTGAACTCTACACTGGGGATGATCGCAATCATGATCATGCCTGTTTTCCCCTGCCGAGCGCACCCGCGATCACACCCATCTCTGCCCCCAGGTGCGCCCACAATCGCGTCCGTCTACGGCCACGATCGCGGTAGCACTCATGCATGGATGACGGGTGTGATCGCAGTCGTGCTGTGGGGGTTGGGGGAGATGGCTGTGCTCAGGCTCAGGGTTGGCGGGGGGGTGGGAATGGTTGCGATCTTTGTTGTTGTCACTTTGCTTCAAATTTTTGTGATTAAAAAAAATAGTTACAGAACGGATTAACCTTATTTACATTGAACCTTATGGGGAAATTTGACTTGGCTCACAACCAATTTGGGTCACAACCAGAGTCCTGGAATGGATTAAGTCTGTGAGTACCACTGTAGATGGGCTGTTAATAGGCCTGTCTTCCCTCAAAAAACATCCTAGTTCCTCAACCTTTCCAAGTCGCAGGCATCACTTATAACCTATAAGTCACATAACTTATACGTGAAATGAACTATTAATAGGTACATGCATCTAAATGTGCACACATCCTGAAGTCAGTTTCCTTTTCTTTGTAGGATCCAGCTCATGATTTTGGAGCCCACTCACCTAACCACCTGGGCAAAGGTTGTAATCAGTGAGTGGCAATCAAGACAAGAGTAGCAAGCGGGATCCAAATCTCCTGCCTTGTGCAAACATTTCTAAAGAGAAGTATGAACAACTGAACAGGACTGTTGTGGGGAAAGGGTACACACAGCAAAGAAGTCACTTTGGAGCCCCTTTTGGTACTTTTGGCTTTCCTTTAAACACCAGGCAAGATTGGCCCATATATGTGCCCATATCGATTACAATGGGGAAACAGACAAATAAATGGCTTTTTATTTAAACGTCATTTTAATTGCTAATATTATTTATTTATTTTACATCTTTGGCCAGGTCGTCTCAAATTATATTGTTTTTATATTGTTATTATTTATTTATTCTTGTGAGCCGCCCCGAGGCTTTGGCGAATGGGGCGGCATAGAAGCTTCCTACATAAATAAATATAAGTAATGAAAAGAAAAAAAATCTTGGCAGAACTGGATAAAATGTGCAGTAGCAGCTCCCAGTGGGATGAAGCCTGCCATATTTCATTTAGATGGGAGCAGGAGTTTTGTGTTAAACATCAGTAAAACTAATTTGGAAGATACTGGAGGGTATTGGTTGTGGACAGTGTAACCCTGTGTGTGTATAAACAGTCACACACAACAAAGAGCACAAAAGTCAGAAATATACTACTGCTCAAAAATAGAGACTTATTTAGCAATAAACTTAAAGCAAATCAATTAACAACTGAATAGGATGGAAAGGGTGTGAAGAAATTCTCGTTCAGTGCCATCCCACCAGGTTGCTGTAAAGACCATTTCTCACTGGGCAGGCTGAGATGTAGGCTGGAGTTGGTTTGGGCTTGCTTTACTTTCTCCATACTTGATTACTTCTTTGCTGCTGGCTCCAAGGAGGTAAAACTACAACACGTAATACCCTCTAGCTGTCAGATGTCAGACATGGCTGTGCTAACACATACACACAAACTTAGATATTAAGAACGGACAACAAATATAGATACGTTTTAAATACATTACAAGTCTCTTGCTGCTCATAATTCTATGCTCCCAGTTCAAAACTAGGTGAAATGTCCTGTTGAAGAGAATGCTTACATTTCAGTGCTTGAAGTTACCTCAAAGTATGTGGGCTATTAGGAAAGCCAAACACAAATTTCAAAAAAAGGGACAGTATAGCTATCTTGCCTTGTATATGAGACAGATATTTTATTCTACTGACATGTGATTTCTATTCAGGATAGCCTTTCACATTAGAGCAGTCAACCTGATGCTTTCTGGATGTTCTGGACTTCGACTACTATCAGCCCCAGTTATTGGGGAGGAATACTGGGATCTGTAGATGAAAATATACAGAAAACACCAAGTCATGGTGTTCTCTCTAAATAAAAGTTGTTGAGGGCTCTCCAGACAGAGGTTATGCAGAGAGCAGCCAAAATTTTGAAAATGCTCACCTATTGCCGAATAGGTTGTCATTATTTGAATTGACAACACAACCTTACTCTGAAAATACATAGTTGATGAAGCCCATAACGCACCCTGTGCCCACACGCTCTGTCCTTGCACCTTCCCCTCCCACTGTGCACCTTCAGGAAAGGGAAGGTGGCTTCATAACCCACAAGTTTATCATGATGCCCGAAGAGGGATAGTGTTCTCCCACACTTTAAATGCTCTCTCCAAACCAGGATAATCACAAAGAACCCTTTAGGCTATGCAAATGGCATCCGACAACCACTCACAGGAAAGTCACTGCCACCAGTGGAGTTTACTTCCATTTCCCTGAAAATCTCTCAGACCTTGAGAATCACCAAAATGCCATCCTATCCCAACTCACTCTTGTAGCCTCAAAATTTGCAAAAGGCACACTAATACCGGCTTGCATTAATAATGTGGGAGGAACAAAACTGACAATACTTAGCTAGTACCTGCTAACAACTGTTAGTAGTTTTTCATTTTTCTTCCTAGAGTAGGCATGGAGGAGGGCATATACATCAGGGCCCTAAGGGGGTATTAGAAACATCAACCATTTCAACCTGCTGCAATTCTGATACAGATAACTACCACACACACACCTCCAATTGCAAAATAGGGATCCTTTCATGTTACAGAGAATCCAGAGTTCTCTTTGAGTCTGATTCTGAACAGGACTTCCAGATCACAACCCAGAAAAAGGACCTAAATTTTTAAAAAGCTGTTCCAGTTGCTGTAGGAAAACACATTTTGATATCTAAGGACAAGGAAGCTTCAGAATCCAATTTCCCCATCCTTTCAAGCCCTTCACCTGT
>NW_025335587.1:6755120-7089175 GCF_004798865.1 Varanus komodoensis
ACAGGTGAAGGGAAACTGAGCTTTTCTGTGTCCTCAGTAGGTTTTCCTTTCACTCAATCATTATTCTGCTAGCTGGGAAGATACAACTTGCATCTCTGCAAGGATCCTTAACGACAGAGACACCTTTTCAATTTGCAACATGGCAATCCTAGCTCTGATGTGGTGCATGCTTTCTTGTTCCCAACCATTGGGGGCGGGGGGGGGAGGGAAGTGGAACTCCTAAACCACAATTCACAAAGAAATCCACAGCTAGGCAGCACTTTTAAAAATATAAGGTTAAGACACAGACGCCTTTTTTAAATGGACAGTAGAGAGCAGCACAATGATGTTCAGGAGATGCCTTATAGAAATGACAGACTGCAAATCAAGATCATCCCTAACTATACATGGGTTTAGGTTCAGATCAAAGCTGAGTGCAGTTGCAAATAATAAAGGCTTCCCTTCTTTGTGATGTGGACTTGGGATTTCTTCTATGTTAAGCCCCATTGAAATCAGAAAGACTGCTTAACTATCTGATATGCATGAACAGCCCCAGGGAACTCCCAAAGTGTCTGAAACAGTAAACACAGAGGAAGAGGCACGTTTTTGTGGGCTGTCACAATAAGCAGGCATTATGTATAGCTGTCATGGAACGATTATTCAGTCCCAGAGCAAGCTCCTTCCAAGCAACCCTGGATCCCGCTGATTTTTAATTTCAAAGATACAAATTACACAATCGCATCTTTTTGTTTCCTCCTGTCTCTTGTGTCTTTTAGTTGGGAGCAAAAGTCATAATGGGGATGAGCCTGATCTTCACGGGGGTTCAGAAGAAAGAGCAGTGAAATAAGACTGGGCTAAAAAGAACACAGATCTGTCGTATCGCAAATGTGTGTGACAGAGCTGGAAGGAGGGCTCCACTGCTGGGTTTCGAAAGATAAGCAGCAGAACTCTCTCTTTTTACATGTCCACACACAAAGTCAGAAAGGAGTATTGAGAACACAAGACAAGTTGCAGAGGAATATGAGATGCACACTGCTGTCAGTGCCTAGAGAATCTCTGTCTTGTAATGAAGTGGGAAAATAATGAGGAGCTTGAAGCATTTTTCCTCCCCAGAGCAATTACAGGGGACCTCCCTCCACCCCTTCCTATCTTGCTGAGGGAGCCAGAGGGCCAAGGAAGCAGAAACGGAACATCCACCGCCCCTTTTTGCCAGTCGCTACATCCCAACCGTGAAAAAGCCGCCTTTCTAGTCCACTTCTTTGTAATGTGCAGGATGCGTGCTCGCCTTTCCACGAGGCGGGTCTCTGCACGTGGGGAGGACTTCCACCCGCCTTTCCCAACAAATCGTAAATTACGGGCACGGGGATGCAGCTATACCGGGACGGGATGGGGTAGGAGAAAGTCCACTATTCTTCCATTGGCTGAGCAAAGCAAAGCAAAGCTGCCCTGCACACTCGAACGAAATACAACGGGAAGGGGCGAGGAAGAGAAGCGGCAATATGCTGGGCCATTACCAACGTACGAGGGCGACCAATCCGGCACACCCTCCCCCCGTTGTACACGTGTCCGCGTTGTTTTCATTCGGAAAGGACGGGAAAGGGAAGAAAGCACAACGCGTGCGGGTCGGAGGGGAGACGGACCCAAGCCCAAACGCCTCTAAGCCCGGATTTCAGCCCATGCCCCGCACCGGGGTGTGGACGGACGGACGGACAGCGACGAGGGGATGCGCAAAGCCCGTCCCGGGTGGAGCGCAGGACGCGCGTCCCGGGTGGACAATGCTCGCGCTGCTGCGGGGATTCCCTGGCAAGGGTCCTCGTGGCGGGTCTCTCGCGCCCCCTCCCGCGCTCCGTCTCGCACTCGCACTCGCACTCGCACACGCACAGGGGCGGGTAACTTCAAAGGCGACTCCCCCACCCCGCCGCGGCGCTCTCGCCCCCGCACCCGGACTCACCTCGCCGGCCAAGCCCTCCCTCTCGCCCATGGTGCGCGGTTGGCGCCCACCGACCGACCGACCGACCGACCGAAGGGGCTGGTCCCCGCCGAGGGCTGGCTGGCTCGCTCGCTCGCTCCTTGTTCGCCTGCCTGCCTGCCTGCCTGCCTGGGCTCTCGTCCTCGCTCAGCCCGCGCGCTGCTCCGCCAGCTCCTCCATCCCCCTCCGCTCGCTGGGAGCATCCGCCCCCTGCCGCTTCTGTCCTCCGCGGCCCCCCAACGGCAGAGTTAAGCCGAGGCCAGCGGGAGGGGTGGGGGGCGAAGGCAGAGGCAGGCGAGCACCGGGTCGCTCGCGCTTGCTGCTGCTGCTGCTGCTCCGCCGCCGCCCCCTCCTCCCTGCCTCCCTCCCTGCCTCGGAGAGACGCGCGGCGGTGGGGAGCGGAGCAGAGCACGGGTTTAGTGCCGCTATTATTACTACTCCTATTGGGGCGATGAGCGGATATCCCCGTTGTGTGGAGGCGGAGAGGGAAAGCCGCGCTGGGTTTCCTCTCGCACCGCGCACGGCTAGGCTGGCTCAGGGCTCGGACCCCGTCCGCGGACTGGTGTCGGAAGGCGAGTGGCAGCGCGCTCCGAGCCAGGCGCTGGCACAGACCGTGTTGCGGCACCCTCGGGCGATCCCAGAAGAGACCCCGCGACTCTGCTGTTTGGTTGCGAGCTGTTGGTTGTCCGTGGTTAACAAGACATAAACTTCATGGGTTGTCTGTGATCTGCCGTGCTTTGTTGGGGCAGCTTAGTTCAGACGGTACAAGTACCCATGGATCAACAGCAGACCAGGATTAATGACAATCCATTCTCAATGCCCAGTTGTGAATGGCTGTCTTGTCTGAATCCAGTCGTAGTGAGACTTATCCTTGGCTGCCTTCGGCGTATATTTTCTCTATTGGAAGAAATCACTCAGACAAGTCGGAAAGGGACAACTTGCCAGGCATGTGACTCTTCGTTGCCATACTCCTCTCCTCCCCCCACCACCAACACACACACACAGAGAAAGAGAGAGAGAACAGGCATGTTTTAGACATTTGGAGTTGTAACCAATACTAGTCCTATTTAGAGTTAAGTTGAACTAACACTGGATTCAGTTCACTGGATGCAACCCAGTAACTTTTCTCCAAGCCAGCAATGTATCTGGGAAGCTTCTTATATAAAATTGCTGTCACGTCTCTCCAGATAAATCTCTCTCTCTCTCTCTCTCTCTCTCTCTCTCTCTCTCTCTCTCTCTCTCTCTGTACGTGTGTGTGCGCGCGCATTGCACTGGTGGAGGAGGCGCGCTTTTATAATTACACCTAGAAAAAGAACTTTAATTTGCCAATTTCATTAAATGATGGTGTTGAAGAGAAATGTGAGAAAATTATATATAGTTACAGACATTCTGTGTCACTGAAAGAAACAGCAGAATGCTGTAAATCCATAATTTCCCTGCAATTAGATTATTTCATTTATGTGTGCATATGTGTATGCGTGCGTGCATGCACACATGTGCAATTTAGTCCTTCCTTTCCAGGAAGTAACCTCTAAAAAGTAATTCAAAACTACCAAGAACCCAACTTGATTTTGAAGTCCATGTATCCCATTTTAGGGCTTCAAATCCCTGATTGTGATGCACAATGTATTAAAAAAGAAAAAGAAACAACCCCCCTCTTTCCAGCTATTCATGCCCCTGCATCTTTTGCATGCTCCTTAATAGCATGTCAGCCATTTCTCATTAATAAGTCATTTTGAGGAAGGAAAGCTCTCCAATGGAATTGTCTGTACTATGGGGGTGGGGGGGGGAACCCTACTGAAAACAGAGAGTTTCTTGGAAAGTAGATTGTTGATGTTATTCCTATACATCCTGTTTGCATTTTCCCTTCCCTAGGAAACATCATCATAATAACAAATAATGTGATGGATTTTTTTTTTCTCTTGTGGCTTCTCTCAGTCACCCATGAAAATTTAATGAGGCATTTAGGACTGCTACCTTCAGAGTCAATGAGCTGAGCATATGTAGTCTAATGCACTTGCTGCTAAGGCAATAGGTCTACTGCAAGCAGATCAGAAGTCATGGAGACACTATCTTTTCAAGACAAAATTTACGACCCATTAAACCTATTCTGTGATACCAGTTCCTCTACGATTAGCAGACTCTGTGTCCCTCACAAAATAAAAGACAGAAGCAACCACAGTTTCCAGAAAGAACCTGCACTAAAATTGAAGAAAGTATATTTGAGAATTTGTGAGAGAGTCTTTTTAAAGATATATAAAAAAAGCTTCCCTCTAGAGATGCTTCAATGACAAAACATCAAGGATTTAACCTTTCACTTTTAAGAAGTGGACTCCAGTGCTGAATCATGTGCTGTCTTCCACTTCTCATCATGAACAGTTGTTCCAAGTAAGAATTAGCATTTATTTCATTTCTGAAAGCACATGTACATTCACAGAAAAAATGCAAAGCGATGATTCACAGTTAATGTGCATAAGGCAGTATTTCTCATGTAGGAAAAAATGCAACACAGTGCGCTTCCACTGGAAGTAGTGGTGGGAAACATGGGAGCATTACAAGTAACAGATGACATTGGTCCCTTGTAAAATTCTGCAAAAGAGTAACAGTGATGGCACGGTAAAAGACTTATTTAGAAGCATCCACATGCAGTGGCCTTGCCTTATGGCAGATCTGTACAGTTTGTTTTCCAGAAATCCAGATGCGCATCTAATCTCTTAAAGCCACTGAACCCACAACCTATGAGCCAATCCCCACACTGATCCATGCTAGATCAGAAAGCATAGGAGGAAGACTGGATGATCACCAGGAACGGTACAGTCTGTCGTGAGGCCATGTTGTGCAAAACTGTGCTCAGTGTGACACCATGTTTAGACTACTTGCTTAGAAAGTATGGACATTTCCCAAACAGAATGCTCCTTAGACCCTTTCCTATTTGACAGATGAAGGGAAGGCATGTAGTAAAAGGATATGGCACTCCCACCTCCTGCTCCAGAGGCCTCTTCCTTCTCTCTGTCATGCTTCAGGGTGCAAGGCCTGTTTACGAGTCGGGGCCCTCTGACAGCCAAAACACAGTGCTGTGAGTGCCAAAGAGAAGAGCCTCCTTCCTTCCCACAGCACCAACTGGGATACTGCCCGGGCAATGAGAGGAGCGGAGGCAGGCTAGGGAGTAGACCGATGATGAGCCTGATCGGTCAGCCCATACTTGTTGACTGGCATTGTTCTTTCTGTTTACATGAGGTTCAGAGCTCTGTGTTTCTCTTTTCACCAAGAGAAAAGGGGGGGGGAGTGTTTGGGATGGGGTAGGGTATGATGCTATAGGGAGGGAAGAAGCTCTGGGATGGCCCCTCACTGTGATATCATACAGCCTTTGGCTTTGGAGAAGAATTTTAGTTCCTGGACCAAAATATGCAGCTATTGTGTTTATTTATTAGATTTATAACCCACAATAAAATAATTGTATTAATAAGTTAAAAAGTGCATATGCTTAAAGCAAGAACAGATACAAAGACCCCAATAATACAAACACTGAACTAGAGCAACAGCCGGAGCAGGTGAATTAAAAAGTCAGTTAAGGCAGAAGGGGCAATAGTAACTCCACTTCAGAGACCAATGACAGGTATCAATCAGAAAGCCATTGCCATTGGAAGAAGCATAACAATAGAAGCTATGTGGCACTTTTGTGGGTTCAGCCATTGGCAAGGCACTGTACCCTCACCAAACATATTTCACATATGAGCTGTTGAAACAGAGAATGTTTCCTAAACATTGCAATGCATCAGCATCTTACTTGAGAAGCTGTAGCATTGGTTACTCTGCACTGTAAGAGCACTATTAGGGCAGTAAAGAGAGTGTCATTCCCACTGTTACAGATAAATACAGCACAGAACACACACATACTCCTAGTCTGCATAGCTGTGTACATATATGAGCCTAAATCCAACAAATCGCATTACATGAATATCTTCCCCTTCCCCGCACACACACTAGTAGACCCAGATCACTGCACTTTGGCTTCACAATAAGAAGCAGGCCAGCAAAGCGAGCCAGCTCAACTAGTGAGGGGGCTTGTGCAAGGGTTAAAAAGTTCTTGCATAACTCACGCAAAGGTTGTTGAACCCTGGGATAGGCCATGCTTTCACACAACACAATATGGCATTTTTCCCACCTTCTCGAGCTTGAATATTCTAAAGGACAGGCAGAACGTACCACAAGCCTTAAACCCTTCAATAAGCCATAGTGGGTTGCCATTGAGTGGCTGGCCCATGGTTATCCAGTGAGCTTCATGGATCGATGCTGAATTAAACCTGAGTCTTTCTACATCCAGAGCCTAATCCATGGGTCCTCAAACTACGGCCCACGGGACAGATCCGGCCCGCCATGACCATTCATCCAGCCTGAGCCGCCATTTGCCACCCGCGTGTGCGCTTGCTGCACGGGCGGGGAGGTGGTGGCTTGCTCGCTCGGAGATGGTTTTGGAATCGCTGGGAGATCTCCAAGGAGCCACCACCGCACGCGCCCGATGACACCTCACCGGCCTGCACCCGCAGGTACCCCTACCTGGTCACTGCAGCCTTTCAACTGGCCCGTATTCAAAAAGTTTGAGGACCCCTGGCCTAAACACTATACAAGACAGGCTTTCTTTCACCTATTAATACTAATGGGCTCAAGAATGTCTAACTGTAGTATTGGGATCATCAAATAATGATTGTGAGCAGCTCTCCAAGCATGAATCCTAAATTGTGCCTTCTGCATAGGAGGTGGCCTCATGCAAGTGTTTGGCTACCTGATAAGATGCCAGGCCTAATTTATGGATAGGAATAAAAACTCTGAATGCAAATGGTCAATCCAGTGTTTGCTGCTAGAATTTATTGATTCAAGTCACACCTTTAATTTTTTAAAAAATACATAAAAGAACAAAATTGCTCATGAGACTTCAATATGAATGCAAATGAACATGCTGTAATTATACTGTGCAATTTTCTATTTAAAAAAATAAAAAATTGAAGAGACCTGAAAAGTAATTTGAATTGCAATTCTTCATTGTACCTTTTCATTATGCAAGAGTTACCATAAGCAATCTGTTCCAATTTTAATGCAAAATATATTTAGTTCATAACTTTTCATTGAAAGTAATTGAATGAGGACATTTAAGTGCTCATGGATACTTCTCCCCAAGTAGGCAGAGTCAAACAAGCACTACTATGGCAAAAATCCTACGTGTAATCCCATTTGCAAGCTCACACACCCCTGTGTGTGTGTCTATGAAAATGTCTCTATGACATTTTTAGTTCAATAGGATTTACAGAATTACAACCCCAGTGGAGGTTTGGTAAAAGAAATGAATGACAGTCTATACAGCAAGTAAGCCATGTATACAGTGATTTAAAAAGGCTATTTAGAAAAAAAAGTTAATCCATTGCAGATGATTATTGGTATCTTTGTGCTGCTTATTCATGAGTGGTCAGGCTATGCTTATTTCTGAGAAGACATACTTCCTACTCTAAACCATTAACAAATGAATCTGCGGGTTTGGTAGTGAAGCTTTTTAAGGCCTGTAGCCTCATCTGTTACTGGAATGTTTCCGCAAGAATCTCCAAAATGGAAAGTGGCCCTTGGGCTGAAAAGCCTGCATGAGAGCCTGTGGGGAACAGTGCTGAGAGTGCTGGACTCAGGACCTGGAAGGTCTGGCTCTGGTCTCCGTCCATCCATGAAGCCGGCCACTCTGGGCCAGCCAGTGCCCCTCAGCCTAACCTACACCACAGAGCTGTCCTTGTGCAGGAGCAACATGTAAGCCACCTTGGGTTCTCACAAGAGAACAAACACCGGATATAAATTCAATCTAGTGATATCTGTGTCTGAGAAAACTTATCCATGGCACAGGAAGCCATGGATAAGTTTGGAACAAATTGATCCAAAGACAATGTTTTTGATCAATTTGTTATTCAATGACTTGGTCAATTCAAGAAAGCAAAGTGCACATCTTTCTGCTTTGCACTGTTTTGCTCTTGGTTTCTGCCAACCATTCAGTCCTTCTGCCCTTCATTGCTTTTCTTCTGTTTGTTGCTGCTGGTATTTTTTGCATGTGTGCTTCTGCTTCTGCCCCTGCTCCAAAGCTCAGCAACCTGTTCCTATAAGTACCACTTTCTGGTTTGGATAACAGAAAGTTCTTGCTGTCTTTGCCAACTAGCTTTGCAAGCAGTCAGGGCTCCATCCACCCTTACATTAGCTGGATGGAAGTTGCTGGAGCCTACGGCCTTCCTTTGCCATTCTGGAAATATATGAGGTTTTACAGCATATTGAAAGAAAAAGCAATGTGGATCCTTTCCAGACAAGCAGTGATCCTCTGGAGAACTGAATCAAAAGTAGAATGGGAAGCAGCAACACTGCAAGATCATCTCCTATGAGTCAGAACAGTGCAGTATAACGTTGCATTGCAGCAATGCCTCATCCTACTAAAATAACCATGGAAGCAGCTTTCAGTCTTCCTCCTTCATATGTCCTTCTGGTCAGAAACCAAACCGGACCAAGTCTTTCTCTTTTGCAACAATCACTAATATACATCCTTTACATCCATCTGATGCTGGAAAATAGTCTGCACCGGGTTCCCAATGTGCCACTGCATGCTCAGGAAAACTCCTGACTTACAGTGTGGCCCTATAATATTTATTCAAGTGTAATTCAGGTGTTCAGGGCTTCATCCTTAATCTTGGAAAGCCTCCAAGATAGGTTAGAATGGCAGTCTCAGTTGCACATGTAAAAGGCACTAAAGCAGATAATTATTTCCCCTCTTAAAACTGTATTGGGCCTGCATTCTTGGTTTAGATGCACTTTATATCGTTGCTGAACTGATATGGACATTATTTGAACTGAACAAAGGCCAGAAGGCAATTAACACTACCTCAGCACACTGACATTCCCAAGCAAAGTGTCCATTAACCCCCTTCTGTCCTTGTGTTAACAGCTACTGACAGTTTCACAGGGCTCTTCCAGTTCCTTTGGGTTCTCACCTGCTTGCTTGCCTTTGCCAGTGTTGCGACCTACAAATGGAAGTGAACAGTCAAGGTCCATAATGGGGGAACAGTCACCAAGCCGTGACTGTTCTTCATACTGGGAGTAAAGAAGATAAGAACCCCTTCTCTCCATTTGGCTGTGACTCAGCTTAAGCAACGCTAGCTTAACAACTCTCAGCTGTTGTTATTTCAGCAGGCATTTGATTTATTGCTCTCCTAATCTTTATATATTGTGCTTATAGTTTCTTTTGATTAATGATTGTTTGGGGGCTTTCTGATAACATTTCATTTACTGTCTCTTGGTGGTCTCTAACACTTTTTAAGCCATCTGAATTTTAATCATGATAAAGGATAGAAGCTTATCAATTCCTTAGCCTACACTAAAAAAAAAAAAGTTTAAAAATAACTGCACCAGTAAAGTTGATGATGTAGACTACCAAAGAAAGAGGATCTGTCTGTTTTTGAAACTACTCTATTGCATTTGACACACACATATAGACTGACTTGGAAAAGTGCAATAAAGCTATTAGCAGTTTTGGAATTTCATGTCTTGTCTTTCATGCCAAAACTCCCAATTTATCTCCAGTCAGAAAGAAGCCCAGCGTTTTTCGCAGGCTATGTGTCAACCAGGCTCAGCTGTCGCTGAGGCACTCAGGTGTGAATGGTAGTTCAGGATTTCCCTAGTGATGATAGGCCAGGCAGCTGGAAATCCTGATAGTGAAACATTGTGCTTTAAAGCTGCAACCCAAAACATACTTCTTGCCGCTTGGTGTAAATTCCATTGCGAAAAGGCAGTGGACATACTTCTTGGTAAACATGGATTGGAGAGTGTGGTAAGACTCAGCTGTAACTCTCAAATGCTTACAAGCAGATAACATCTGGTAATCAGAGTTTATTGCTATGGTATCAGCTATTACTAAATCTGGTGGTAATGAATTTCATGAACTGATTATGGCCACTGTCTGGATGAAAATGATGCTCCACTAAAGATTGTTTCTTGCATTATATGTAGCAGTGACAGCAGCAGCTTGTCTTCCTGCCCAACTGTTCATGGCAGAAACTCCATGTGGCTCATGTAATTTAATGTGTTTCCACTACATACCCCCCATACAGCATCTTGCCTTAAGTGGTAACAAGCTGGAGGAAGGAAGGGCTCTAGAATAAGGATGTTTCAGTAGACAGTCTTGGTCGATAGGTAAGCCCCTTGTATGCATGTATTGTAGCAGCAAATGGAGCCTTTGCCACCAGAAGGTGGCAGTTTTTGGTGGCAGCCACATGAAAGACACAGTGGCACTTACAGACATGAAAGCTTTTAGACTTCCATCTAGAGAAATGGTCTCAGTAACAAAGTGGCAGCACAGCTGTTGAAGAATCCATGCCAAAGAATAGGAATGTCTTAACTAAAATAAGAGTGCAGTAAATATTTGTGGTAGGCAAAATTATTTTACATTCTGGATCAGATAGGAAAGCATTACCATTCAGTGGAAGTTTCAGTGATTTTACATATCAGACTGGGAAATGGTACTATCCCAATGCTGTTGGATTAAAAGTACAGGGAACTAAGATTTAGGGTGGATGCCAGGAAATACTTCCAGATGGTTAGGGCCCCTAGGGTATGGAATTGGCTCCCACAAGAGGTGGTTGAAGCCCCAACAGTGAGAATGTTCAAGGACAGGCTGGACATGTACATGGTAGGCATGACATGAATGGAGCTGGCTGGAGCCAGGAGTCAGAGTAGATCGCCCAGGAGACCCCTTCTGACTTACTGTTTCTATGTTTCTAGTTGAGGATAATGGGAGCTGAAGTCCAACAACATCTGTCATGTAATCTCCATCCTTGCTATATCTAGTGTTTTCAGATTGAACTCAATCAAAATTTTGTAAGAATAATAGATTTGACCAATAATCCAGTGAAAGATTAGTATGTTTATTATTACTATTATTCTTAATGTATTTCTATGCTACCTCATAAGCTGTTTGGGTGGTTTAAACAATGAATAAAAGCAAAGCAATAAAATACAAGCATCATAAAGGAAAAACAGCATTACAATAGATTTAAAATAGCTAAAATATTCAGTAAAACAAATTGAACCTGGCATGAAAAAGACAAGTTTGGCACCAGGAAAGCTTCAGTGGGAAGGCTGTTCCCTGTGTGGCGTGGGGGGCACCACAAAGAAACCCCTCCTTTGTTTCCACCCTCCAAGCCTCCCTTGGAGTTGGCACTCAGAGGAAGGGCCCAGACGATGAGTGTAGTATCTTAGCAGATCATGGTTCTGAGAGGTACTTTGATATCTATCAAGACCCCAAGCTGTGTAAGGCTCTATATCTTAAAACCAGCATCTTTAATTAAGCTGGGAAGCATATAGGCAGCCAAATGAAAACAGGCCAGAACTGGTCTCATATATTGGGACCAAGGGGTCACAATTATTAATTGCACACTGCATTCTGCATGAGCTGAAGCTTCTGAACCATCTTTAAGGGCAGCTTCACCTAGAGTGCATTGCAGTAATCTAATGCAAAGATTACCAGAGCATAGATTACTGAAGCTAAGCTATTCTTGTCCAGAAAGGGGCATAGCTGATGGAAGGCACTTTGAGCCACTGAGGCCTCCTGAGTCTCAAGTGACAATGATAGATCAGGGAGAACCCTCAGGTTCCAAACCTGCTCCTTCAGGGAAAGTGCAATTCCATCTAGGACAGATGGAACACCTTCCATCTAGTCAAAGGAACTATCTCAGTCTTGCCTGGACTGCACTTCAATTTGTTAGCCCTCATCTAGTCCATTGTCGCCAGTTAGCATATCCACATTTATTTCATTAGGAGTTTAAGGATACAATTATATCTTCTAACAAAATTAAGAATCCCCATGAAGAAATCTGATGCAACAAGTGATACCTTGATTGAAATTTTTATTCAGTCATGGAGCCATTGGGTGACCTTGGGCCACCTGCCCTCCTCCCCACCCACACACACACAGCTTGATATGCCTCTCAGGATCATAACCAAGATAAAAGGGAAGGGAGAAACCCAGGACCAGCCCAAAGCATGTTACTATCTGAAGCAAAGTAACAATGTGAAACAATATTTCATGTGTTCTCCCAGGTCCACATACAGACGCCCGCCAGAATAGCTGCCAAACGTTACTTTAGCATTCTTCTTAGTAGTGCTGTGACAGCACCCTCCACCTCACCTGGGAGCAGCAGCCTAGCTGAAGGGCAAAAGACAGATCGCATGGCATGCACAGCTCTGTCTTCCCACACCTTGCTGCTGCTCTCCACCTGCCCAGCTCTCCACCTGAGGCAGCCACCACACTCTGCTCAATTCTAGGGCTTCCATGGATGATGGATGTGCTGATTTCTGGCTTGATTCTGCCCTGCATTTTGCAGCATTATCAATACTTTCAAGTATGGTTCAAAATGAAAATAGCTATCAAAGAGGTAACTACTAGTCTTTATATATAACTATTACTTCTGATATATTTAAAGACTACATATATATTATTTTGCCTAGTGGAGGTCTTTGTATAACTCAAAACTTTCTAACAGTATAGCGTTTGTTGTGGTCGTTTTGAGACTAGATCTGATAAGGAAGCATCATGCTCTAGTTCAGAACTTCTCTTTCACCCCACAATCCAATTTAGATCCCCATTCCTGCATGATGAAAAGTTCTGTATAATTCAAATGATTATGTACAGCATTTTAAACTTATAACTTAACTGAATATAAATTACTTCTCACAGCTCAATTTCTTGGTCTAAAACATTTCATCCTATAATAATGGGGTGCTGGTGCCCCATCTTTAGTACAACCTCCCTACTGTGGCCCAGGTGGCACCAAATTTGTCATCTTTTTGGTGCCAGGTCAGGACAACCCTCTGTGAGGAGGCCCTTAAAGATCTGTTTGCTTTTCCAGGGACCTGAGGGGATTTTCCAGGTGCTTTTTCAGGTGCTTTTTCTTCCTGATGGATTGTTTTCATTCTATTTTGATGTGTTTTAAGCTATTTTAAATTATGTTAACTGTTTAGCATTGTTATGTTATTTGTATTGCATTTTTATTCATATTGTTTAATTTGTACTTTTAAACCACCCAGAGAGCTCCAGCTACAGGGTGGTATAGAAATTAAATGAATGACTGAATGAATGACTGAATGAAGTGAAAGCACCTTGCAAATACATAGGATGAGGTCACAATCCAATCTGGATGCCCATAACCCTCTGAACACGGAGGATGATGGAGAGGCCTCTGCTCTCTTCTCACCCTGCAAAACATTTAGGCGGCTGATTTTGCCCATCTCAATGTCATACCTTGGAGTGCAAGGGAGGCAGAAGCACAACCAGGGGAACCTCGGTCATGGCACTGCTTGTCTCCCCACCCCACTCCTTGACCTCTGGCTGGAGCATCTCCTAAAACCATCTCTGTGGTCACTGCTGCAGCCTCGGGAATGCAGCTGGCTCGGTTCTTGCCATATTGGTTGCGGGGCGGGCGAGGAGTTGCTCCAAGCAATGAGAGCCAGCGATGAGGTGAGAGCACACATCTGACCTTGCAGTTGGGTCTTGGGAAATCCCAGTGCTGTCTAGAATCTGCCAAGTGGCCACAGAATTGCACTGTTACTTGATGATTATTCCAATTAGTGGGGGACGATGCGATAAACAATTGAAAAGGGGGAGATTCTGGGGTGAGGGAAGACATTGGCCTTGGAGAGTAATCATCTGATTAATTCCCACACCATCTCCACAGTGACTAGTGGGCCATCCGGTGGGCCATTTGTGGTGGCCCTCCGTATGTTTCTGCCTATGACTCCTATCAGCTGTAGTCAGCATAGCAAATAGTGAAGAATAATGGGAATTGTAGGCTTAAACAACTGGATGACTGCAAGTTGCCCACATTCACTTAAGTTACCTTGCAATTTTAAGGTGCTTGTAGGCAATATGTGTTCTTCAAGATTTTGGGTTATTCCCATTTGTAGTTCCCATTTGTAGTTAGTTTCTCCATTGATGGAGAAAATTTAGATCTGGCAAACATCTTCCAAAACAAATTGGTTTGTTTGTTTGTTGGATTATTTATTTGCTGCCTTTCATGTCAAAGCATTCCAAAGCAGCTCACAACATCAGTCCAGCATCTCCAAGGTCCTCCAAAGCCACCCACAATTTCTAGTCCCAGACTGAAAGGAAGCCAGCTTTTATATCTCTGGCTTCAAGTGCAGCCCTCTGAAAGCTCATTCCTGCTTACTGTTCCTTCCTGCGATCCTCAGAAGGCCATGTGGTTGTGGAACACATGCATAGTTCCCCTTTAGCTCCATTTTTTATTATTTATTTCATTGCTACACTGCCCAATAGCCAAATCGCTATGGGAAGTTCACTAAATTTACAAACTATAAAGTACAGGGTAATACTCACAGTAATACAAACGTGTAGTACATAACATTTAAAACAGTTTAGGGTACAATCCTATATATGATTAGACAGAAAAATATGCTGTAACTCCCAGCATTCAAGAGGTATTATCAGCTGGGGAATGCTGGGAGTTGCAGGACCCTTTCCTTCCTTCTGTCTAAACATGATCAGGGTTGTGTCCTTAAACAGCTAAACGATGTCATTCAATACCAACCCTGAAAAGGCAATTGACAAAACTGCTCTATTATACGCCATGTCCAATATTTTTCCTGCCTTCCTAGGGAATCTTCTCTTTCTAGGCCACTCCTGTCTTCTACATCTGACCCTGCTGGTCCCCCACAGGTCTGCATGCTTAGCTATCTTGCAACGTAGACATGATTCCACCCAAGACCACGCAAAACAGTTATCATCCTGCCAATACATCACAGAAAAGATCGGAGATCTTTTGATTTACATTTATATGCAAATTGATATTTGATTAACAGATCCAGAAATACATGCAAACATTCTTCAGTCTCTGGCAAACATGCTCACAGCTGTAGAAAATGCTGCATTAGGTCCACAGATTCCAGACCAAGGCATGTTTATCTTTGAATTTTAGCAAGTGGTAAAATATAAAGATATACATATAATTTATAATGCAATGTATACATCAATGCATGCTCATGTGAAACAAACTGAAATGGATCAAAGAGTTTGAGAAATGGAAGAGGACCTCTTGGATGAAAGATGTGGGACAAAACAGTTTGGCGGTATTTTGTATGGGCAATGGGTCCTTTGCTCCATGAGGGCTGTGAATTAAAGGGATGGACTGGATTAGATGTGAGAGCAACAGGGATGGCCAGACATTTTTACATCTAGGTCTGAATCAAAAGGACATTTGCAACCTGCTCTGCTCTGTGTAAGACCTAGTTTTCTTAAAAATGAAATACAAAACTGAATGCTGGAGGTTGAAAAATGACACTCTCTCTGGGAAAATGCCACAAAGTGCATTATTTCATGTTATTGCCAGTCTTGGAAATGCCAGTACCAACTAATGTGGTCTGCTACTTTGAAACTTGAAGATATGCATCATCATCTAGTAATATCTGCTGGTGGAACTGCTAATGGTATAGGAGCACAGCCAATCAAAAGAAGCTTGGAGATAAATAATTATTGAAGGGGTGGAGTAAGCCATCAGTATGCATGCTTTTTTTCCCCCCAGCATGAAGAATTTTTTTTTTCTTAATGGGTTGGTTGGATCCATTATTTTAACATAGTTTCCACTGAAATCAGTGGCATTTAAGTCATGACTAACTTTCCCCATTGATTTCAATAGAATCTAAGTGCAACTTAGTCTGTATACAACACAACGTTATTAATCCAAGTGAGCCAGTGTGGTCAGTGATTAAGAACATGGAACTGGGACTCAGGAGATCTGAGTTCTTGTTTGTGCTCAGGCATGGAACCAACTGGATGACTGGGCCACTCAAAGACTCTCAGCCCAACCTACCTCGCAGGGTTGCTGTTGTGGAGAAAAGATTGAGAGTAGGAGGAAGAGAATGATGTAAGCTGCTTTGAGTTCAGTGTAAGAAAAACATGGGGTATAAATCTAATAAACAAGCAAAGCTATACCTAGTGTGGAAATTTTGTGCCCTTAAACCATTGGGAGAAGTGACAATCTAAAAGGATGATGATATTGATAGGTGTAAGATGCTCTGAGGATTTTTTTTTCTCCAAAAAGTCAAGTTGTGTGATAAAAGACACAAGTCATATGAAGGATAACAACTGTCTTGTCTTATGCCTGTTAAAGACATGCTCATTCAAACACACAGTTGTCCTCCTTTAGCAATAAATTGGCTTCTGCGTCCACTTCTGTCATATTCAATTTTACCTTTTTATATTTTCCCTTTAAATATTTAGACAGAGTAGCAGGTTTTAAATGTGTCATTGACACAAATAAATGTTTAAGTAGCCATTCTACCCTGGGCTCTGCTCTTGTCAGGTCTCATAAGTTAACCATGGTTGGATCTGGTCAGTAATTGGACAGGAGACCTCCAAGGAAATCTGGAAAGCTAAAGAAGGTTTCTGGGTTATTCAGTAGGTGGCATTTTAACCTAAGAGAAGGGCCTACATACCAGCAGGGATACTGGCAGGAATGATATGCTTCAAGTAGCACCAGCTTTTCTATATTGTCTAAAATTAGTGTTTTGCTCCCCATTGGGCACTCAAAGACATTTCTTTCCTCATAGCCTTTGATTAAAATACCGCTATGGAGCTATAGCTGGCCCAGGCCATCAAAACACATGAGCATGGCTAGGGTGGTCCTGCCCACCTGGTGCCTCCAGACAGGACCAGCATTCAAGGTAGGCATGCTTGAGTGCCTGCCAAGGGCCCACCCCAGCAGAGACCCACCGACAAGAGCCTGCAGGAATAGCTCATTTTCGTCACCACCATCACTTTGCTCCTGTGCTCTCTCTTGCCAACATCAGTGAGGAGCAAGAGATGCCACTGCCTCCTTGCTGTCTGCCTGTCAAACAAGCCAGGGGTAGGAACAGTGGTCTTTATTAAGTTTAGGGATTGAGATGTGAGCCCCATAAAAGGTTCAGAGAAATGCGTCCACCTTCTTTACACATCAATCACCATTTGGGGTTTAAAAGATTTGGATTTTCAAACAGATGTGTGATCCTTCTGCAAAAAGATTTTCCAGGAAAGCCATGCTGTAAGCCAACACTATGGCCATTGTACTAGTAGTCCCTTATGCTAGTGCAACATCATTTCTTTAGAAATAAGACACGTACAATACTGCCCAAATAGCTTCAACAGATTGGAGAGATCAACCTCCTGCACATATATCCTAGATCACAGGGAAACAACAGAGTGCTCAATAGGGATATCAACAGTGAAAGAGAGGAGAACAGCAGCTGGTGACAAGGTAGATGAGAAGATAGACCCCCTGATGGTGTCTTGCACAAGGCCCCAGAAGAAAGCAGTAGCCAGCACTGTCACTGGGGCTGCTAGAATGGAGGATGTCAGGTAGGAAGAATGAGCTAATGAACTGAGAAGTTGGATACAGAAGGTGCTTCCTGTGGATTCAAGGGCTCCAGTCAAAGAATGTGTCCCCACCCAATTTTGTTCATCCACCCTATTCAGCAGGGTAGATTGACCTTCTGTGTAAACTTTTCAGAGGCTGCAGTGGAGAACATGGAAGTGTGCTTTCTCTAGCCTTGGGCTGGAGCCCAAGTGCACATGCCTAAATCTTGATCCAACCCAAAAGTCAAGGTCAAAGTTCTGCTCAGCTAAGAAGCAACCCAGATGCTTTGGGCAAGTAAGTGGGCCTCCGTATAATAAAGTCTCCCAGAGATAACGGGAAGCAAAATACTAGTCTTAGCTCCTTGGAGAAAGCATGGGATACATAAAAGAGATAGACTGAAATATGGTCATGCTGAAAGTAGATACACTGTTATCACATGGGACAACTTAATATACTGTGAGTCCAACTGATTTCTACTTGAAGCACAATGGGTTTGCTGGAAGCATGATGCTATTAATTGCTGTTTCTACTTTTGGTTTCACTGCAGCATTTAGATCCAGACTCTACAAAAAGAGCTCTTCCTTTCCTGCTTTTACACTACATATTAAAATAGAAATAAATGAATCACCACCACCACCTCTAGATGAAACTTTGCCTCAGTGTACTAGCTCACGTGCACAAGGAGAAACCATGCCTTTTACCCTGTTCTAATGTAACACTCTGTTTCCCCCATTTTTAAGTACCCAGGTGGAGGAACAGAAGCAAAACTGGAGGAACACAATGTCATCCAAAGGTCTTGTAAATACTCATGTGTATGGTGTAGTAAAGCCAATAGGAATAAGGATGTTAGATATCTATGGAAAATGTTCCATATTTTGTAACCTTTTGCTTTGTTTTTAAAGCTTTTTCCAAATTACTGTCTGCAAAGTTATCTCACAATAGAGATGGCCTGCACTAAGTGTCAGTATTTGCAATGCACCACTGGGAATGCATGATACTTTGACCACAGAATGGGTTTGCCAGGGTCACAGTAAGCACACAACATAAGCATTTAAACCTCCAGCCACTGAATAGCTCGTGCTTTCAATATGGGAAGGAACTTAACTTTTTGAAAGTTTCTGCAGTAAAGTCTTTACAAATGATCACTTATTTAGGTTGGTTTCAAAATCTCCTGGACTTCAACATGAGATTCTCAATCACTTGCACATGATATATTGACCTAAGCAGTTTTCAGTATTGTTGAAAACACTGAGCAAGAACTGAGAGAATAAACACTGCTCAGCAAATTTCTGCTAGCAATTTGGATTGAACTTTTCAAAATTCCCAATAAGGTGCCAAACGAATTGTAAAAAATGATGGTACATTAAGAATTCTACAGTCAAATTTCATCCTGGACATGTAGCACATCTTTTTGTTATGCTTCTGTGCTGCATTTTGGCCAAAATCCTCCTCCCCCCACCCCCAGCAGACCATAAAAGTATGTCGGTGCAACATTCAGAAAAGTACACAACAATTCAAGAAACACAATACAATAAACATTTAAAGCAACTGTATCTGAATGTCTATTTAAACCTAAAACATAGGCCAAACAATTCTACAGTTCTAGACAGCATTAAACAGCCATAGGATTGATTGGATTCCCAACTCCAAGGCTGAAAAACTGCTGTGACTGGAGATTTGTGCTTAGATCCTCCTCTCCCCTTTACAGCCAGCAGAGAAAGAAGGGGCTTAGTGAGTGTCCCAGGAAGCAGGGAGGGAAAGAATCTTGTGCCATATCAGGATACAACATATCCTGGAGCCACTTCAGCCTTTTTGCCGTCCTCTCTGAACCATCACAGGTAGATGGCTGAACCCAACAGTCTAGCTGTTTTGCCAAGTGGGAGCAGTGCAGCGGTGATCTTAACTTTTGCGTTCCTCGTGCTCTGCATTGGATGTCCATTTGTCCTTCAGGTCTGGAGGGTTACAGGCATCTGATACAATTATGTTCTTAAACCCTGAATTCACCCTTCCTCGTGTTCAAAAGAAAAGGCATTGAGCCAAAATGCTAAAGGAGTCATACCCAGCTCCTTAGAATATTTCCCAGGCTGAAAGATGGGGCAGAATAGCTGGAATAGCACATGCTTGGTGGTAATAGCCATCATTCCCTTAGAGATTACTGTGCACTGCAGAGGACCACAATTATTAATCTCACACACCTGTGATAAGAATCCAGACATTTAATATATACTGAAAATGGATAATGGTGCAACAGTGCAAAGGAAAGATTACAAAAGGGGTAGGGAATCTTTTTCCAAGGGATAACTCATTGGCAACGTTTTGGAACTTGATGCCACTAGTGGATGGAGGCAAATCTCAGAGAGCCTGTGATCGAGCCCAAATGCATACCATCTACACACACAGTTATATCCATGCGTTCATATGCTCACACATGCTTCAGTGTAATTCTATGCCTGTTTAGCCAGAAAAAGTCCTACAGCTTCCATCTGGCTGGTGACTGACACACTTTCTACTATCTAAATATGCACAATTATACATATTTTTGTGCATATTTTATTAATACACACCCTTGTGATACAATTTTGCCTGAAGTACACTTCTTGCAAAATATTTTCTAGCTTAAATACATTTTAATCTTGTTTCTGTTAATATGCAGATTTCCATATGTACTTTCCCCTAATACACACATTTCTATATTTTTGATTGCAGAGTTCCATTGCAAAATTCTAAGGAGGTGAAATATTTGAAAGATAACTCAGTTTGGTTTGAAAGTATGGCATTAGGTAAATCCACATTAAAATGCAAACTGAACAGATTTCTTCTATATCCCTAGTTATATTATGATGTCTAAAAGATAATCTAGGGAGACGAGGAAAGGGAGCTATGACTAAAATTGTCAGGTCCAGGCCCTGACAAAACTTTCCTATCTTTAACAAATAGTATAAAAAGATGGGGTTACTTTGGTAACTAGATAGAAGAGTTCATTTAATCAAAATACTAAACATAATATGGATGTCATGTTTCATAATAAACCACAGACAACTGCAGACATGCATCAAACTGAGTTGCAGAAAAGACCTTTTATAAAGCCTTCCAGACTGAGATGTACAGAAGATAGTTGGAATCTGCTAACAGATTTTCATGTCATCAACAGCGATTTCTTAGTCCTAACTTTAACACCAACAAAATTACTTAACCTCCCACATAGCCCAAGTGATTCTGCTGAAATAAAGGACTGTTATCTTTGTTCAGTTCCAGCATTAACAAAGAAAAACTTGGCCAGGTAATTCTTTAATTTTAAGTTTATTTGTCTTGCATCAAACTGTAGGTGGCCAATAATGGGTTTAAGTAAAACAACAAAACCAAAACCATATTCTGCAAGCCTGAAATATGCCCATCACTGTTGAAGAAAGGCTGTGATCCTATGCACACTCTTCCTGTAACTTTGAAAATAGTGGGACTTACTATGTGTATAGATATGTAGTGTAACAGGTACATGCTACCAATTGACTGTGATGTACCCTTTCTTAACATGATTGTACAATGCAATTAAAATTATGAATGAAATGCTTCAGTTGTGAGCTGTATTCAGTGGGAAAAATGCATGTCAGAAACTGCTCTCTATTTCCTTCAGCGTGCCTGCTATAGATCAGAGCTGATCCCAACAAAGATGATTTTGTGGCGCTTTTGACCCTTTCAGTTCTCTAACACACATGCTCCTGTCCAAGAAAGAAATGTCAAAGGTTTCCTATCCCTACTTTGTTTTTTCCTCTGTGCCTGGTGGGAAACAAAATGGACCTAGCAAATAACTTGCTGACAGTCTCTTTTCTTATTTTAATCTGGGATTACTTTGGAGAGCTTGTGTTACTGCACTCGTTGAGCCCTAAGATGATGATCAAACAAAAGGATGAGCTCATGATCAATATATATCATCTCTCTAGTTCATAATTTAATTGCCTTGCATATTTTACTGTTTTGTACTTTGAATTTTATTCTTGGGTTTTATACTGCCTTCCTGCCAGCAGAAGAGAAAACACATTACAGTGATGAAAATTTGCTGGAGCATTTAATCAGCATCTTTGCTAATTCTGCCATAAATAGGCAAGGATCTTTAGCATGTATCTTTTATATCTTCTGTAATTTACATTAATATGATAGCAGACAAATCTGTATTTGGTTTAACTTTGCATTCTCTCTCCAGATCCCATTAATCACCACATAACTATTTAATTATTTAGGGTCATTGGAGATTCTGGTCAGGATTGAAAACCCCGAGATCCATCTGGAGAATAGATCTATGGAAAAGAAATTATTTAAAAATGATTCTGTCACCAGTTTAAAAGCTAGAGCTATATTGATCTATAATGGCAATGCTAATCCAGACTGGGAAGCATTGGCATTTGAATGAGACAGTAGCAAGCAGTGGGTACTTTGCCTGCATGAGTTAGCCTGGTGCCTATATAGCTTCTGAACCTGCTATCCCTGAAGAACCAGCTCACCGTTCTCTCAACACAGGACTGTACTTTTGTGTTACTGATTGTCAGAAAGACACAGCATTTATTTTACAGCACTATATTATTTAGCCATGCCTTTCTATACCAGAGTGTAGGCCATGGAATAATCAATTCAAGTTGCGACAACCCAGACTCAGGCTAGATATCAGGAAAAGCTTCCTCACTGTCAGAGCAATACGACAGTGGAACCAGCTGCTTCGGGAGGTGGTGGGTGCTCCCACACTGGAGACATTCAAAAGGAAACTGGAGAGCCATCTGAGTGGGATGCTATAAATTCGTGTCCTGCAAAAGCAGAGGGTTGGACTCGATGACCTTCCTGGGCCCTTCCAACTTTACTATTCTATGATTCTCAGTGGCCAAGACCATTCCAAAATCTGCATCCACAAGCATTTGTTTGCTGTTTTGTGTATTCAATTGAATTCTTATTGTATCTTTCCTTCAAGGAATCCAGGGCAAAGCACATCATTTCCCAATCCCTGCAGTCCATTGTATCCTCACAGCAGCCCTTCAAAGTTAGGTTGAGAGAAAGTGACTATCCTGAAGTCCCCCATCAAGTTTTGTCACCAAGTGGGATTTTGATGCTCATTCCCCAGTGTCCTAGTTTGATGCTCTAATCATTCAACATGCTGTTCATGCTCACACTTCTGAGTAGACATGCAATGACTTGACGCTTGGGGGGCAACTTGAAAGAGCTGCTAAGCAGTGCAAGTCTTGCTTACTTGTATGTGAAAAGGCAAAGGTTACTCACTCTGCTGGTGGCAGTGGAAAAACTACATGCCCCACTAGTGATGATGTATGTGTATGTGCACCCATGTTGTAATGACCACACTGCACTGGCTCTCGTGTCCTATTCAACAAAGGAGTTCCTCATGCTTTAGGCAGAAGTCTAACTGGTGCCCATGTTTTTACTCTTTCCTGTAGTGCATGGTCATATTTAAGCATGGATGAGGGTCAGTAAATTGAAATTCATTCTTGACAAGATGGAAGTGCTGTTGGTGGGTCGTTCTTTCAGGTTGGAGGGCCATTGCCCTGCCCTAGATGGGTCTGCACTCCCCCTGAAGGACAGTGTCCACAGCTTGGGGATGCTCCTGGACCCAGGACTATCACTTGAGGCTCAGGAGGTCTCAATGGCTGGTCTTCAGCTGCAGCAAATATACCACCTTCACTCCTACCTGGATAGACAAAGCCTTGCTACAGTCATGCATCCACTGGTAACATCCAGATTAGATTACTGTAATGTGTTTTATGTGGAGCAGCCTTTGAAGATGGCCAAGCAAATTCAACTCATCCAAAATTGGTTGGTGGCAGGTGTTAAGATGTATAAGATATATACAAAACCATATAACACTGGCTTTGTATAAGTTGCACTGTTTGACAGTTGTAGTCTGGGCCAAATTTAAAGAGCTTGTTTTGACATATAAAGCCCTAAGCAACTTAGACCCTAATCCTAAAGAACCGTCTGTCCCCATATATACGTACCCACTCATTAAGGTCTAGGCAGGATCCTTCTAGAAGAGCCATCCCTTAAGGAGATAAAGGGTCTTCTCAGTGGCTACCTCTCAAATATGGAATAGGCTCCCAAAGAAATTTGCCAGGCACCCACCTTGTTTTCATTTTGGCACCTGGTGAAGATGTTTCTTTTCTCTATACTTTCAAGGATAGTCTTAAATTTGTTTATTTTTGACAGCTGTTGTTCTGCTTAGTTGGTATAAAGGTGATATTAATTTTTAATCTTTTCTTTGTGATTTTAATTGGTTTTATTGTTGTTTTTAGTGTTTTGGCATACAAATTCATGAATGAATGACTAAATAAAGGGGCACTTTTATTCCTCCTTGAACTTCTTACTTGTAAACTAACTTAAATCCAGTTATATTTTTGATAAATAAGTATACTATAGAGAAAATAGGTATGCATAGTAGGTCCACATTCTTCAGCCTTGTCCCCCACAGATGCTTTGGAATGCAACTTATATCAGACACAGGCAGCATGGACAATGGTCAGGAATGATGGGATTTGAAATCCAAAACATCTGAAAGGCAGCAGGCTGGGGAAGGTTGCTGTAGCTTGTCTCCAAAAGAACAGATAAAGATCTGTTCTTTTTTCTGACATATTTGGTGTTTAGATGGACTCAGGCGCAAGTCTCCTACTGTTATTGGCTTGCAGTGAAAACACACTACAGTAGGAACTTGTGTGGGATACAGCCCGCTTCATGAAATGTATGTTATAATATTAGAATGTGTATGTGCTACAAAACAATAATTACTAGATTTTGCACAAAATTCTCCACCCTATTTGAGAATTCCAGGGGGTGAGTGATATTTTCATTGAATTTATCCAAGGCCAGAAGAAATTCTCAAAAGGTTCTCAATATTGGCACCAGTTCAGTCTGTCTTTCTTTCCTTTTTATAACTTTTTTTCCTTATTTTGCACTGCCATTGCAAGTGCTGAGAGCACAACTTTGTTGTCAGGCTACCCTTCATTTTTCGTCCACCATAGTTCAGGTGTTAAGAGAAGTGCTGCCCAGCTCAAATGAACAGGTGGAGCTCCTGCAATGCCAAAAACTGTTCTCCAGAAGGTTTGTGCTCCCTAGGAAAGACAGTTCCTTTGTTCTGCCTCATTTTCTGGGTATTCGTAATGCATTTTTGTGGTATTCTGGTGTTTACCCCATTGCTGCAGGACAACCAAGATTTCCCTCTGTGATTTATGTGATTTTTTGCTATAAACCTCTACATTGTTTTGCAGCTTCCTGTGGCTACTGAACTTCCTGGTCTGAAAATCCCATGTGAGAAATTACTTATGCACTCTTCTTGTAGGCTTTAATTGAAGTGTGGTAAACTGAGGAGGCTCCTGCATACAGCAGAGGGGATTTTATGATGAATGCAGGCCACTTGTCCACACCCCGTGGCCACCTTCTCCACAAGGCAAGCACAACCCGTGAGAATGCCTGCAGGATGTTCTCCTCCTCCAAATTGCTTTTTGAAAACAATTTCTTTTCTACCAAATTGCGTAAGAATGGTCAAAGGAGAAAGAAAATGTGCGGCAAAGTTTCATTAGAGTACTAGTATTTCCACAGCGGGCATAAAAGAAAAAGAACACCAATGAGCTATCAGAGATATGTTACAATTCTATGTAGCCTCAAGATTTCAGTCTGTCTGCATTTCTGAATGAGCCAAGGTGATTCAAACTTTCCAACCTAATAGGCGAGTCAGAGTGCAGGTATCCTTCATTTTGCACTTTTCCTGGGTTTTCAATGCAATTCTTGGCTTCAAAAACATAGCAAAGTACATATAACAATGCATATATCAGGACAAAATATATTTAGGGGTCATTCCCACATTGTCTGGGAGGCCATGTTCTCTGGGAGATCAGAATGCAAGTTGTGATCTCAGAGACAGTCCTTGACTTTGGAACTGTGACTCCAAACCTGAACAGCCTTTCCTCTGCCCTCACAGAAAGTGTCTTTTTTTCTGTGTTGCCTGGGCTCTGAAGTTGGAGGACCATCTCTGGACCCAGAGGGAGAAATTTGAGAAAGGAAGGGAGAGCAATGCACTGCTCTTCTTTGCAGAATCCTGGTGTGACCTCAGTCTCTCCTTTGTGTGAAGAGGGAAAAGCATTTAGATAGCCAAAAATAGCTTTCCAAATCAGCCTTCCCAATCTGGTGGCCTTCAGAGGCTTTTGGAATACTGGGAATACTGGGTGTTGTAGTCTAAAAGTGTCTGGAAGGCACATGGTTGGGGAAGGCCGATCTAAATGTTTTGGAGGGCAAAATGTTTGCCCATAATCCATTGAGTTCAGAGGGTTATAGACAGCCACATAGGATGGAACCCTAAGCCTACGATTCTATAGAAATCAAATTAAGTCCCCAAATGCAGAGGCTCACCCTCATTCAATGCAGAGCAGAAGGAAGAGCAGAGGTGATCTTTGTATCTCCACTTCTGCTCTACATTTTTGGCCATCTGATGTTTCTGGGGGAGAGGGAAGGATGATGGGGCAGCTTCACGATACTTGAATCCTGCCTGCCCTGCAGTCTTCTGACCTCCACCTCCCAAACACTTTAACCCCTCCCTGAGGTTGCTTCCCTAAACTCAGAGGGTAGCCAGTGCCGTTCTTCCCTCAGCAGCTGTGATTTCTGTGTGTGTGTACACGCATGTAAAAGTCTCATCTGCTCTGAGGTCAAAACATGGTCTCTGACTTTGGATTTCGGAGCCTGAGCATTTAAGACAAGGTAGGAAATTTAGGATCACTCCCTCAGAATGCATGTTTTGAGAAAAATACATATAGGAGTGCATATTTTATGAGGAAACAAGTTCAAAATAAGAACAAAAATGAATACATGATAAACAGACAGACTGGAAACTGACTGATTTTTCCTGCTCTACATAACATTAATTGATTTGTGAAATTAATTATATTTGGACTGTTTCTATTTCTCAAGCTAACACTTCAGTCTTTTTATTACAAAATGCCACACACATGGTGACATGTGTAACTTCAGCTCTATGCATGCACATATACATAAACACGCATGCACACGCTGTTAGGAGGCAGCTGCTAGCTCCTATATCAGTGGGATTGCTTATCTATCGAGGTTTTTATTCTGAGCTTTGTGAGATCTATCCATGGTGCGGTTGTGTGGTAAACCTATTTTGGGGATGGGACTCACCACCCTCCCCTACGAGAGAGGGAGGGACATCCCACTCCTTGCTGCATCTGCAGTTTACAGCAAATACAACACTGACTCGCGTGCATAAAAAGCTTATTCACCCATCCCTGCCATGGATGCATACAAAGGATACTTTGTGTATGTAAAATCATGCTGCTATCACTAGGGTTAGCAAGCCCATGTGTGTGCAATGACCTTCATGAACAAATGTTTTGTACATTTGCTGGGGGACTGTCATGATTTTAATGCATCTGCTACCCCTAATTTGGCTTGCTTTGGTAACAATGTCCCAGTGATCATCTAAACCTCATTTGGAGCACCTGTGAACAGTTTGTTATATTAATATAACAGCAAGGGGGAGTAGAGCAACTAATAAGCAGGTTGTTGAGCAACTTTGCCTGCCAAGGTTGCTTTATGCAGATAGTGACAAGTCCCTTCCACCCCAAAATTGTCCTCATATGGGAGCTACTCAGGGAACTCTTGTAGTGCAACCTGTCAGTGCTCACATCTGGCATGAGATAAGCACATAAATTAATGGTCCCTTCCAAGCCATCATTTGGACTTGTCTGCAGTACATCTGAGAAACTCAGGCATGATTTGAAACAATTTGTTCTTGGTTAAAATAGAATGAATGTGTTTCTGTTAGAGATGGCTTTGAAAGGCATTTCCTAACGATTTGTACCAGCTCGGTCTCTCATTATTTAAAGTAGATTTCTGTAAAGTATCACATAAAAATGAAACCACTGGTCAATGCCTATTATTGTGGTTCTATGTGATGTAGCTGCAGCCAGTATAGGAGCTCATCTCCCTTTATCATCTCACATTTCCAGAAAATATGGTTTTCTTTTATGGTGGCAGAGACCCAGTGCTCTTGAAGTATCTTGCTCCTATTAAAACTGCATGTTATTAAGTTGGGTTTGAAAATGTCAATGGAAATCAGAGGTCAATTAGATCAAAGCTGCACTTAGTTTAACAAAGTGGCTATGAAACTCAATTTTGTGCATGTGCTTCTGTGCAGCCCAAATGAAAAACATGCATTGTCACATATGGAATGTGTTTCTGGAATGTCACTGAAACAGGCATTGACTTGGACACATGCAATCTTTGTAAACATTTGCTGTATCATATATTGAAATGAGATGCTATGTACAGATGTCTTTTTCTGAGAGAAAAGCAACCTAAGCACATGACAGTGACTCTGTAGTATAGAAATCTTTCCCCCACTTTAAAAGGTAAAATGAAAAGCAGGCTCTTTACTTATGCAGCTGTAGGAAGAGAGAGGTAGATCACTGGTCAAAGTATGAAAGATACTGATTTCTTACATTGTTATGTATCCTTGTCATCTTCAGAATGGTGACAGAGTCAACTTGATCCTAGGCTACCTGCCCAGGTAGTGCAGTTAAAAGATGCCCACTTTATGTCTTTAAGTAAACTGTATCCAGAGTGATGCTGTAGGTAGATCAGACCAGACACATGGTGATCATGACTCTTGTCAGCCTGCCCTAGACTTGTGCTGGGCGGTGCTTAGCATGCATTAGACATTTTATACAAGCACTGCTCTTAAAGTTTGATCATTCCATGCATTTACTTGCTTCTAATAAGAATGGGAGCCCATCCTGCAAAATGATGGAGCCTATCATGCAGATTGTGTGTGTGTGTGTGAAGGAGAGAGGGAGAGGGAGAGGGAGAGGGAGAGGGAGAGCATGCATGACGTATTTTGATAAAGTAATTCTATTGGAAAAATAAGACACAGTTCTATTAATTTTATACTCATAGTAAACAGATAATGCACTTGTTTTCAAACAACACATTTGTATTGACTTTAACATATGGATCTATGAATGACTCCATAAATGTTCCATTTGCTAAAATTTTAGTAAAATTCTCTAAGTGCAAGGGTTGCAGAAATCATTGGGTAGATTCAACTTTTCTGACATAGGAATAAATTCGACCCTTGAATTGTATTCCAGCTTTTAGCTAGGCATTGTCAGTTACCTACAAGGAATTCACAGTTCACATGAAAGTGCAATGATAAAAAATGCAGGAGACGTGAAACATTTATAAAGCCAAAGTCCAAGGAAATATGTAGTCCAGAATATGAAATGACATTTTGGTATAGAACAGATCTCCCACAGGGCAGTTTTGAGACCTCTAGAAATTCTTAAAATGACATCGTTCAAAATGTACCATCATCAAATACACCCAAGTCATTACCTCAAAGTGCTTTACTGATAAGATAGCTGGAGAACATGCTAAAAAGTTACCTGGTTTTGAAGATTTCATGTAAAACATTTTTATCTAATTGTCCTTATCACTATAAGCAAACCTTATTTGTCTGCAAGGACTGTAGCAGTAACACTGAAAGGCTGTTGAATAGAAGAAATCATTAAACAGCCAACAGCTTTTCATAAAATAATGTATGTTGTTACTGAAAGTAAAATGATCCTGCCAATGACTTCCGTTGATGCATTTGTGAAATTTTAAAATTTGATCTCTTGCTTTGAAGAGAGCAAATCCTTCCCACTATAAATATGCAGTGATCCTCTCTTTTTCTACAACTTGGGTGCCCACAGAGGTAAGCGATGTTCCATGTAGCTGCCAACCATACTACTGTCAATGAGGGCACAAGACAGTCATGCATTTGTGGCAGCAGTCCTGATCAGATGTTCAGGGGCCCACTCTGCAGAATTCAGGGGCCCACTCTGCAGCCGAAGGACCCACAAAACACAGTACAGCTGACTTACTACATTTTGAAATAAACTAAGTGATACACATTGGCATCTAAAGCAGATGTCCAGTATAATGGTCAAATCCAGTGTCCAAAATTACCTAATTATACCAGTGTAAGAAATAAGAAATGTACTTACCTAATTAGGTAGCAGTGTAAGAAATGTACTTCCTGTATTTAAGATCTTCTTACGCTAGTAGCGGAAGAAGCAGGCATTGCTAGAATTATCCTGACCCCATGACACCACAGCCAAATTGCCCACTGTCTCCATCCCTGGCCCACACGGTCCTGTTGTTCTCAACCACCCACCTGCTCATGCCATGCATCACTGCCTACCCTTAGCTCTCTGCACTACCTGCTTTCTGGTTCACTCTCAGGACTGGCAGGTTCTCTGGTCTCAATCAGAAAAAGCAGCGCTCACTTCAGAGAAATGGCCAAGCCCAAATGCCTGGGGCTGAGAGGTTCTTCCAGCAGCTACCTGTCAGGAATGACCCAGGAGATCACCTGTATCGAGGATCTTATGTCCACCCATCCTTGCAACTAACAGATGGCTGCTGGAAAGCCCAGATACTGCAGCTAATGCTGAATTGGGAAAGCAGCTAGTGGCTTTAATAATACAATTCAGCCCACTTCATGTGAGCACTGGTGCTGTACTCATCATTGAACTGGGCACACTACTAATCAACAGAGCTTCCATCTTGTCAGGATGAAGTTTTAGCATATTCACTCATGTGCAGCTCTAGACACCAGTCCAGGTACTGCCTTTCTAGAAATTTGCTTCCGTTCCCATGTAATAGTACTTATGCTAAACCCAAGTTGGACAAACTTACAATATAATGCTTAATATAAATATTTGTCCCATATTGAAAAGATAAGCACACCATTGAAACCAGTCTAGGAAACTTGACCCAATGAGTGACATTTCAAGTGAGTGAGTGAGTCCCTTCTAGGTATATGGCCCATGATCTTCTGAATTCTTGACACATTGACAAAGAATCAGCATCAGATACCACAGAATAGAAACTGTCCATCACTGCTTCATGTTGTCTGTTCAATTCAGTGTGAGATGTTCAAGAAATGCGAGTGAATTGCACCCAATAGACCATGGATTCTGCATTTCAACATACACCTTAGCAAATCTAATTACAGTGTAATAGGCACACAGTTACCCTGTTCATTTGCATAATAAGATATGTAATCTTTCAGTTATCAATATATGTAATGAGTTAGACAATTTTTTCCCAGTTTCTATAGTGAAGATGGAGTACTACCCCACAAACAAGCTGTATCTCAATACTTAATAGTGATATGTATGTCCATAAAAGTAATTCTGGGCTGACCTAGCTTCACTGACTTTCTTGAGCTTCTGATATGCATATCACTCCTCTGGCTTTAAGAGATATTTTTACTGCTTTCATAACTTGCCTTTTAGTATAAAATCAGATAATGCACATGAGGCAGTGAGATGTATTTCTCTGGGCTTTCACTTTCAAGTCACTATGACCTGATGATGTAGATAAGGTGCTTACAGCAATCCAGGAGACAGTAATGAGGCCCTCCTGAAGAACCCCATTTGGACTACCATCCAGTTGCAAATACCCTTTTCTTAGGAAAGGTGCTTGGAAGGGTTGTGCCAGAGCAACTGTGGGCACCCTTAGAGGATACTGATGATCTAGACCCATTCAATTCTGAGTTTCAGCCTAGTTATAGGACCAACTCTATCTTGGTCATACTGATGGATAATCTTTATGAGAAGCTGGTCAAGAGAGTGTGAGCCAGTTGCTCAGTTGTTCTTTTCATACCATCCGCTATGGTATCTTCCTGAATTGTCTTGGTGGGCTGAGTAGTGGAGGGACTGTGTTATGGTGGTTCTGCTTTTACCCACGGGGTCATTTTCATTCACTCATTTCATTCATTTTCTTCATTCCTATACCACACCATAGCTGAAACTCTCTGGGTGGTGTGCAACAATACAGAAAGCAATACTGGATGATCATTCCTTGGCACATTGGCAATGGAGCTGCAGGGTACCATCTTATCCTTAATGTCGTTCAACATGTATATAAAGCAACTGGGACTGGTCAGTAGGGGATTCAGAGCTGTGCGACTGGAATGCTGATAACACACCACCCCACCATCTTACTGGAGTCTCTGAATCCAGTGATGCTTTGTAAGTCCTGAATGCATGTCAAGACTCAGTGATGAGGGACCACAGAGAAGGGGTTAAAAGGTGCTCCAGGGGAAAGAAACTGATGCTGCCAAGGTAGAATGTATCCTGGTGGCACCTCTCTTTCCTTTCCCTTCCCTTCCAAAGCACCACAATTAAATGACCAAAATTGGCCATCTAGCTGATTTGCAGGGCAGAGGAGGAATGGAAAGGATCTTACTCTGCACAGAATGTCCATCAGTCCCTGAGCTCAGAGGGCTGCAGGCAGAGTCATTGCATCCCAGTGATGAAAGCTGGTTAGCTGTTTTTCTATGATTCCCACAAACTGTAATCTATGGTTTATTGTAAACCTCCCTAATGCACACTTTCCAAACCAATACATTAAGAAATGTGTATCATTTGTATCCTCATTTTTCCGAATTCCTTGACTAAAATATCATACAATGGGGGGGGGATATGAATGCACATTCATGTATTTATGAAAATAATATGCACAAAAATATCAGAAAAAGTTGCTTGCAAAAATGTGCATATTAGAATGAATAGGCACAAAATGTGCATGAACATTTCTGCAGATTTTTTTAAAAACTGAATTTATGCGCTAGACCTGATTTAAGACTGAAAAACAGAATACTGGAAAAAATTAAAACAAATACATTCATTTGTCCCTAAGTATGTCTAAATGATCACTCTATTCAGTGGAGGAAACCTTTCTCTGATGGCTTTGACAAAGATGCCCTATTTATTTATTTAAAACATTTCTATGCTGCCCAGTTGTTCCACAGTACCTCTGGGTGGTTCACAACACAAGATAAAAACACAATAAAACATAATACAAACCATAACATTTTATATATTCAAAACAACAATAAAATGCACTAAAACATAAAAAATAAAGGCCTATGGCAATTATTAAAACACTTTTTTAAAAAAGGAAAGTATTCATCTGGCACCTTTTTGCTTACAGAAAAAAACCTTTTTTGTCAGATGAAACAACACTGAAACCTTTAAGATTAGTAAATTTATTGTGTCCAATGAAGTCCCTTAGTTTAGGAGAATCAAAACTTGGGATCCAGCTCTGAACAATTAATTTGATGTGTTTTCCCCTTGCTAGTTATAGTCTGACCTGTTCATTTTTACTTTTGCCACTAGATTCATTTTGTTAGTTTTACCTGGTATGAGACAAACAGTATGAGATATGCACTAGGGGAGAAATTCATCATTATTAATTATGGTCATTTTTTCTTAACACCATTAAGTTTTGATAACAGTCTATCGTGATTAAGATTGTGCCAATAATAACCTTGTTTCCTCTTTTGGTTGGCCTCCAAGCTCATAATAACTTGTTCTGTGAGGGAGTCTATTCTGGACATCATAACAGTTATGAAATCTCTTCTAGCCACACAGCTTTATTCTTAAAGCAGAACTTCATGTAAATAAAGCTAGTCTTAAACTAAAAGGGACTGTTTTACAACTAAATGATGCATTTCTTGAAGATTCACACATATGTTGTTTCCAGTATATCTCCCACAAGTGAAACTCTTTAATCCTCTGTCCTGCATTGTCTTTACTGATGATCTACCCATGAAACTTCCCTGAATTATTGCTGAGTGTGATACACTTTCTCCTCCTGCAGAAGTAATTTTGCAGTGGATTCTTTTCCGATCTAGTTATTCTAGATTGACTAGAATGGCTAAAATTAAGCAGCTCATCATATTCACTATTAAAGCGATTTCAGAAATTTCAGTGAAGGTATAGCTTCCAAGTCCATTTATTGAGAATTGAGATGTCCATTATGGACCAGCAAAAGCAACAGAATCTTCTCAAACTGGTTTCTGTACCAGAATTGCCAATACCATTTGGAATGATTTCTGGACCAGAACATAGCAGTTGTAGGCAGTCCTTAGATCATGGGTCCTCAAACTCTGGCCCGCGGGCCGCATCCGGCCCACCATGCCCACTTATCTGGCCCGCCTCAGAGGTTTTGGAGTCCCCGCACCTGCCACCGCCACTGCCTGCCTCTCCTGTGTGCACGCTTGCCGCCGCCGCCTCATCACGCAGGTGGGCAGGTGGTGGCTTGCTTGCTCGGAGATGGTTTTGGACTTGCTGGGAGATCTCTGAGTGAGCGAGTGAGCCGCTGCCGCCGTCTCGCATGCGCCCACTGCCCCCTCACAGGCCTGCATGCCTGGGCATCCCCACTTCACCAGCCCGCGCCCATCACTGCCACCTTTCAACTGGCACCCTGTTGAAAAAGTTTGAGGACGCCTGCTCTACATGGAGTTTGAAGGGATACTTCCTAGAGCAAGTCTAAAGAAGTAACACCTGCAAAGAAGATTGTGTGTGTTTCAGTTTTCCATTTATTACTTTTCCCTACCTTCATTCATGAAGAAGGAACTGTGTGGCCAAGTTACAAGGACACCATAGGGTTTACCTGTCAGCATCCACGTATGACTTTTTTCACACATGATTCTGAAGAACAGTAGGCTACAGGAAGACAAAGCTCTATTTGTTCTTCAGCAGAAATCCCTATTTAGATTGATTCTTCTTCCACGGGATAAACGTTCTGCCCACCACCACCCCACTGTAAGTTGCCCTTGTGACATCAGCAAGGAAGTCTGTTTGTCCCAAAGGCCAGACTGCCAAAACTCTGATACACAACCAACAACATTTTGGGTATACAAACTAAGAGGTATACATACATAACAAACAGTTTTGTAAATGAACGCATTGCTGGGTGCTTTTGATGTGTTATATGAGTAAATGAGCAGAAAATTGTTCAAATCTTTTTGTAGAGATTTAAAAAAGGAAGCTTCTAAAATGTGGGAACATCTCTTTTCACAATTTTGGAAGAGAAAATAGAATCTGTTATGGATTTGCTTTTCTCCCAGCTGTGACTTAACTCTGTGACTTACATTTCATTTTATCATTAGAATTCAAATGTTTTCTTTGGAGTATAGAGGATATGCAGGCTGCCATGACATTTTAAGAAGATGGCAAAATATTTCCCAACAGAAACAAAGCAGATCATGTTTTCAGAGGACAGTAGTAATCTCAACTTCGTGCTAACATCAACTGACAGCAACGCTGGAAGAGAAAGGAACATGCCTAACTTCAGCAATGTTTTACCTATTCCTGAAACAAATCAAAAGGGAGATGCTTCAGGTATCTTATTTGTAGCAGAAAATGCTGGGTTACCATTTTCCTTATATTCTTTAAAAATAACTGTCCTTCAAAGATTTCAGTGCTGCTGGAAATGTCCCTTCCCTTCTCTTCCCATCCTTTCCCACCCACCCATGCTCATTGTACATAACCTCTTTCAATATATTAAATATAGATATCCATGTAGTGCCATAATCCCTAGCATGTTTGCATACAAAAATCTAAGCAAATAATAGCATGACTATCCATAGCTCTTCTGATGATAACAGCAAAATGGTTGCCCCATTCTTCTCCCACCCACCAATGGTCTTAGACTTGTGCTTTCAGACATCTAAATGCCTGCTTCTGCTTGTGAGGAAGAAATGATGGTGAGCCATTGGCTACGCTGCATCCCAGCAGAGCCTTTCTCCTCCCTCCTGATCCCCCAGAGCACCCACACAGTGCCACAAACAACAGAGAAGCTGAAGGTTACATCTGTTTTAAGAGAACACCAGTAAGCAGACCCTGGAGAGAGTTGCCAGTAGCAGGTTCTGTATATTTGCTTCTGCGATCTGCTCTGCATGATACAACTGCCTTAACTGACTTGAGGGACTGCCATGTTTTGCCGAATGCCCATGGGTGCCATTTTTTATCAGTGTGCAGTTTGCTGTGACTTGCTGTGTCATGTGAACCTGTAGCAGAGACATGTTTGAGGGTTAGACAACCCTCAAATAAGCCATGGCTTCCTTGCGGGTTAACTGAAGTTGTCTGCTGCACAATGTGAAAAACTGCTGTTGGTCCGGAAAGAAAACACAGAACAGGCTACATCAGCCTTCCGAACTTGGGTTAGACAGCCATTCCCATAGTAATGATAATAGCTGCAGTCCAACACATCTGCAAGACACTAAGTTGCAGAATACTAGGCTAAATGTATTGAGAGTCTGATTCAGTGTAAGGAAGTTCCTTAAAAAATGAAGTTAATTTGAAATGGGTAGACCCCCTGTTGTGTTCTGGTAGATCAGGGGTCCTCAAACTTTTTCAATAGGGGACAAGTTGGAAGGTGCCAGGGGTGGGCACAGGCCGCCAAGGTGGTGCCGGCGGGGCGCACAGGCCAGTGAGGGCGCGGGGCATGCGCATGCGCGTGCACGGCAGGGGGCGTGTGGGGCGAGGCAGCGGCTTTCTCGCGCAGAGATTGTTTTCTCAGAGCAAGTCCAAAACGATCTCCCCACGAGCAAGCCGCACCTTGCCACGCCTGCCCACGTGCAGCAAGTCCAAAACCTCTGAGGCGGGCCGGATAAATGGGCATGGCGGGCCGGATCCAGGTTGAGGGCCGTAGTTTGAACACCCATGTGGTAGATGTTTTCTTCCAGAGTTTAGCTATGACCTGTGCCCCACTGCTCATTGTTTTTATGTAAATAGCTCTTTATCGAAACGTTTGATTTTTCAGATCTACTGGATGCCTCCCATGACATCCAGAATAATTTTGATTGTATCCATCAAGCTTTTCTTGGCAAAATGCTTAGAAATCTATGGCTGAAATGTAGAGTACAAAAGCTCAATAAAAATGATTTAAAAATAATTTAAAATAGGAATATAGCATGCTTTGTTTTTGGATTAAGTAATCTTATACATAAAATGCCATGCAATATTCTAGGGAGAAAAGCTGTGGACATAAATTAAAGGGGTTATGGGGCTGTACATAGTACATTTCTCCCAAACATTCCTCTGAAGAGAACGAGGACAAGAAAAACAGTGGAATGATTAGCAAATAGTTACTGTATCAAAGATATGGAGCTAATATATATTAAAGGCTTCCAGTGCAGTGATGGAAAAGAAACTGAATTTTTATCTATTTTCCTGACATATACCTGAGATAAACATTCTGTCAGCATCTGTATCTCTGAACTAGTTTTATCAAGTGCCAAAAAACCCTAACTGGCTACACTACAATCTCCAGAAAAATATCAGCTGTTATTCTGTCTTTTCTTGTTAGCACTATTGATTTTTAACTGCCAAGAAAGATAAGCAAATTAGCAACATACCAGAATACAGAAGCTTATTAGTTACCCCCTTTGCCCCTTCAGTTCTATCATCCCCACTCCTTGGAATACACAATAGGATAACTGACATTGCATTCCTCTGGGAATAGGGTGTTAGCCAGTGCTAGCCTTCTCTCTCTCTCTCTCTCTCTCTCTCTCTCTCTCTCTCTCTCTCTCTCTGTGCGCGCGCGCGTTTGTGTGTGTGTGTGTGGAGAGATATGTGTGTGTGTGTGTGTGTATGTGGAGAGAGAGAGAGAGAGGTGCCAAAAATGTATACACATTTTAAGAGATGTTATCTATCTACTACTTTTCGAAGTTGAATTAAATTATGGTAGCAATGTGTAGTATGTTTGCTGAAAAGATGGCGTTAATCAGATGAACGTTCAAATCACCATGCAACAGTTTTTAATACAGTTTTTTTCCCTTTCTTAAAATGTGTATACATTTTTGGTGCTCTCTCTGTGTGTGTGTGTGTGTGTGTGTGTGTGTGTGTAAAATGTTTAGACTGTCTTTAATTATGGATCATTTTTAAGGATGCAATATGCAAAATAGTACAATACCATCCCATACAAACAAAATTTATCAATAAAATCAGCAACCCTGAATTAAGAAAAGGCCAGCACCATATTGAGAGCTTTCCTGAAGATGAAGAAGGGACCTGACAAACTCACAATTAGGGATGTAGCAAAATCTGAGCTCGGCCAAATCGTCTGAATACCAGCACAAAGTTCATTCTGATCTGTAGCAACTGACTCCTTTGTTATTTGATTTTTGCCACTATTGAAAAGGTTCTGTCCCTTGTATTCATTTGGCAGTGGGGGCAAGGGGGAGGGGTCTTTGTTGAGGATCTCTGTGTGAAGCCAATCTCTCGAAGAACTCAGACCCAACGTGCTTGAGGCTTCAGCCGCTCAGCCCTGTAGCTTCTAGAGGGAATCCCGGGGAACCGTTCCGCCTTGTGGCTGGGGGCAACCCACCCACTTTCTGAGTGAACCTCTGACGTAGGGCCATTTCCTGCCCCCTTGCACTCACCGTTGTACCTGATCCTTCACGGTCATGGTAGGAGGGAGGAAAGGAGGCATGGGAGGGAGAGGAGAGGGTTACAGGAGGTCAGATCTACTAGACTTGTCATTCTGTTATTTGGTTTTTAATGGGGCTTGAATGCATTTGGTCTATTAATTTTAAATTAGACAAATTACAATTATATATTACTGTAATCTGACTTATCTGTACAAGTCTGATAAATGAATGCTTGTAGGCTCAGAGTCCTATCAAGCTGAATTCGCCTTTTTAGTAGGATAGGAGATCAAATGGCTTCCATTGTTCCTCCTGTCCTGCCTGGCTTTTTCCTGCAATATTTGAATAGATGAAGGGCTTCCATCTTGGGATCTGAATAGATGGCTCTTGGGCTACTGGGTGGCATAAAATGAAATACATAAATAATCTTGGAGCCCAGCATTACCCACATGGCATACGATGCATCAGCTGAAGATTTTGAGCAGTCTTTAAAGGCAGCCCTACAGAGAGTGCAATATAGAAGCCAGTACATGGATTAATATGAATATAGTGAGGAATAAAAAGAACACAGTGGTTGAAGTCTACTCCTGATCATCCAGGCAAGGAGAAGACAAGGATGAAACTTTTGAAAAGCCAATTGCCAGTGTTTCAAGGAGGTATGTCGTCGTCATTATGGACGACATTATGGACTTCATAATGGACTTCAATTTCCCTGATATCTCTTGGAGACAAATACCTCCAAACATGGCCCCTCCAAGAGGAGAGTGATAATGAAGCGAGATAGGCTGGAATGGTCTGTCTCCTTATGCTTGGACCACAAAGGGAGAGTGGGAAAGTGCATGAAGTGAATGGTTAATAGCAGCAGGAGGGGGACTGGCCTCCTAGAAGCAGTCTGGCAAGACAATATCTGGTTGTGCTGACATGCTTGTTGTTTTAAGATGGCTGACTGTCATTTGAGGCTTTAGACTTCAGTTGTGTTTTACATTCAGATTCAGTTGTTCCAGTCATTCCTCAGACATGCTGTCTATTCTTAGAAGAGAGAGCTTCAACTGTGGGGAATTACAGAGAGGAGGATGAGGAGGAGGATGGGGTGGGAGGGAGGAAATTGCAATACCATGTGCCATGACCAAGGAACAAGGCTTTTCCTCACAACATGAGGACCGGGGTTGTCTGTACAGGAAAATGTGCTCTCTCAGATAAGCTGGTTCTGAGCTGCTTTAGAGCCTTATAACTCAACCCCAACACCTTTTACATGGCTCAGTAGATAAGTGGCAACCAGCAACATAGGAATGACTTCTGATTTGTAAGTAAAGTGCATATGCTTTTAATCTGCCCGTGCTATTCTGCAACACAGTCATAGGATTGCAATAAGCTGAGGAGAATTCTATACAGTTTCCTCAAAAAGCAGAAGGCTTCATGTTAAATCCCTAACAAGGACAGTTTCGTCTTAGGAGATATAGTGCTGAAAATGTAACAGCAGTGACAATGCCCCACTGTTTTTTCATGTTTTGTTAAGGATAGATAGGAACATGCACACTAGATCTTATATGTTCAGGAAATTCTCAGAATAGTATGCACAAAGGATGTGCATGCACATTGCCAGATCTTTATGTTGACAAGGGATGTGTCTTTTAATGTGCTGGATTTTGTAAAGGGCTATAGCTCAATGGTAGAGCATCTGTTTTGCATGCAGAAATTCCGCAGTTCAACACCGAGCATCTCCTGGGATGGCTGGCAACACCCCTGCATGAAACTGGAGAGTCCTGTGTTAGACGGACCAGTGATCTGGTCTGACTCAGTATGTGCTCTATTCCCAATTTAAACTGCACTAAGAGAAAGTCTTAGGCATGCACTTCAAGCAAGCTTTTCTGACAAAATGTGTTAACAACAAAGCAAGCCAGCAGGTAAAAGAATTCTCTCAATTCTTTTCTTAGTGCTGGCTTTATTCTTGGCACCCCTAAGGACTTCTTCAGATACTATACTTTCAAAAATATGGGATTCATCATGTCTATTACCCACCAAGGGAGAGCCCGTGATTATATTTTTGTAGTTGCTTGTCACATCAACAATATTTCTTAGGTTTACATAATGCCTATGAAGATTCTTGCTGAAATCCACAAGCTTCTCAGAAGCACAGTGAGTACCATTGTGGTTATTTCTGCAAGCAGGTTGACGGATCTAGAATCATGGCCAGAGGCTGCTTTGTTAGGCCTGGCTAAGTTGGGCTGCCTGACTGGGCCCAAATGCCTGGCTCCTGAATGGCAAGAAATATCACTGGGGGTCATTCCCCCTGCCCCAGCCCTGACTGGACGTGATGCTAATGAAGAAAACAAGGGACAAACTACTTTTGGAAGTTAGACCCTGCCATGGAGCTTCCTGCAGTCTGAAGCTTTTGTCACTCATTATTATGTCAATTTTAATGTGTGATGAAAATAAATAAAGAAAAAATGAAACTATTAGTTAAAAATCTTATGAAAGATCAGAAAAAAAGACTCCAAGAACAAGTGGACTTGCAGATTGTTAAAAAGGTTTACTACTTGGGAATCTATCTTACAACTAAATGCACAACTTTGAAAGAAGAAAATTACGATAAATTATTGAAAGATGTTAAAGGTGATCTGGAAGGATGGGCCAATTTGCAACTGTCTTTGATGGGAAGAGTTGCACTGGTTAAAATGAACACACTGCCAAAACTTTTTGTTTTTGTTCCAAATGATCCCCGTAAAAATTGATAAAAATTTTTTTGAGAATTTAAATTTTCAAATTTTGAGATTTATTTGGAGAAAAAAGAAAGCAAGGATTAAACTAAAAATGCTTCAGGAAACCAAAAGAATGGGGGTTTTGGGTTACTGGATTGGATGTTGTACTATCAAGCATCTATTTTAACATGGATAAAAGAATGGATAACCTCTTGGTGGTATAAGGTGCAGATGCAATCAAGATATGCTAAAGATTGTAAAATATGGGGGTTTTATAAAGACCTAACAGCCTTTGATCAAGTGATGTTAAAAACAGATGAGAAAATGATTAAAAGAATTTCTGAGTTCTTACTTGACAGGAAAATGGAAGGGGAACGGGTTAAGGAAACTATGATAACATGGGCACAAAATTTTGGATATAATATTGAATTAGAAAAGTGGCAAAAGCTATGGGAGAGAAATATTAAGGTAACTTTAGCAACCTCGTATAAAGAAAATTTATATAAAATGTTTTATAGGTGGTATTTGTCACCAAATCGATTAGCTAAGATGTTTCCAAATATGTCAAACAGATGTTGGAAATGTAAACATGATGTGGATACTTTTTACCATATGTGGTGGACTTGTGAATATGTGAAAAAGTATTGGATTAAAATACATAAATGGCTTGAGGAAATGCTACAAAAACCCTTAGCTTTTAAACCTGAAATTTTCTTGTTAGGCATTGTACCGGAAAATATTAGCAAACAAGAAATGTATTTGATACTACATTTAATCACAGAGGCAAGGATTGCACTAGCACAATACTGGAAGAGTGAGGAACTACCCACTGAGGAACTGAATTTAAAAAAGATTCTGGATTGTGCAGAAATGGACAGATTGACTCTATTATTGAAGGAGAAGGAAGATACTGACTTCTATCAAACTTGGGACCTTTTCTACAATTGGCTGGAGAAACAGGACTTGGCTTAGATTTAAAGATGTCTTTAAATTTTTATAAATCGATTTGAATATGATTATAGAATGTTTAAAAGATATGTTATGGGGGCTGACCCAGTATGTCCGATGTATTTGATGATTGATCATTTTTTAGTTTAAAATCTTAATAAAAATGTGCAAAAAATTAATGTGTGATTATGGCTTATGAAATTGCTTCTGCATACCGCTTTGGAGTGTTCAATGAAAAATTAGTTCAGAATTTATGTAACTCTAAAATTCGTTGAACTGCTGCAACTTTACCTGCTTAGCCCTGTGGTTCTTTAAACTGGAGTTTTTGTAGGATTTCTGATTTGTAACTGCTTTGATTTGGGAATATTTCATAATGCATTTATAAGCACTTTATATTTTATTGTTCTAGTTCTTAATTTACTGATCTAGTTTCTTCTTACTTTCTCTCACTCTCTTTCTCCCCTCCTCCTTATTCTATTATGGGCATTAAAACACTTCCCATGTAATACATAGAAGCATGCAATTCAAGGCAGAAAGATGAAAGGATCAGAATTCAAGAAAGGAACAAAAAATGAGAATTTACACTTTGAAGTGTAAATAGATAAAGATAATCAAATTCAAATGCGATTAAAATTAACAGCCTATCAACCAAGTGACACTATTAATAAATGTCCACAACAAACAGGGACAGAAGGGACTCTGGGAGAAAAAGAATCTAATTTAATTAAACAAAGGGGAACACAGTGAAGGCAACCGTAGCGGGTAGTTACATGAAGAACTGAACAAGGATTGTGACAATAATTGAGTTTGTATTACTCATTGTATAAAGTGATCCATATCAGATTTGCTTTCTATTGATTCAGGAGGAAACAGCCTAGGTATATGGGATGGATTTTAATTGCTATCGCTTACAGTTGAAGGTTTGGGAAATGATGTGGTGTGCAATTTCCCCCTTAATACTGATAATTCAGGTTTTATTACCATTAGACACAGATTATTTTTAAAAAAAGTAATGGTTGGAAAAAATGTAAGCAAGTTTGAGAGAATATCTTCAGGCAAATTGGAATGCATTTATTTATTTGGTGTATTTCTACATTCCCTTTACATGATGGGCCCAGGAAGATTACCAACAAAGCAAAGCAAAGCAAAGCAAAGCAAAACAAAAACCAGCAATAAAAATAACAGATCAAACAATAAAAACAATCCAATAAAACCTGAAGCTGAAACCAAGATTTAAAATACAGCAGATAAAAAGCAGGTGACTGTGATTCCAAGTAGACAAAGAGAGCAAATCCTCTGCTCCCTGGGAGGGCACCCCAGGAAGGATAGGATGGCTCATAAAAACCTCTTAGATCAGAGACAGCACTCTGAGCTAGGGAGGGAACCAGAGACCTGCCTCAGCCCCAACCCCCCGACCCAAGCCAGCATGAAAAGGCTAAGTTGGCTGCCTCTCCAAGGTCATAAAATTGACTCAGAAGGGGTATTTTGGTGGTGGTGGTGGTGGGGGGGGGGGGTTATGAGCCACCTCCCATCACCTTTTCTTCCCTTGCTAATAGGGCTGAAAAGCCCATCTGGCAACAGTATAGGAGCCTGGTGGATGAGGGAGGCAATGATAGCGTCTTCTGATCCTCCAGCCCTGTCAGCTTCATCCTGGTAGGGCATGGGGAAGTCTTCTGAGCATCAGGATGCTATCAATAGGACAGCAGCTTAAATCTATTAACAGCCTATGAGGGCATGTTTGTCTTCAGCTGGAGTCTCATATTTTGAAGAACATATATGGGAAGTGAATTATGAGTTTATGGTAGTATGACTGAATCGCTATCAGTGAATGCTCATTAGCAATAGAAATAAAGAATGAAAGTGGGGGAGGTCTAGAGGAAATCACAGTCAAAGTATAGGGTAAAATCCAGTATGAAGCTTTGGACTGGCACATTAATTTCCCATGCAAGCAAACTAATGTTCAAGGTTCTGCAACAAAGAATATTACCCTATATGGAGTAAGAAATTCCTTGTGTGCACTTTGGTCATCCAGAGAGGGATAAGATTTTGCAGTAGCTGAAGGGATATAATTCACTTGTAAATAAAGAGAGAGAAAAAAGGAAGGCTGAGGCAACGGGATTTCTTTGCAACAGCATCCTGGCTGAGTGTGGAACAGAGTGCCTTGCAACAGTGAAGGAACAAGTTGTCTTAAACAATGGAGCTATTTTCTAAAATGCCTCAGGTAGTTATAGAAATGATACTTATTTCTCTATGGTACTAATTAATGAGAGTCTTGCATAGAAACCTGTGGACACAAGCTTTGCAGATGTTACTTGGACTCTGTCTGCCAAACAGATAGGGAGTGTGGTGAAAATAGAGAAGGGGGAAGTCTAATCAGGATTTCAGTGGTAGGAATAAAACCTTAATTAAATGATGATTAAACATATGACCCATTTTGTGTAACAAAGCTATAATCACAAAGAAAATGTTCTACATGTTTATCTTCCCATTATGCACAGGCCTGAGTAACAATGGAAGGAATGCTGCAGAGGATGGCTAATGGAAGTATACAAGCAGCAAATCTGTCACAGCCTCCTACTTAAAATGCACATACAAACATTTCATTTTATATTACAAGGAGACTGGAATAAAGGCTGTGCAACTACATGATCCAGTGGCTTAAACTAAATCTTCATTAACAGTGGATGGGGAAAATATAACCCACTGTAGTCTTAAAAAACGATTTATCATAATTTTCCTTTCTTAGTATAGGCTGCTAGTCCCAGTCACCTAGGAGACAGGTCAGCAAAGACATTAGAAAAGTTCTCCATTATTGCTCCTTTAAATGTCAACATAAAGACAGCCTGTAAATTGGCCTTCCAGAAGCTCATGTTCTCCATAAGGTCTGTAAATCCCAGAGTTCCTGGTCCTGACCATCGCCCATGCTGGCTAAGGTTGATGGGACTTGAAGTTCCAAACTTCTGGAAGGCTGGAGACGGCAGCTCTAAATCACCCCTTTATCCATGATTATTGCTCAGCTTCCTCAGCAATAATGTTTGAATTTGCTATAATCTTTACATATCTCTCTCTAGATATACTCTAATGACGCTGCTTCTCTGACATTATTTCCACACTTCATTTCTGCCTCCGAACCTGAGCCTTGCTCTTCTTTATGAACCTAATTCAGGTTTTGCATTAGTGTGAGCCATCAGCCCTAACCACAGAAACTCTGCCTCGATTATCTAAAAGATCTCTAAGTCCATTTTTTGGGAAAACAATACTCACATACACAACAATATATGCATACAAATGCAAACAATTTGACCTCTCTAATAATTGATTTGTTTCCTGATCTGCTGCAATAATGGTCTAGGACACCCTTCTCAAGTCAGATGCACGCATAAAAGTCTAGCAAGACCTAATGGCAGCCATTCCATCAGGATACAGGAAAACAAAGGGAGCAGGGCTCTTCCACTGGCTGCAGCTTTCCATCTCCTATTAGTATTAACATTTATTATTTACTACTACTGCTACTACTATAATCATTTATATACTACATTATCTGCTAAAAAGTCACCAAGATATTATAAACAACAGCCACTAAAAACACAAACACTGAGAACAGTATAAGTATTAAGGCATGATGGGAGAAAACCTACAGGTCCAAGACATCATCTGAAGGGCCATAGGATATTTCAGATTCCTACCTCTAAGGTCAGGCACAGGGCTCCAATCCTGCAGCTGGAGCTCTACAATTTTCCTGCTTGAAGCTGGAATAGGCAGAACAGCTCTGGGGACCTTTCTGACAGAACACAATCTCAAAGAGGGAGGCATTGAGTGGGTGGGGAGGGATGGACAAATACATTTTTCCCTCTTAGAGAAACCATTCCAGAGGGTGAGGAGGTAACTGCAGATCTTGATACTCCTCAGTAACCACATTCTCTCACATAACCAAGTTCTAAGCTGTAGCAACACACTAAGTGTTACTAAGTGTTACTGTTACTAAGCCATTCAACAAGCCACTTGAACTGTTTTCATTCCAGAGAGTTGTCATATGAACAGTGAGATTTAGAATGAATGCCTGACTTTTCATTTCTCACTGCCTTTCCCTAAAACTTCTACTACTTTTGTTATTTCTTTTAGATTATAAATTTGCACACAGGGACAGTCTATTATTAATGTTGCTACTGCTGCTTTTACTGCTGTCGTAGTCGTCGTCGTCATCATCATCATCTAAAGCAGCCTGAAAGATTTTCAGGAGATAAAAAATGCTTTCAATAAGTAAGTAAGTAAATAAGTAAGTAAATAAAGGAGTGCATCAAGCACCACTATTTACTACTTTTTGTGGATACAGAAATTTACACACATCGTGAAATTAGTCTAAGGCTGAAAGTGTATATGCACTTACCTGGAAGCAAATACAGCCTTCTGTATTTGGAAGACAGGATCTCCAAATAAGTCAGGATACCCCTTCCTCACCTGTTTGCTTTATCCAGATACAGACCACCTGAACAGAACTCTGTTCTGTTCTGTTCTGTTGTCTATTCTGGCTGTTTCCGTTTATGACAGAATATTGTCTTGTTTTCCAAATATATGTGGATCCAGCATGTGCATGCTAACCCAGCACACATCTGGTCACTGTGCAGGCCCTAGCCATTAATACCAAAGTAAGCTAATGCAATTAGAAACTGAATCACTGTTTAGATTGCCCGGTACTACAAAAAGGCCTGACTTGAGAATATGTTCAGTTGGCCTCCAATAGAACAACCTTACAAATGTTACATTCTGTACTCTTCTACTGTAAGTAATTCATCTTTGTTGAATAATACACTCAAAGTGAGTACCCATTAGTGAGACCAATTATGCACCAGAGCACCTCATTAAATCTTTGACTCTCTGGCATCTTTCTAATCAAGACAATTGTGCATCATTGTAATGCTTTTCAACTATGACACCACTGGCCACACTTGGAGGAGGTCAAATGAAAAACTTCAGATGGCATTGATATCAGAGTAACTGGTTTTTTTAAATGAATAAATAATCCATATATTTAAATGTCTTTAAAGAAAGGATTTTAATGGAAATGATTATATGCCTTATAGAGCCAGTTCTGAAGGACAACACATGCATGCCTTTCTAAGAAATAACAGGACCTGGGAGAAATCTGTTTGCTCCCCTTTGTGCACATTTCTAAATCATTAATCTTAATATGTGCCATGCATGCAGCAAAGTAGATCTTTTGAGAATTGAAAGTAAGATTTCCTGCAAATGAGTAAACTGTTTCAAGCCTTCTGTTTTCCAAGGAGTCATTTAATCAGTAGAGGTGGCTAGTACAGCTGGACACAAAAAGGTTTTGTCACAGGAAGGACTGAACATCACAAAAGCAACCATGAGGCAATTGCTTAATATGTATTTTTAGAGACCACAATCCATTGCAAGCATTCATCATAGTTCTGAATCTGATCACCCGATTTAAAGATAAATTCTTGCATCATAGTTGTTTCTGTAATAGGATTGATTCTGAAAGCCAACTCAAAATGTGCTAAGTATTATGAATCACATTGGAAATTCACAATTGCTTCTGCTCAGTCCAGTGAAGTTTATAATCAGCACATAAACTGTAAGAAATATACTTGATTCACCACATTAATTTTCCAATACATAATTAGCCATTTGTGACTTCCCCTTATGTAATTTGCTACTTCACAAAATATCAAATTATCACATTTACAGTTGTTTTAATCAGTTTCTGCAAATTAGTGATAGATAATCACTGCCATTTTTGGGGGGGTGAGAATTTGTATATAAAGTACATATAAAAACATATTAATAAAGGGGAAATTTCTTTTGTATAGTTGGGTTATCATACACCTAGAGCTTGTCAAGTTGATGACAGATTTTTAAATTGGTGTAACCTTCATAAATGCAGTGGGCACAGGCTACATCTACTTTTCCGTGTGCACAGAAGCAAAACTTCATCTAGTTTTCTGCCCTAGTGGTGTTTTTGCCAATAGCTGTTAGGGGGTAGAAATGGGAAACCTTCCTTCAGATTCCCCCTTTGGAGGCTGTAATAGTGGCTGCACATCCAGTAGGGAGATCCATTATATCCTATGGCTTCAGGACTGCCCTCCCACAGATGATAAGGTTGCTCCATAATGTTGCATATTGAAAGAAGTGTTGACATGACCTTGTACCTAAAACCTGATGCCACTGATGAGGAATGTAAGCCTTTCACTCACCCTACACCCATAACTTTTCAGATGCCTTTCCTCAGAATCTTTCATGGTGTATCAAGGGGAGCACAGAGTGTCCTGGTGCTACTTCTGCTCATGTCTGGCACTTTCTGCACAGACCCTCTCAGTCAGAACAGCTTCCCTTCAAGGCAGCAGAACTGGAGCCAAAGTTTTGGCTTCCTATTTTGCTTTCTTCCACAATCAAAGCTTTTAAATGTTGAGTTCTTTCTTTCTGGTTTATGAAGAAATGTGTAAATTTGGAGGAGTTCTCAAGAAACTATACCAAATGAAATTCTAATCCATCCCTGTTATATACATCCTTGGCTTGTTTAACAAGCCCCGTGCACATTTAAGTTGTACTTCTAATAGTCACCAAGTGTTTGGATACTGTGCAGGTGGAGCAGAGGTTTAAACTGCTGTGCTGCTGGGCTGGTTGATCGAAAGGTCACCAGTTCGAATCTGCACAATGGGGTGAGTTCCCGTTGCTCCGTCCCAGATCCTGCCAACCTTGCAGTTCGAAAGCATGCAAATGCAAGTAGATAAAAAGGTACCACAGCGTTCCGTGCACCTCGGTGTTTAGTCATACCAGCCACATGACCATGGAGACTGTCTGAGGACAAACACTGGCTCACTTTCCCCTAGAGTCAGAAATGACTGGACTTAACGTCAAGAGGAAACTGTTACCTTACTTTTTAAGCTGAGAGAATATAAGTTCAGTTAGAATTTGTTGGTGAAAAGGATCTCCTATGAAAACAGGGTCTTACAAGCCACTGGTCATCCTATCTGCAATACTGTACCAAGAGAAGGATCTGCAAAGCCATTCCCACCCTTCGGATGCAGGCTTTTATTTCTAAGGGACTTGTGACTGCCAAACTCAATAATGGAAAATTGAAAGTCAAATAACCCATATTAGTCTGTCAGAGGTTGATGGAGCCAATATTTCGTTTTCCTACTGTAAATGACTTCTAGCAGATATATGGAACAGCCTCACAGGGAAATCTCAGCAGACCGTTCACAGGAGCCATTTAGACTGACCTATGATAATGTTGTACAGTAACACAAATCATTTATGATCTCAAAGAGATCATGGCAGACAATTTTTATATAACAAAGAAACATTGCAAAAATACCACATAGATGGGAGTATGAGCTATATCTAAGCAGATACAATCTAGATTATTTTTTCCCTGAGACACTGGAATTCATATATAATATAGTGCCGGCAGCAAGCTGTTTAAAGCAGATGAATTGTTCATAAATGCTGCAAATGTTACTTTCCTTTCATTCTTATCAGCTGCGTTTCATAACACCTAAATGAAAGTGATAACAGGATATGCTGATGCCTCGCGAAGCTGTATTTGTTGAAATGACTGCTCTCCAGTCCATGCCATCTGATTGGGAACTTCGGTTTATTGCCAGAGAAACAACTCAAGAGGTTTAATGCATGGTTTAGCCAGAGTTCCATCTTTAGACATCATGGACAACAACCCAGGAACTAGGTATTCCTGGGTTGTTTGCCAAAGTGGAATTTGGGGAGTGGTTAGGAACTAGGATGCTGCCCCACTCCTGCAATGGTTGCAAACAACCATGGACTGTTTAATTGTGCAGACTAGATCTGTATCTTGTCTAAAACCACTTGGCACTAAGAACTGCATGGCAGAGGCAAAGTTTGAATCAGCCAAGTTTTATTCACAGCTCCTACAGTGCTGTCCAACCCTATATGTGTCTACTCAGAAGTAAAAGCCATTGGGTGCAGGCAAGTCCATCTAGGGTGCAGCTTTAGACAGAACGCAACATTACCTCACATCTTTAACAAAGACTCCATGTTCCTGCCTGTGACTGCATTGTCTTTTTCTCAGCAAACAAAGATGTTTCCCCTCCCCAGTGTTTTAAATCTGATCTAGCTTCTAACTTGTTTTAGCCATTTCTGTTGCATTCTCCATTCCGTGCATTATGGGATGCATTGCTTTTATTGCTTTTCTTTATTTTACTTGTCAACAAGTTTTCAAACTTTTCTGTGTTTGTTTTATCAGTACAAGGTACGCAGACACTTTTTTGTATTATAGGCAGCCTATGTAGGATGTAGATAAGCAAGTTAATGCAGAAATGCTCCAATATTTTTTTATTTTTTATTTATTTTTTTATTTATATCCTGCCTTTTTCCTACAAAGGGCTCAAGGCAGCTTACATCTCTTCCTCCATCTTATCCCCACAACAACAACCCTGTGAGGTAGGTTGGGCTGAGAGTCTGTGACTGGCCCAAAGTCACCCAGTTGGCTTCATGGCTGAGCGGGGACTAGAACCCAGATCGTCTGAGTCCCAGTCCCATGCTCTTAACCACTACGCCACACTGGCTCTCAATATGAATAGCATCTGCATCAAAGCCGGGAATGGGAACCCCCTGGCAATAACTGAATCACGCTCAGAGGGGCCCTCGCTACTTGAAATGGAAGGGATCCTAGATCACTGCTGTGGGCTTCTTGAGATCCCTCTTGCGATCCCTTTTGATAGCTCACTGATCCTTCAGAAGCAGCTGCTGCTGTTAATCGCTGTGACTGCAGCTTGAAAGTCAGTCACTTGAGCCTTGTCGTGGTGAAGTCACCTACTGCCCAATCAACCTAAAACCAACAAGAGAAAGCATAATCTCTCTTATTGGTGGTGGTGATCATAAATCAATATTTGCATATGATGAATGTGAAGTTATTTACTGTCTTCTTTACATAAACTTGGGGACTTCTGATAAACATGGGCTGCTACTATATCTGGCTTGAAGGGTTTGCATGCAGTATCACTTGGATCTTTCCTGGTTGAATTTTCTGGCCATTACTTTTGTTAATTGAGTAGTCATTACAGTTTTTCCTTGGCCAACATATTTAAGCTTTAAATAATGGAATCTTAACTCATATGGATTTAAAATGTAAACCTACTTTAAAGCCAAGATTTCAATAAAAATCCAAGCTGAATGATTTGCTGATTCAGATTCCTATTTAGTGGGACAATAGACATTCATTTTCCAGAGAAAGACAAAGTAAAGAAAAGTAATTTAAATTCTCATGTGTATATAATAGACAGAATGAAATGACAGCTCATGTCTTCTTTTTGTTAGGTAAAACAGTTTCTGCTATCATGTTCATCTGTAAAAGCTTTGATGTAGATTTGATTGTGATTAATGATTTTAGCATACAACGTTTTATGATTAAAGGCCTATAAACTATTTTATTCAGTGACTTTTTTAAATTAACCACCTACTAGGAAAGAAAATAGAAGAAACAGCTAATTGTGATAAAAATTCTGACATGCAGAAATAATGAGGATGTAAAGCTCCATAATGAATATTTAAATGATAGTTGTTGATAGCTATGGATTTATGTGGGATCTGGGGGGTGGAATCCTTTTGGCAAAACAACTAGGTCACCTGTTGGGAAACACATTAACTACAAGGTCTCCTTCTACAGTATTTCAGAACAGCGGTTTAATCTGATGCCCAGTGAAGGCTGTGGGAATCTAGCCCATGCAGATTCTTCCTCAATGCACTTTGTAGGGTGAATTGAATTGGCTGGGATATGCTCTGGCAAAGTGCTTTTGGAACTGGGCTGAGGGTTGGCAAGATGCAAAATATCAGAGGCAGATTAGAACATGTCTAATTAATTATGAAAGCTTTACATTTCGTTAAGCGATGACGTTTGCTGGGAGGGCTTCCTTTGATCCTTTTCCTAGAAATGGTGGAATTTTGCTGAAAACAGAATGGACCTGGAAAAGGCAAGAGTCTTTTTAACTGCATAGCATTCCCCCAAATGCCAGCTGTCTAGCAGAGACCAAAGCAAGTGAAGAAGAAAATGATAAAGAGAAGGAGGAAAGGAAGAACAATGTATGACTAACTGCCTGAGTGGGCTACATTTAAGGTGCAATCCTTTGCATGGCTGTCTGAAACAGGCTGGAACTTGTAGGCTTTTTCTGTCTAAACATGTACTGAATGACTTCCTTAAGGACACAGAAGTATAATTGTTCATCTTGTACAGCTTGAGGGAAATTCATCATGTCACTGGTAACCATGTGCAGCACATATTTAGGGAGAGTCCCCAATTATTGGTTCAGGTCAAGGCTGATGCTGTTTTGGTAGCCATTCCTGAATCCTCAGAAACAGGTGATTTTGCACTGCAAGCTCAGAAATGTGTGGACTTCAATTGCAGATTATGCCAAGGTGCATGCTCAGTTCTGGGAGATAGAACCTGGGTAACCTCTGGTCAAAAATGAACTGAAGTTACTTTTTTAAAGGCAAACTTTACCTGGAGACTGAAGAACACATAAAACAGCAAGAAAAAAATACAGCAAATAAAGGGACATGTAGAACAGGCAGGCCTACAATTCTCTTCTAGCTGCAGCAGACACAGCAATTTTCCATTCAGCAGAAACACACACCACAATCTGAGACCCGTAATGCATCAGATTAGACCAGAACGATATTTATTTATTGAAACAATCTTTTACCCTGCCTTTCAATTTAAAAAAAAGCAAAAATGAAAACCCTCAAAGCAGTTTCCCGAATGTCACCTCATGGTATGGTTTGTAAGAGTCAGAGCCAGCCAGATACAGTAAGTACAGAGTCTTCAGTCAGTGTCTTGGCTCCCACAACTCCCCAGCCCTTTGTTTCTGCTCATAATACTGCTGAGGTCAAAGTCGTTTCCTTTAAAAAATAATAATAATAATATCTAATTCTATGGCTGTCCATTTGGGAAACCATCAAAACTGAGTCACAGAGAAGCCACAGTGAAGACCTGGAAACTCAACAGGTGGAAGCGTAATCGGAAAACAAGCAGTAGCCCGTGACCTGCTCACCATCCACAGTGCTTTTCCTGGGCATGAAAGCACACCAGATACATAGTCACTTTTTAAATCGACCCCATCATATGGGATATTATGTCCATGCTACTCATACAATGTATGCTTTTCTTTTAGTTTTATCCTCAAAGGAGTTCAGGTTGGTATACATGGTGTGTCTGCCCTGCACTTTATCATCGCAACAACCCTGTAAATTCAGTTAGGCTGTGAGATCCACTCTCTGGAATTCATGGATGCATACAGAGCTAAGCCTAGCTTTTCCGATACACCATTCACTACCTGGCTCGCACACATTCCCAAAATGAGATGGAGACACAGTGGACTATAACTTAGGGTACAATATAAAAGGTTATACAAAAAATTATTGCTAAAGATATTTGCTCATATTCAATGGTGCTGGATTTTGTCACTTCTAAGATAGCTCATTAAATGTCAAAACTTGGTCCATTACTTTAGTTTATGCTCTAGCACTGAGCCTATAAAAGTGACACAGGAAGATCTGAATGGCTAGTTTGTGGTTTTAATAATAAAAAGAGATTCAGTAAGCTTATATCGGGTCTTTGCAACACACAGAAGTTGTATTTCCTTCTGCAGTCTCAGGAGATTAACCCACACAGGAGCTGTGTCACACCGTACAATTTCGTGGTATGGAAATGCAAAGGGGAGATAAAATTCTAGGCACAAATTACCACAACTGCCAATATGCTGTTTATCGGCTCACATTGAGCACTTACGCTCACATGATTTCTATTGTGTTGTGAGTTGCAGTTCAGTTAATTCATTACGGCTAGCGATATTTTTGGATTATAGTCAGTTTTAAAGAGCACACAGCATTTCCACATGAATCCCTGTTTTGTTAGCTGACTTAAACATGGAAATAGACTTCAGAACTGCAGCTCGGTGGGTTTACATTTACTTTCCTTTCTTTCCTTTCACAAAATCTCTATCTGCTTTGAGACCCACAAAAGGTTCATGGGATTTTGTTAATGTAATTTGACTAGTAGGAAACTTACTACCTTATTCCACATTCATACTATACATTTTATTCCCATTCAGATATTTGTTCATGATTTCACCCTTCCACTCCTGTTTTCTCACTGTCCTTTCCTTTTCACATATCTCTCACCACAGCTGTTGTTAAAAGTTCATTTAAAACCAAAAGGAAGTAGGAATGGTGTGATGACACCTGTCTCGTCTCTCAGCTTCCATGATCAATTGGTCAATTCCTCTAAACTCAACAATGTTACTTCTTCTGAGAAGACATGTATTGTATTTTACAAAGAGGGCAAATATATATGTGCATAGATGCAAAGTCATTACTGTGAATTACACAGAATTATAATATACCTCAAAAAAGCAGAAAAGACCATGACTAGATATTTTTAGTGGTTTCAGATCCTTGGACAGTGGCTGATTCTCTCTCTCTCTCTCTCTCTCTCTCTCTCTCTCTCTCTCTCTCTCTCTCATGTGCTGCAACTGTTTGTGTAGAATTGCTGTATTTTACTTGTTCTGTCGTTACTATTTACTTTTATCTTTCAGCACCCAGAGATCTTAGGTCATTGTTTAAAACTATACCCAGGAAATGAATAAGCTATGTGCATCCTGTCTAGTTGCTAGGTAATGTCAAGGCACTCTCCTTTCTTAGGGTCCTTTATTTTTCCAAAGAAAGGACATCTTCAAAATAGGGTATATCTTTTCACAAAGAGGATTGCTCAATGTAAAGTAGGCCAATCTTGCCTGAACTAAGGTGCTATAGAAATGATATACAAATTTAATTTCTTTATGCCTGTCTTTATTTCTTGTTCCCTTATCTCCAAATATGCAATATATTTACTTCGTACACTGCATCTATGTGTATTACTATCTCCAAAACATTTGTAAATATTTTGGCTTTCTTGCCTTTATTCAGAAATCCCCAGTTGCGTTGTACCACTGCCATTATTTTCTATACCACCCAATAACTAAAATTTTCTAGGCAATTTGCAAGAGTTTATGGGATCCTTTTCATCCCAGAATAATTCCCAATTTGTGCAGTGCAATCATCACCATTGGTCTGTCAGCTTTTTACCATTTTTAGTCTGATTAGACTTAGAAACATAGTTATAATATCCAATATCCAGGCACTGGGGAATTTCTACATAATTAGAGGGCTATTTGGAGGGATCAAAATAACAGTGTTCATTAAAAGAGAACTTATTATCTTATGAGTTTTGTGCATCACAGTGGTGTGTATGTATGTTTCATATAACAACCAGTGTCATAGGAGTGCCAATGAGTCTTTTGAGCCTGAGGTTATGCATTTTCCCTGGACAGTTTCTTTCTTTCTTTCTTTCTTTCTTGGCTTGCTTGCTTACTTTTTACGGTGCTCTGGTTAGTCTCTCGGCACACTGGGCAAGATGGATTTTCAGTCATATTGAGCCTGGTAATTCTTAGATTCCTTCGCCTGCACCGAATGGCTACCTATCATTTAAATCTCTGAACTGGTAAGTATTGATGATTTAGTTATGACTGCTCTAGTAATTGAAGGTCATAAGGAATTACAGCTATCAGGTGAAAAAGAAAAGATAGTCCCTATATGGCATAGAGGCTATCAAGCAAGGACACACTTTCAGAGACTGATAAATCAAGTTAAAGAGCACCTAAAAATGTTCAGCTAGTTGCATCACTTGAATGGTTAAATAGTTTCATACATCTCTTGAGAAAAGATATTGGCTTGTTCAATGAAACAGATAATGGGCTATTTGGTGGAAACTGCTAAGGCTTTATGTTTGGAGCCAATCTTCTTCAATGTCTTGGTAAACTCATTTGCGTGCCTGTTCATTTTTTGCTCAAGTTTCCTTTTTCTTCTGGATGCATTGCTGAAGCAAGACGAAAGCTGTTCCTCTCAGTCACAGGCAAAACTCAAAGATGAGACCAGCTTTCAGGCTTGCCACTGTGACTCCATCAACAGCCCAATGAAGCATCATTTAGGTGCACAAATCACAGAAAAAAATTGAAGTTGAAGTGTTGAAATTTTGTAGCTGGCAGCAGAGGGCAGATCAAGATACAAGCATTTCCAGCCCCTTCAAAAGCAAATGTAAGCCTATCTGCACTGCGCACAAGCCAACTACCCAGAATATGAGCCCTGGAAGGATACCTTACCATCCTTCCACTGAAATGAGATACTTAGAATGGCCAGACTGGAACATAATAATCAGCAGATAGTCCTGTGTGGACTTTAATTTGGAAAGAGGTTGTGCATCATCAACAACCCACACCTGGTTAAGTGAAGCAGAAGTAACTGAGCAAGTGATAGACACTCTGGATTGATTAGCATCCTGTCTGAACCTAGAACTTAGTTGCTGCAGAATTTGAATCCCTGATTAAACCAGGGCTCGTACTCTGGGTTGTTTCCCAACAAACCAGATTTCCAGATTCAGACAGGGCATCCCTAGATTGTTTACTGCAATGAAAGGAAGGCAATATGCAAGAACCAGGATGCTTACTCACTGCCACTTGCTCACAGATACCAGTGGTTTGTTTTAAGCCTGGATAGAACCAGGCAGATGTGTTCAAGAGACCTTTACAAAAGACGTTTAAATTTTGGGGTCTGGTTGCTTCTAGGAAACAGAGAAGCAGAGAAACAGAGCAAGTCAGAAAGGGTCTCCCAGGCCATTTAGCCTGACCCCTGGCTCTAGCCAGCTCCACTCATGAAATGCCTACCATGGGTACTGCTGTAATTTTTCCGGTTGTGTGGCTGGATCTTGCAGTAGCACTTCCTGACAACTACACACATGCCTGACTGCTACTTCCTCACATCTGGAAATAAAGGTGAGCCCACACTCTGGTGTTCTCAGTATCTGAACAGATATTGTTCCTGAATTGCACACCACTTGGGAGAGGAAGTGTGTGAGATAATGGGTACTGTAGTGAATTCCAGCAGAGTCTCTCTATTCTGACTGCAGCCTCATGAACTCTCCTTCATATGCCACCATGGACCGAGCCAGATAACTGCTTTTCTACCACCCCATAATTTTTGAGGTCATCTCCTGGTGAACAGCCAAGTATTTCCTACTCTTGTGAATTATTTAGTATACTTTCAGACGGCAAGCCAAAAAGAATTAGGGCAGCAATCTAAACATACCATATAGTTAATGCAAACCATGCCTTCATGCAAGGGAAATCATCATGTGGAAGCAACTTCCTGACAATGTCTTAGTAGATGATGATGATTAGCTGCACATAATTAAGTGCTATGGATTGGCCTCTCAGTTAACAACTTTCCAAGAAACATGTTATTCAACAACCAGATTCTAATATAGGATATATAGAATTTTAATCTCTTCTTAAAAGGATTCTTTGCCTGCATACTTTCCCATAGCTGAACTTTCTGCTGATGATAGCAATATTGTGGTCTGGTCTAAGATCTGGGCATTGTACTTTAGTGGATGTAGAGAATGGTAAAGGAGTAAAAAGTAGTAGGCATTTCCCGTTCCTTAGAAGTACAGAGTGCTCAGAAAGGGTCCACATTTATTTCTGAAGGTATGTGGGCTGTTGAAAAACAGCCTTGAGAATCTGTATGATAAATCACAGGATACAATTTTATACCAGTGGATTTAAAATGTGCAGCTGACAACTGTTTCAGTGGATTTTTTTTTTTTTTTTGGCTTGCTTAACAGTGTGCCAAGAAGAAAAAAACATAATCATGAAAAAGGTGTAAATAATGTATACCCACATTATTATCCAAAGTTGTTTTCATATCTTGCCCTGCAGTCATCATTAGTAAAAAATTAAACATGCATGAATCAGTCCTTCTTGGAAGGCTGAATGTCATAAAAGTCACCTTGTTTTAATGAAACATTTGGAAAGCCCATCTTTATTTTTCTCCAGAAATCCTAATAATGAACTTATTCTGCAAATGTGACTCCTTATACAGTCAAAACAGAAGAGGCAAAGGTTCCCCCAAAGTTTGCAGAAGTACTAAAAATTTTTAAGAAAAGATAAGCTCAAGGGGCAAAAAAACCTCCAAAAATGAGCATGCTCAATGAACGCAGAATGCTGAGTATCTGTTGACACTGGGGAATGGAAGACCAGATGGAGGGGTGTTTCCCGAAAAAATGCATGACTTGAAGGAAGACTCCAAATGCAACATTCTGCTGCAGATTCTATTTGTATTCATACACATGATTAAAAATATTATGGGATGGCCCAACATGTTTAGGACAGAGGATTAGACTATCCACAGCAAACATCAAGTGATGTCTGCATTTGCTGCTAGTTGATGATCAAAATGTTAAAAGGAGACACTGTTGACACAAAGCCAGATAAAATGAAACACTGTTGAATGTTTGAAACTTGAGGTATGCAGTACATATGAGACGGTTTGCATAAATTATGAGTTCTATAAAATCATATGCTGATGTATACAGAAAAGGCATTTTCGTTAGCAGAAGTTTTCTAACCTGTAGATACCCTCACAGAGGATATCTTCTGTGAATGGTCTGGAAGTTATCTTTTAGACCCTTGTCAGCAATATTTTACCCCTCCTGGTAAGTAACACACACACAGAATAAAAAAAACCTGTCTTTTTCTTTCTGGCAAATGTTGCCTCTAGCAGTTGCAAAAGTGAACACTTTCTTTCTGCTTTAAACAGCTGACCTCGGAGATTGAGGATGTGGAGTTTTGCTGCTCAGATAAAAAAGAAAAAGAGTCAAGGGAAGGAGATTTTACAATGTCTTCTACTCCAAAGCTAAAAGAAAGAAAAACCGTACTGCAAAGGAAGGAAGTCAAGGCCACTCTGCATAAAGCACATTTTCTACATGAGAATCAGACCGATGGGGGATTGTTTTTTAACCTGCATGCACAGGCACACGTGTCGTGAATACACACATCCCTTTGTTTGGCATATGTTCATCATGTTATGGTAGTCAGGAAAAGAAGCATTGCGGGTGAACTGCTAGCACAGCAGTACACAGCAAGGTACTGACCCAAATGAAGGTTTTGGGCTCCAGTACTGACTTCTGTTAAATTGCCCTTAGCCAATACTGGCTACCAAATGGCCAGAACAAAAGACAAAGAAGGACATTGTTTTGCACAGAATTTGCATACACTAATTTATGTGTATTGATGCAAATTTTGAGCTATAATTAAATGGAAAATGCTGCATATCTCACCATAGTGCAAAATAATATTACCAGGCAACTTGTGTGCTTTGTTCAGTCTGTTGTCCAACTTTGACATTGATGGATAACTTCAAGGCTCGGTTTTTCCTTCTGACAGCAATTTATGCTAGAGTTGTACTGAACAGCCCTTCAAATAGGTAACTTCAAATTAGAGGATGGCCCTTTGACATGGCCACCCTAGACCACCCCAAGTCTTCACCAGATGACACCTGTGATTCTCAGGCTATAGCACATATATGAAATTCATATATATCTGTCTATGGTTCCCTAAAAATAGTCATACTTAATGGAGGAGTTTGTTGTCCAGGTTTGTTGTGTGCTTAACCTGAGCACAGGCAAAGAACTTTTAAGAATTACCAGTTGAGGACTCCATTCTTAATTATTTTATGGCAGCTTTTTTAAAGGCCTTTGAGAATAAGGAGTCATGTCTCTCTCCCCACATTTCTGTGGAGCTTATTATTTTATCTGAACATTAGGGTTTAGTTTCAGATCTTTGAAGCACACAAATATTTGTCTCAGCCTTTTCCTTTCACTCCTAATCACTTTGGAATGCTCTTGCCCATTTGCACATACATTTCGGTGTATTCCCATTTCTTCACAAGCATTTACATATCAGAAGGAGCCTAATCAAAACCTTCTTGATTTCCACATCAGACACCCAGTGCGGATATTTGAGTAATCAACAAGGCATACATAAAATCAAAATGTATTTGTTTCCTTACATGAATTTATCGCAACAATACAATTTTTAAAAGAAAAACATTGCTTTGCATCCAAATTGGCAAGCATACCCTGGGAATTGTTGGAACTGGAACTGTTTATTTTATAATATTCTAAGTCAGGGCACATAATTTTGGTGCCCTAATCTGCATAAGTATTTGACAGCTTATTAGAAATAAAATACTTGATAAAAACAAATGGCAGAAACCTACAGGAATTTAGGTTTAAAACATGGTGAAATGACTGATATTGGGAAATATTACAAGAAATGGCCACCTGCTATGGAGAAGATCTGCTTTGGCTCAATCCAAAAGCACAAATAAATTTTGCTTTTGGTTGAAGCCAACCAGTTCAGTTGCAATCTTAGGTTTCCTTTAATTGGGAAATTTAATCAGAAAATCAGGTTTTAATCTACAGTCTTAAAAACACATCATTGATGGAATAGAAAATTTGAATTAAATATCTGTTTGGTTTTTATTCTATTTTAAACTAGCAAATGGGCCTGTCTTCACCCTTAGCTTGAGAAAAGGGAGGCTTCAAACAAGCTTATGTAGCTGGCAGAGTTGGCCACATTGTGACTGCTTCACTGGGGGATGCGATGACCATGGGGACCACGAGGCAAGGACCCTCCCATGGCAGACCCTCACGGCCTCTCAAGGGAAAGTTCCCGAGGGCGCCTGCTCCATAGCAGGAGGAGGGCCTAGGGATGTGTGAATGGGCAATCCAGCTGGAGTTGTGGACATACTGGCTTGCTGCTCATCTCCTGCTGTACTCATGATTGCAATCTCTGTTTGTGCAAACAGGAAAATTTGTTTGCACAAATTTTTGTTTGCACAAATTTGTTTGCACAAATAGGAAAAAAGCTAGACTTATGCATCAAATGGCCCATTTAACATTTTGTACAATTATAATCTTTTTTCCTTGTCAGATGTTAAAATAGATGTTTGAGAATTTGTAACCATTTTCAGAAACATGCTTTCTACTTCACACTTGCTTTGAGGTTGTGAAGAGAGCAAAAATTAAATCCTAATAACTGTATAACTCTGTCCTTTGTCATACCGCTAGCTTCATATTTCATTGTCTGCGAAGCAATACACTGATTAGTAAAGTCTATTGAAGTTCACCTAGTGAATGAACATGGTACCATAGTTCTCAAACCCAAAGACACAATGAAATTAATCAAAACTAATTCATGCATCTAAAAACAAAACAAAAATAAAAAAACAGAAAACAAAATAACTCCAAGGCATACACTCCTAAAGTCCCTTTAATAGTCATGCCAATTAAAAAATATCCTGGTGCTATGGACAGGCAGACAACTACATATCATCATCATCATCATCATCATCATCATCATCATCATCATGTAGCCTTTAAGGATACAAATTGTATTTAACTCTGCACACTGGAACTGCTGCCAGTTATGTGAAGAGAAAGATGTTTCCACAAAAGATGCTGAGAGCATGTTTCATTGTTCTGTGGAAAATATCTATTCTAAATCAGATGCAAGTTCTTGGCAATGTAGTCACCAAGTGACAACAGGTGGAGGAAATTCAAACACATTGTTGCAAGCTGGCCTTAGGCGGCCTCAGAGAGAGAAGCCTGAGGGAAACAGAGCCAGGAGCCAAGCTGGTGCAAGTCAAGATGGTTGCTGCTCTAGCTTGTTCCAGCCAGAACTAAATGCCTATGGTCAGAAAGAACAAGTAGGGAAATCTAATGGGCTGCCTAGGTGGAAGTGTCTCTGCAGAAAGTCATCCCAGCGTCTAGGAATAACAACCTTCAACATATACCTTGCTCTTCCAAATGCCCAGGTCCCTTCATGTGCATGATGTTGCTGAAATCTTTGCAGAACGTTCATAAGGTAAGTCAGTATAATGATCCTACTTATTGTAGATAAAGGGATGGCAGCTGAAGAGGCTGGGAATACTTTCCTAAATGCCATCTAGGGAGCTCATGGCAGAGGCAAGATTCAGACTGGGGATTTTTTAAATTCATAGCACGGTCTCTTCACTGTTATGGTACACCAGCTCACAAAGTTTATCCATTTTCAAACAAAGGCACTGGATTTGAACCAAACATGCATTATTGGGGTGGATAATTGTGTAATGATAATTATATTGGTTCCAACATGGTTTTTGTATTCTTAAGCATTAAATAGGACTGTCTACATCTATTTTCAGAGTCTGCACTAGGAAACACCTTGTGGGTAGAAAGATCATTGTTGTGCCATGTTGTCCATGATTTCTGGGATCAAGGTAGTGGGGTACAATTTGCTGAGCATTGCCCTGTGTTACTGATATCGAACTGTTAGCATTTCATTTTGCAGCTCTTTCAACATTTGACAGGTTTAAAAAAAAAAACTTCTTAAAAGAAAGTAACATTGTTGCTACCAATTTGTTGCTTTGTTTTTTTTAAAGAACCTTTATTATGTATAGTTAATTTTAGATAAATATAAGTACTGTAAAACAAAAAGAGGAAACCCTCTACATGTACTAAGAAAAAGCAAAATTAGATTAATTCTATGGATCTGGTTATATCCAGTTATTCAGCAGTCTTTTCTTAGAAAAATACTTATCTTCCAAATTCAAAAAGACTGCACATTTCTCAATTAGAAAGCCCAATGAGAACCACATAGCAAACATGAGTTTTCCACAGATGGATCATATGAAAATATATACATATTGCTTCCAGTGATACAAAATACCTGTTCAGAGTTCAAACTTCACACGAGTGCATGTGTATCTCTATGACAACAGATCTATTTTGTAGGATACTTAGCAGCCCAGGTGGTATTAAAAACTTGAAAAGTTCTCTTTACACATTTTCATTGAATGCATCACAATTTGCCTCATGCTTTGACTCAGATTTGCCAGATATTTGTGTAGACTTCAAAAGTATGTCACAACAAGATTTCATTTGGGATTCAGGCCTGGCTTTGGCGTAGGAACAGCTTTGGTCACACTGCATGATGACCCATGCCTGAGCAACAGTTCTGGTTATGGTTGGGTCTTCATGAGAAGAACAATAGGATCTGGCTAGGGTGGGAAACTATATTAAATTGTCTTTTGCAGCTCACCTTTGAATATTTGACTCTGGAAGTGGGCGATATGTTTTGTTGCTTCCTTTAAAAACAACATTTTAAAATGACAGCCTGATACAGCAATATCTCAACCAAAGAGAATGAATGAGATTTCAAAAGGTTGCTTTTGTACAGTTCCATATATTTGGTATAAATGAGAGAGCCTATTATATGTTCAGCTCCCACTGGGGCACTCTGGGTCTGTCAGGGAGAAAGAGAAGCACTTTCAAAAGCACCAGTGGTATCCAGAAGTGTTCAGCACTGTGCAGCTTCCCTGCTCTCTCAGGAATTAAGGAATGCAAGATGGGTGCTATCATGGCAGGAGCCTGGTCACGTGGGTGCAGGGCAAGGTGTAAAAGCTGCCCCTTCAGAGTTGCCACAAAGGAGGAACTACTTCACCCTAAAACACAAAAAATAGAATGTGCACATGCTAATGTGTATGTCTAAACAAGACAGCCTTTAAAACGGAGGACAATTCTCTGGCAGCCTTTCAAAGAGTACTGTGCTTTGAAAAAAGAGGACATCTAGTCACCTTAGTCAAATACTTTGGTCACCTAATGAGAAGGAAGGGCTCATTGGAAAAGACCCTGATGCTGGAAATGATTGAAGGCAAGGAGAAGGGGATGGCAGAGGTTGAGGTGGCTGAATGGAGTCACTGGAGGGGTGGGGTTGGGTGGACTCCAAGGGATGCTGGGGGACAGGAGAACCTGGAGAAACTTTGTCCATGGGGTTGTGAAGAGTCGGGCATTACTTTGCGACTGAATAACAACAGCCACCTTAGATGACAAGCAAGTCTTAGAATGCAATTGTGATGTGGAACGGACTTTCAGCATCTATTTCCTTTCAGCTACAATCTATAGCCCACGTGGAATACCACACACCTTTCCCAGTGCTTCCAGATCTACAAGATGGAAAACCTTGTGATATGAGACATCGCTCAGATTTTTTATTTTTTATTTTTGCTTAGTTCCCCCTCCTAGTCCCAGAAGTTGCACAGACGGTTCTTGCTTGTATCATCAGCCTTCTGATCAGTAAAACATTTTGAATGGTCATCTCTACTTACCCTCGCCAAATATAATAAAAATGGAATACAGTTCTCTTTCTTTCTTTCTTTCTTTCTTTCTTTCTTTCTTTCTTTCTTTCTGAATTTGCTTTAGTGCACAATCCTATGACTGTCTGGATGGGAAAGATGAGGGGCAGCATCCCAGCCAACATGGATCTTCTACCAAATAAATATAGGATTGTGCCTTTAGACACTTTCTCTCAGTCCATCAGAAGATGACAGGCATGCTGCCACTCTATAGGTGAGCGTTCAATCACATTTTAATTTAAAAGACTTAAGGTAGTTTGGCTAGTGTTTTATTTCAAGTACTTGTTCTGCTTTCTTTTTTTTTTTTTTTTTTTGTCTTATCATACACTTTTGGTAAATTATCTTCTTTCAGTTTGTGTCTCGGATTTGACTGTGAGTTTCTGTTCCAAGGGAGCAGTTTCCCTCTTCATAGGCCTGACCACTGGAGCTGACCTACCTTGTGCTTACCTATTTATGCAGCAGGGAAGCAAGAGGAAAGCAGGTGCCCTGTCTCTGGTAATAGGACACCTCTGTTTTGCCTCTTTCCATGTATTGCCTATTTTTGCAGTGTGGATTTAGCCAGACATTCTTTGGCAGTCTGAAGAGGAATTCTTTGGACATTTTCTTATAAGATCGCCAGATGACCTACTTTACAAAGGACAATCCTCTAGTCTGACATTCTGCTTAATGCTATTCTTTGTCTGAGCAGGTGTCCAGGTCAAGTCTGGTGTGATGTCAAAGAACCCTAAAGAATGTGATGCAAACACAAAATATAAGTTCAAGAAATCCATAAATATTCTGAAGTTATTCTTTTATAAAATTATTCACATAGTGGATAAGCCAAGACTGATATCTTTGTGTCTACTATGGCCTGTACTGTGAAGCTAGTGGTACCTTTTCTATTTCAAGTGCTATGGCACACATTCAAATGTAGGATCATACAGCATATTGTGCCAACAAATATGGGCAGCCTCAGACAGTCCTGGATCCCTGGCATATGTGCTGCAAATGCACACAATTGCAAACATATGTTGGTTGCATACACAAGCTTTCTTTTTATGTACAGCATGCAAAAATAATATATGAAGGGCTGCTTACAGTTATGCTAGTTATAGATTCTAAGGATACATAGGATTTTACCAATCCAGATACTTGAGAAGTCTACTTTTGCTGGAAAAAGCATGTTGCAACTTCTCCTTTCTTCCTGCCTCTTAGAATTCAAGCAGCATTTCTTTTAAAAAAGCTCTGTTGGATGCTGCTGGCACCAAGCAATCACAGTGGGCACTGGCAAATTCATGGCTAATTCAGGTCTGTCATTGGGAGATCACATCAGAGCAGAGCAAATTAAGCGAGGACTTCTGTGCTGCTGTGGAGAATAGGGGGCTGCCACTGATGGTGGTCTCCACATGCTCATCCGTCAAAAGCACATGGGGGTTGCCTTGTCATAGAACTACTTCTGCACTGCTAACTTTGGAAACAATGAAATTAATGCAAATTTGATGAAGTTCAGCAGAGTCTGGAGACAGTTTACAACCTGGTGGCTGACAGGTTGCAAGTCAACATATCTAGAGGGCCACAGGCTGGGGAAGACTGGGCTAGAGTCCAGAAGTCCCAAGCGAAGCTGCGGTACCAAACCTTTCCCGTGTTGCTACTGCCCCTTCAGCTCATCTACATGTCATGCTTTCTGCCACAATGGAGGAGAAGCCGAACCGGATAAAAAAGATGAAGTCGTATTCACCTGTATGTCCACACACACACTTTGCCAAGAACTGGTACTAGAATTTCATCAAACTACCAGTCAGGATCAACAACATTGGTCCGGATGGACCCATGAACTGATTCAGTGTAAAGCAGCTTCCTATCTCCTGTGTCAGGTACACAGGCTAGAATTTTGTCTGGAAATTAAGTACTTTTCTATTATGTATTATGTTTTACATAGAACAGTGAGTATATGATAGACTATATGATAAACAAACTGTGGATGTATTGGCACAAGGAGTTAACATCTTTAATCCTGCTTTTAATTACTATCAGAGTTGCTTAGATAAACATATCTCTCTGGTTAAATATCTTGTTTTAGTTTAACTGAGGTGCCTACTCAGTTTTCCCTTGTCAAGGATTAGTGACTTGAGGGTCTTATTGAAAGCAACATTCTTAATGGATATCACTCTTTATATTCTTCTCTGGAGGTGGAAAAATGGCTTTCATATTCAAATAAAAATTATGCAATGGCTTTTCTAACCATACTGCAACAGCATTTTAAAATATTTGCAGCTCCCCACTTCTGTGTAGTTGTTATTTTCCTGTAAATAATACCTGGGACCTTAACTTTTGAACTTAAATATCATTCTTCCAATAGCATCTCCTTTAACACTGGATATACTCTGCTTGGATTAAAAAGGGTGGGGGCTAGAGCATTTACTGTAAAATAGGCTCTTTATTGCTTAGGAATATCTGTTTTCCCACTGTGTGCCTCTCACTTGAAGGTCACAATAGAGTTTGTGAAATCACAATTATCTCTTTTTCTCAAGGAATCTTGATGTCATAAATGGAGGATTAGGTTGACTTCAAGGAATAGAGAAGCAGCAGGAGCAAATGAACAGGCAAGCAACCCATTGCTGCAGAGTTTACTGCAAATATACATCCAGGAGAAAAAAATAGGTGTGTAAAATTATGCCTAAATGGACTATTTTTAACAGCAATTCTGTGAGAAATGCTGACATTATTTGGCCAGTAAAGAAGCGCACATTTTCCAAATGATTTCAGCATCTACTACAGTTTGCATTTAATGTTACAGGAGAATCTTGATACCATATGTGCAGTGTTAAAGAGAAATTGGCGATTCTTCCAAGTTGTCATTCTTTACAACCCTACTGAAATGAACAGGATGTCTGCTGGGGAAGCTGTGCAGAGGACAAGGGAATTTCAAAACAAGGGGTTGTGCAGGATTTCTAAGCGAAGCAATTTCTCTCCCTTGAAATGCGTTGGCAATTTCCCCTACCCCATTATAATTGGTGACCTTCCCTTACGGATCTTTTTTTGGGATCAGTGTTCAGAAGGCATAAAGACTGAAAAATTAAATGATGTAAAATGGTGGTGTGAAATATAATAGGAAGCTCAATTCTGTAGAGACTAGTTCTAGGATGTCTCTTCTTCTTCTTCTTCTTAAAAAGTCACTTTCTACCACAAAAAGCATTCTCAAAGTGACTCTCACACTCAAATCCATAATAGAAGTGCAAAAAGAAAAATCAATATAAGCCATACTTGGCACAATACAAATACAAATAAATACCATTAAACATAATCTAAAACAGTACAGTGCTAAAGGCCTTCATTCCACAGTATACAAAACCTTCCCCCTGTCCTGCTGAGCCTGGAATGAATGCCACAAAACAGGCCATGACATTTCAACCACAACTATTGTCCAAATGCCTGGGAAAATCAGTACATGTTCTACAAGCATGGAAAAGTTTCCAGAATTGGTGCTGGGCAAGCTTCTTTGGGGAAGTCATTCCATGAATTAGCACCCTGCCAATTTTTTGAACTGCTAGCTTTCAACCATTGAGGGCGGAAAGAAAAGACTCAAATGTCACGGGAAGAGCTAAGAGTGTTGGAGAAGCTTTGCAGGATCCAGGGCTCCAGTGTTGCCAGGTGGGGTGGTAGAGGAGGAGTGTGCACAAGCACACCCTTCCTTTGTTGCATGTGTTCTTTTCTTCCTCCTCCATCTTCCTCCTCCTCTTGTTGAAAAGACTTTCAGCAATAAGAAAGCCAACCCAAAAATTCCTTGCAGAAGCACTGGAAGGCCTCAAGTGAAGAAGTTCAGGTGATGTTTGTTATGGGGCTTTTCAGAAGGCTCAGGCAGCCAGAAGGGCTGCAAGGACAGGACAGGATAAGGACTGTAAAATCAAGAAACCGCATGAATCTCTTGGCTACTTCCTTGCAGTAAAGTTCACATGGATGTCCTGCACCTGAAAAGTGCCTCTGAAGAGCAAGTCTATGAAGACCTCACATAAAGGGCATGTGAGGCACGAGGCAGAGCTATCACAGGGAAAGACTCCCCTGCATTGCCCACCTCCACTTTCTCTCAGAGGAAGCACACCAAGAAGTGTGCACCTGAAGTAATTCAAGGGCTTGCAAGATGCCTATGAGGAGAAGTGATCCTTGAGTTCCCAAGAGTTTCCAAGATGTGCAGTTTTGTACGTTAAAATGGTCACTTTGAATTTAGCCCAAGAACTGACAACCGGCACCTGTGAGCCAGGACTAGACCTATCTGTGTTCATATTGCTTGGTTCCAGTCATACATTTTTTGTTTTCATTTCACTCACTGCATCTCTATATCCCCCAACAGTTCTAACACTCAAGTTCTCTGGACTGCTTACAATGATTAAACACCTTTAAATACTGTACTTGACATAATATGAAATCTAGTGACATTCAAACACTTATCGCACACACACAAACACACAGACATACACACTGAACCATTAACAATAAGAGATCCCAGGATCAGATTTAAAAAAAAACCTTATCATATGTGGCCAAATGTATAAAAGTAGAGGAAGATCTTAACCTGGTGCCAAAAAGATGACAGTATCGCTACAAAATTCAACATTCTGGAAGCCTAATTCTGCCTTTACTGCAGTTTCTGAAGCATTTTCAAAGGCAGCCCAACATAAACTGCATTGCAGTAATTCACACAGAAGTTAGAAGAACACAGACTACTGATGTTGGGCAATCCCTATCTAGAAAGGGCTACAGCTAGACTAGCAGCCAAAGCTGGAACCCAGCACTCTCCACCATGCAGGCCACCTGACATTAAAGATAGAGGTGTTTACCCTCAAGTTGAGCATTTGCTTTTTCTTGGGCATTCAGAGCCAGTTGTTCTTCCACAACCACACACCAGTACAGTGTGTGGATGCAACTTCAGTACACTGGTTTCCACTCAGTACATTACCAAGGCCAGCACATCCGTTTCCATGTGTGTCCAAGAGATAAAAGTGAAGCAGAATTATGGATCCCCAGTCTAGTAGACATAATACTCACCCCTCCCCGCACCACACACCCTGGATCACCCCACAGAGTGGTTACATGTAGCTTTTCAATCAGAAGAAACCCCTCCATGGGGGCTCCCACAGTTCTGGAAGAAATGGTGTAAGGAGTAGTTATGGAGTCTCAAAAGGGTTCAGAGTATCTTTGGTGCTTTATAGCAGCCATGAAGCACTAGAAGCATAAAAAGGGAGAGGAGTGAAAATGACAATTTGGGCAACACACATGCAATTTGGAAGGCAGTGGGGGTGCTGGGTAATGTAGCAGGATACACAAATACACATAAGTATCTTAGAGTGAGTGAATAGGATGGTAAGGCAAGTTGTAGTCACAGCACATGACTTTTCTAACCTTTCCTGGCAACCTTAATGACTACTTGCTGGCAGGAGATACATCTAATGAAAAATAATCCCCATTGCTCCAATACAATGGATAAAATCTATAGAACTCCTGTCTCATTTAGAGGTGGTAAAATTAGAAGACAGACAGACAGACAGATGGTATTGTCCTATTGTTCAACAATAATCACAGCTAGAGAAAAAATAAACAGTGTTTGAACAGTGCCAATGAATAAATGCTGCAACAGATTATATCTATTCTTATGACTCCTTAACCGGATACCATCTTTTTGCGGAATGTCTTCAACGGGGCCTGTTCACAAGCCCTATCACTCGGGTGGCAGGGCATACACTGAAAACGGTGGTGTGCCTCAGTGAGGCCCATGCCAGCCTGGAGCTGCCCTCCCCACTTTCCCTAACACCCCTGCATTCCGCAGACCTAGTCCCAGCAGCAGGGCATGCCTGCAACCAACCAATCCCGTCTCTCATCCGCTCTGAGCACCACCAAAATGGCTGGGGAAGTGCTGTGGTGGTTCTCATTTTGCACTAAGCATCTCGGAAGTTTGGTGCCATGCTAGATTATCCATCATTGCTCGAACATCCCAGAAATTAAGTGACCAATAAAAATACCCTTTCCTTTTTCACAGTGAATTAGATTTCAATTTAACAATGTATGGTGGGTAACAGTCAAGTACATATAAACAATACCACAAAATACTACTACTATTTAAATCATAAAACAAGAACAATTACACAGTAAAAATCTAAAACATCAGGAAAATAAAACCAACAGGAAGAAAGGATCAAGCATTTCCAGACTCAACTTGCTGACTGGACCACAGGGGTTAACAGGGTACTCATAGGTAGCCTTGGATTCTTTGTCCGGTTTAAGACTAAATTGAAATAAAACTTCTGCACATGTTTTAAACAAGATCATTTTGGAGACATATATATATATGATAATAAGGTTCAATTTTGATGAAGATAAAAATCATCCATTCAAAGGAAAGCAAGTTTATATAAATGCAATGTTGCAAGAACACTTGAGTCTTTTAAAAGAAAGTTGTATAATGCATTTATTATTTTTTACTATTTACTAAGATTGATGAAGAAGATATGGTCTATGCTCTGCTTCTCGTGGTCTTTGCCATTTTGGTTACAGTTTAAGCCAGTGACTTAATGCTCACTAGCCTCTTTCCTAGGAGCATGAAATAAATCCGTGGCATGAGGGAAAACACTTGTTTAACACAAAGAGCTAGACTTGCTCAGCCCTCAGACTGTAGGGCTCACGGTTGCCTGACACTGCTACCTGAACAATATGACACTAATTCAGGGTACAACAGGTTACAGCAGTTTCATCCTCACACAAGGATGGCATTTCAATAGTTTTCACAGAAGCCCTGGCTAAAACTTCTTGGCACAGACAGCAGCAGCTAAGAGGAAATGAAATGTGAAATAAAAGCGTAACAGCTGCATTGCCACAGGCACCTGGCCCTAGAAATATGCTGGGAGAATGACAGACACACCCACCAGCCCAAGTCATTAGATGCAACATATGGCAGGCTGTTGTTTGCCTTGTCGTGCTGCTCCTGGATCGTTTTCACCATAGGTATAACTAAATTAAGACAGAGAGTCACTTTGTTGATGTGTTCCACTCATCATGAAGCACACAACCCATTACACTGATCTTAGGGGTTTAGAGGCCAAGCAGTTTATACAGTGTCAGAAGAATTTAGAGTTGCCCTAGCCATGTTTTCTGTTGGAGTCAACTGGTTCTAATTAAAATTAAAAGGGTTATTTGTGGGACAGACACCTTGAGTTGGTTCCATCTCAATCTCCAGGCTTTCTGTGCAAGTGAATGCCAATCTGAGTTTGTAAGAAAAAAGTGGGATATAAATCTAAATAAATATACAAACAATCTGGGGAGCTGGCCAAGCCAAATAGCTATGGGATTCTGCAGCTGTAACCACGCACCTGACCAGCCATCTTTCCCCTACAGTAATTTGACTGTTAGGGTGGTAAAACATGCTGAGAGATGATAAAACTCAAGTGGTGTAAAACTCAGAGGGAATCCAGTTCTGACCCATGCAAAGATCAACCAAGCACTCACATTAATGTCTCCTTCCATTTAAAGGGCATGGAGGGAAAGCATTCTTCACACTGATGTCCCCTGGCCTGGAGTAGTCTTTTTTTATTATTTATTTTTATTTATATCCTGCCTTTTTCCTACAAAGGGATCAAGGCAGCTTACATCATTCTCCTCCTCAATCTTATCCCCACAACAACAACCCTGTGAGGTAGGTTGGGCTGAGAGTCTGTGACTGGCCCAAAGTCACCCAGCTGGCTCCATGGCTGAGCGGAGACTAGAACCCAGATCGTCTGAGTCCCAGTCCCATGCTCTTAACCACTACGCCACACTGGCTCTCTTTCTTGCCTCAGAAATGCATTTTTATCATTCTGGTGCTAGTGCAAGACTTCTAAAGTCCCCCAAGAGTGTTTTAAAACAACTGGATCTTAAGTTCCATGTTTCATTATATGCTTAAGTATACATTTGTCCCTCTAAGTTCCCCTGGTTTGGATAGCCAGCGTAGCTAACTGTGAGGGATTGTGAGAGTTTCACACCAAAACACCTGGACAGTCATAAAATGTCCATCCTTTCTTAGAATTGTGATTTTTTATGTTTTTTATGTTAGATGATTTAGCCAGTTCAGCAGGTTGTACAATGCCTAAAGAATTTGTTCTGAAAGACATCAAATACATGAATAAATAAATATCAGATAAAGGAATTGCCATAATGGGATGGTGTAACAAACATGCTATGAAATGATGTAGATGAAAGGAAATGTTGATGAGGCAAGGATGCATCTCATCACCACCATCACCAGAAACAGGACTTCTACCCATTTAAAAATCTGAGGCATGGTAACTTCCAATAGGTGGAAGGTCTTCCTTCCATTGCTGTAATCCAAGTGGACATTGTAGCTGTAAACTGATTTTCCTCACTAAATTCTTAAAAAGAAACACACCCTTGGTAAGATAGCCACTCTCAAAACAAGTGAACAACTCTGACTTCACATTGTTTGGTCAAGGCCATTACATCTTAGATATTTTCTAATTTCACAATTCTATTAATCAAGTAGTAGGATAAGCACCTGCTAGGTGAATTGTAGCGGTGTGCAAGATGTGGAGTTGTGATAACTGGTTCCATTGCTAATTACCTGCCAGAATGGCCAGGTCTGCAAATTGTTTTTGTCTTCTTAAACCATGATTTAGGAAGTTATAAACAAGCACTGAGGCCAAGTGCTTCTCCTTTACCCTTCCTTTTCACTCTTCCCTTTGTGTACCGGATTCAACACTTCCTTCCCAGGCTTCTATTAATCAGGGAATTCTTGACTTAATTAACAAACTAGGATAGCATGCCAGCATGCTTATCATCACCACCTCTCCTGTTTGGAAGACTCACATTTCACTCACATGTCCTAGCCCTCTCATCTTCAGAGCTGATGTGAACAAATATTATGTAATGTAAGGACAGGAAACCAGGACATTATCAAAGTAATGATTTGTCATTTAATTGCTGAAGAAATGATGCCAGAGTTAGTGTCATGACTGTAAAGCTAACCTCCACCACCTGTGTATTCAGATGACTGAATGCCTTCCTTAATGAGGCAGTATGATTTATGTAGCACTCATTTGCCTTCATAATAAATTTATTAAGTGATCTACTCCTCCTATCCCTCTCCAAATCTCTAGCTTGAGTTACAGTAATTGGGGTTTCATCCTGTACTAGCAAGCCACTGGATGAGTTCAAACTATGTGGATGATCTTTGTCACTCTGTTAAAGATATCCATGCTGTCACAAGATGCAGAACCTGATAACGGGCTTCATGATTAAATAGATGCCAGAATGGCAAAATCTGAACACTCTTTCTGGGCTTCTTAGACCTTGGTTTTAGAAGCCAGAAGCAATGTTGGGGCCAAGAGTACTGACTCAGTCCCTGGGTTCTGTTAATCAAGGAAAAGAAATGAAGTTGCTGCTGAAGCAAAAGGCACCGTCCTCAAACCAAAGGATAAAAGAGCATGGCAATTTCTAAAAATATTAATGCAAATAGTGTGCTGCACTAACACATTTGGGAGATAAAGTACGTCCCATTATTTTAATGTAGCCTTGGAACAAGTAAAATACAAACAATGAGAATGGGATTCTGAGCATGTCTCATGTCACTGTAGTTAGAAGGACAAAACAGATGCTGTTTTAGATCTGCACCTAGCAGCCAATCCTTTGTATGTCTTTCCTCTAAAGAAGGAACAGGGGCTGATCTGGACCAACAGCCTCCCATGAAGCACAAACAGGCTTTTTAAGATGTGGACTGGATTCTCTCCACCTGCTCTAATCCTTGCGTGTAGATTGCCGTCTTGTCTGAACCCAGTCATTGTCCGTCGGCTGTAAGTGACTTGGAAACTACATAATTGCAATGTCTACCTTTAAAAATTTAAATGGCAACCATATTGTGTGTGTGATGAAGATTAAAGCTCTCTCTGTGTGTATGTGTGCATGCAAATTAATCCTTACCTCTCTTCCATCATCCCAGTGAAGTAATCCCTACCCCAAATCTGTTATTAAGAAAGCTTCCATTGGCACCAGGTAAATTGCTAGCTTGGGAGAAGGGATGTTTTCAGTGGGACTGATGGGAAAGGGAGGAGTTAACTCATTAACTGCTGTGGTTCAATCTTAATCTTTCCAAGACTGCTATTTTACATGTAAAAAACTGGCATGTTGATTGCAACCATGCAATTAACATTATATATAGATTGGCCATAAGTGTCCTTGCAGATTTAACATGGATTTCAACACCAAACATGTAATATTTGCATCTGATTAAATAGATCATAACTGTATTAAAGATGGTTGTTATTTATTTATATGATTCTCTGAGTTTTGTGTGGGCTAGTTCATTTTTCATTGTACCTGTCCTGAAGATGCAAATAATAGTTTGCATACAGACGGTAATTTATCCTATTGTAAGTTGTCCTGAGACATTATGTAGGGGACAAGATAGAAAAGCTTTTAATAAATAAATACATGGATGGTGTCCTATTGCAATTTTAGTTTCTGGGCATTAAAGTTGGTACCTCATTGAACCAATGTCACTAATGTCACAGCGTCAGGATTCTGGCAGGAGCATCCCTCAAGGGCCTGCAGAACCAGGAACACCTTTGCAGGTGATTGCAGGGACCAGCTGAGGGGCAATCATGCAGTGCGGCTGGAGGCTCTGGAGACCAGCATAAAAGGCCTCTCTGCACTGCTGCTCTTTGCCACAGCAAGCCAAGTTGCCTCTGTGACTCCTTGGGCTCTGGCCCCTGCATTTCTGTGCTGTGTTCCAGCCCTGCTCCGGTTTGTTCCTGCCTTGTCCCGGTTTGTTCCTTCCTAGCTCCACTCTGTTCCTGACCTCACTACTCTTGGTACTTAACCTGTGGACTGAACTATCTCTTCATGTAGTATTGGACTGAATGTCTCCTCTGGCATTTACCCTTTACCTCAAGTCCCTGACAGGTGGCAAAGCCTCACCTTGCACAGGCACTATGGTCCCTGAGTTCTGACTGTCCCAGACGACCACCCATGTCAGCTCTCTCACACAGTAATGTTTCTTCAGTTTGTCCGGCCAAACATCTTCCTACACTTATCTCTTTTTAACAGTAAAATTAGTTTTGGTCACATCCATCTATTCACTAGTCCACATTGATAGAGATAACAATAGGAATAGCTATCTATATCTACACAAGTGTGTGTGTGTGTGTGTGTGTGTGTATCTGAGAGAGCAAGAGCAAGGCAGCAAATATTCATTTTCTCTCTTTCTTTTATGTGCATCCCTGTTTTGTGTGCTATAGAAAACTAGCATTCTTTGTAGAGGCACACAGACTAAAAAACAAAAAAACCAGCCAAACAAAAAACCTCAGTCTACAATACTTGCAAGATAAAGTCAAGATGTGGCAATTTTTCTTTAGTACTCAGTCCCTTGCATTCTTCTGCAGATGCCCCACTGAAACACACATTGTCCTTTTACTTTAATGGAACTGGTGCATGAAAATTTCCCAATGGAATGTGTCATCTATTATTTTCTATGCAACACTATGCAGAGCAGTTGTGAGATCCAGAAAAGGTAGTTAAAACCACCTAAAAATAGCCATCCTCTATGGGAACCTTTCCAGGTACAGCATTTGCAAGCTGACTTTATACATTGCAAGTCATATTAACATGCTTCTGGGATACTGCTTGATCAAAAGGATTGACATGATAGCTAGCAGAAACAAAATCTTCCCTTTCTGAGTTGCTTGGTGACAAAGCAGCATAGGCAACATGTGTCAGTGCCAAGAGTCCTAACAAAAGGTTTTGTTCAAAGAAGCTTTGTTCCTATAAAGCCTCTTCTGAATCAATACACATCTTTATACTTGCTGTTTCTCTTTCTCTTCCCCTTGTCATTTAGGTATGGCATGCAAATACCACCCAATGAGCCTGAAAACTGCATTTTTTTCATCTTGACTTCCTACAGACTCATCCTACCTGCATTTTGTAAACATATTCTGAAGTGCTATTAGTAGGTGCCACTTTAACCACAGGCTGTTTTGTAAATGCTAAGAAGTATGCTATTCATTAAGAACCAGTCCTCATCAGGGCTATTTCCTTCTTTCTTCAATTTCAACATCACAATAAAAAGGCAGAACATTATGGTGTCTATATCAACCAAAAGTTAGTTAGCATAAAATATGCAATGAAGTACAACCCCACCCACCTTCACATCAGGGCTAGGCACCTTACTTGGAGTCATGGACACATTTGGCAGTTTGAGAAATTTACAGCAACCTCACCTCTCAATTTCCTAGGAAAGCATGGGAAAGAGACATTCACCGGAAAGAAGCAGGAAACAGCTACAGGCTTCCACCTTGCTTTGAGGCAATCCCAAATGCCATTAAAATATGCTGTATATATATATATATTTAAAAGTAGGGAGTGTAGGACACCTTATCACATGTCAAAAACATGTTTGGGGGTGCACTAGTACCTTTGGGTGCCTACTGGCTAGTCCTGTCCTACATAAAGTTCATCTGGAATTGGTTTAGCATCCTCCACCACATTGGAAGGCAGCAAAACAGAGAAGGGGCAGGCTAAATAGCATCCATTGTTCTACTTTGCAACACTTCACTGTTGCATTTCCAGGATCTGCCCCCTGAGGTGCTCAATTCCCTTTGCTAATGGGAGCTCTTGCAGGGTTTTAGTAAGCAAAGAAGATCCCACAAACTCAGAAAGTCTATTCTCATCTCCTGCCCTAGAGGTTATAGCAAAGTCTGGAGCTGTCTGTCATTTCCTTTTCTAATTCTCAACTTTTTTATAAACCTAAACAAGCATAATAAGAAGCACATCATTAGCATGCATTCAGCACAATCTTTTTAAAAGCAGGCAACTGATGAAGTAAATAAAAATACCTTCTTTTCAGAAGCAAGAAATGTTATTGAACACACCTGGATTATATTCTACCACCCATCATAAGAATGCTGCTTTGCTACAATCTGGCTTCTTTTATCAAAGTACATTACTTATTTAAAACCTTCTGCTCTGGAAAGTGCTCCTAAATAGTTCTACTCGTAAGTTCTGCACCCCAGGATGTCTCATTTTGCAACCAGAAATGCCTCTGAACCTCCTTTTGCCTTCACTTTTGAGATCTTAGTGTGGGCCTCTACAGATGTAACGATGTCTAGAAGGTAAGTGAGGCTTTTAATTCCAGTACAACCATGTGGGCACTACAGGTTTTCAGCAGGCATAGTTCCCCCTCAAGAAAGTTGGAACAGCAATTTGCTTAGGGCTTTTTCACTTGCAAAAAAAATGATAGGCCAACTTTTGAAAACAGAGTAGTGATTTTGTTATTCACCATTACTAAATTTTACAGTAGATTTCTTGACCTCAGAGGGAAACAAACATAGTAGTACTGATATATTTAGTGCTGAACAGTCTGAGTAACAGAAGCCTGACAAATTTCTGGCTCCTTTAACTAAGGCAGAATGTACGCCTGAAGTATATAATGCAACTGTTCCTTCTCCCACTCTTTTTTATCTTCTCGGGAAATTTTAACAGAAGAAGATCAAATACGAACTCACTTAATATAGCTCAGGTTTGCATGAATAGATCAGGAGGAGGTAGTTGAAAACTCCCCCACAGGTCATCATTACTGTACAGCCAGTACAATAAAAAGCCTCAAAACTTTAGTCCCTGCCATGGTCAGTTTTTAAACCCAGTTTTCACTTGGAATGCGAGTTCTACTAAGTTCCATTCCTTCGCTGCAGCACAGAATCTTTCTGCCAAGCTTCACTCATCCAGAATTCTGTTTTGCATTTGACAATTTATAATACTGATTACATAATTGATACATACCCAGTTTCCACAGCTTCTGATACCTTTGGTTAACCTCCTGCTGTATATTATCAATGTGCATATCCTCACTGATAAAACATTGTCAAAAAGGAAGCAGCAATTTTGGTGGGTGAAAGAATTTTAGGAAGCCTCTTTGACACTGACATGTTTTCCAAAATGGTTCTCATTACTGCTATTCCAGTGTAGACACTAAATCAAATTTGGTAGCCTCGTTCCTATTAGATCTTTAGATAGTTTGCACTGAACTGAGTTCATTCTTGCGATCCGTTCAATACAGGATTGCTGGCAGCCTGTTTTGGGGATGAGTCAAGTCGGATAACTGCTTCACCAGCAGCACGGCCATCACTCTCTAACTAGCAGTTGTTAACCAAGCTTCCCATCTATCAGCATGACCCCACGATTCCCATATTCTGCTGGTAGAGCAGGAAATCACAGTCATACCAACAAATCATATAATGCAATCTCTGGTAGCAATTTAGACATTCATTTTTTAAAAAGTTTATAAGAGCCTATGGAAAGCTAGGCATCCTTCTCCAACACAGCGATGTCCAGTGTGCCATCTGGGGATGATGGAATTTGTCATGCAGCACTTCTGGGGAGCCCTGTGTTAGGGAAGGCTTATTTTTGACTCCCAAAGGAGAGAAGACTGTTTCTGCTTTAGATAGCTGACGTGCTGGCATGGTTAAGTATAATGAAAAGTGGGTGTCATACTCAACTGAAGACATCACGTAACAAAAGCGATTGGCTTATGGCAGAACTGGCTGCTGGCAACATTTGAGGTGGAAAATGAAAGTCCTGCCTCTGCACAGTGCAGCTTGGCGCTTCCTGACACAGCTCACGAGGAAGGCCAGAACACAACAAGAGCTTTACAACTGCCCATTAACGGGAAGAAAAGGCCATATGCTCGTAAAAGACCTCAAATGCTCTTCCATTCCATTTTTCTGCACTCCTTCCCAACATCCAGGCTAGTTGCTAATTAGGAACTGTTTATTCCATTGCTACACTACCCCTGGGTGACTAGCAACAATTCATACGACATAATAGAACAGAAAATACAAATACAATAAAAACATCATAAAATTTCAGTACAAAATTTAAAGCAGCATTTAAAACAAAACTAAAACTAATGCAACTATGCTTACTGCTGTATCCTTTATGACTTTAAATTACTATCAGCTGTGCTGCAGCACTAGAAATGTTTGTACAAAATGACTGATTCATTAAGAGATGCATTTAGGGGCTTCTTCCAATGACTTTGGTTGCTAGTAGGTCATGGCTGAGAAGCACTTTTGACTCCCCATCTCTTACTCCCATTCTGTGATTTAACTCCTTACCTAAGAAACACTGAAAGGCAGTCAGGAGCCTATGTGTCATAAAACAGTTGGGCAGAACAGTAACTGCACCTTTTCTCTTCGGCCTCCAATTCCAACAGAGCTAGAGACTCCAAATTGCTTTTTTCATGAGAGCAAAGCATCTGGGCCAGGCTAAATGGCATGCAGCAGTCTGGAATGTGAATAAAACTTACCCAGTTAGACAATATGACACCTTACAAATTGTGACCTACAGTCACTTATGTCGGTCAGTTTTGGAACTCTCCAGCCGTGTTGGCTTGCCAGACATTTTGTTCCATGCTGTGAATTCAGAGCTGACCCTTTGTTCTAACAGGCAAATTTCTCTATCTTTTGTGAACTGTGAAGACCATTTTGACCCAATTATTATTTTATCACACATTCACAGAATAGGTACATGCATTTATGTCTGAATCAAGTCTGCAGCAGACCCTGATGGGACTTAATGTTAACCCCTTGTGCACTTCCAACATTGTTAAACAAGAACCCAGAGATCTGCTGCCTGGGCCAGCTGAGAAGTGCTCGGGCTTGTTCCATCTCAGCATGCACAGGACTGCACCTACAATAGTCATTCTTGCCTAATACTCCTCCTTTTTGCTTACACCACCCAATGCAATTTTTAGGGCAGGTGCTGGTCTATCAGCGTGCACACTTGCACCAGCATGTGTATGCATTTGTGTGCCATAGTGGTGTGTGATTTTCCCCAGCCACTTGCAAAAATATTACAGAGACAGCCAGGGTTGTGTACACGATTCAATCAGCCTCTCTGTCTGCTTGATCCAACGGGTGTTATTTTGAGTACCATACACAATTCCTTTCAGATCAGTAGCCTTTTCTAGATAAATCTACTATGATGCAAACAACAGGCTAAAAATCTGTACGTCTTCATTTCTGCAGAGCCACAGTCTCAAACAATTACCCACCCTGAAGACATTCTCCTGACACCAATTCTGCCTTTTCCAGTCTCTCCCAGGCACTACTGACTGCGATCTCATTAGAACAATTTCTGTGTCTTTCCGAAAAGCTTCTTCAACTTCCCCACTCTACTACAGCCTTCCTCCTGTTCCCCTCTTCCATTTTTATCAACTCTTGGCCTCCTCCTTTGGCAATATTGCCAATAATTTGCAATTATTTTGCTACCTTGTGATGCCCTATAAATATAGTGTAAAACCTTTATCTTATTTGCAAAATAATACCCTCCTTCATCAAGGTTGACCCAAGGCAGTTTGCTGCTTAAGCAGAAGAACAAGGTTGCTCTCCCTCCCATCCCTAGGACAAAAGCTGACTGGACTTCAATAGTGTTGGTGGGACAATATCAACCAACCCCCTCCCCCTCAAATATTATGTAACACCCATAGTCAAAGAAGCCTAAGTTAGTGCTAGCCTTAGACATATTCGCACCTGAAGCAAAAAAGGAAGATAGATCCACTTCACATGGACAGTACACAAGTGTAGAAGATGAAAGGAGCAAAATGGTATCCCTTGGAATCGATTGCCTTCATCTTGAATTTTCCAATACTGAATTATTTTTGCACCACCATCACACATGCTCATACACTTGCCTTTGTTTCAGAAACATTTGTCGATTTGTAAGCAAGGAAATAATGCAAGTTGGCTGAGCATTTCTCTGTTTCTGCTCTTGCAAGATGATAACATAACAACATTCTGGCCAACTCCAGAGGCTGTTGCATTCATTGATCTCTTACCTTTCTCACTGAAATACTTCAGATGTTCCCAATTAATATGCATTTGCTGCACCTCATCTGCCACAGCTTCCCTCATTACTTTGAATCTAGTTTGCTAGTAATCTCATCACAGAGTTGAAATAAATAGTCTAAAGCTGAAAGAAATTTGGAAATTATTATGCTCATATTTGAACTTATACACAGGCAGAGAAGAGTTGTAAAGTGCTAATTATCTACTCTTCTGCACTACATACTATTTGGAGCAGCAGTAACCATGACAACAGATTCAGGGCACAGTCCAACAGAGATGCCTGTAAGGTTCCAAATGCAGAGGACTGTGGGCATTCTCTGCAGGCTGGGATGAGTGCAGAGGCATCCATCACCTCCTGGCTCCTCCCACTATGCAAGTCAGCTAGATGGCTGATTCTGGCCATCTAGCATTGGTGCTTTGGACAGGAAGGAGGCTGGCGTACTACTAGCATATCTGATATCCTGGTGACCCCAGTCTCCTCTCTTCCCAGCCCCACACAATACTCTTCCACCCATTTTCCAAGGTTGCTCTTATACCTCATAGAAGCACAGTTCTGTCCATGCTAGCTGCAGAGGGGGATGGACTGAAGTGGTGGTCCCCAGCTCTGACATTGGAGGTCTTTTCCAACCTTGTAAAGAAGAATCATTGCTCTGTCCCCATTCTTTCTGGGAGACAAAGGATTACTAAAATCCTATATCTATCCCCAGAATCCCTACCGCAACCTTATTAAATATTAGTTTCCATCTAAAACCTTTCAAGACCAGTGTGGGCACTCGGCTGCTTTCATTTTAATTTGCATTGTTTTGCTGTTCCTTACTAGTGGGGTATTTAGGATATTTTAGAGTAAAGCAGATATAACCTTTCAGAAGAAGTCCCACCCCAACCAGTCCCTGGCTTTGCTATTTACATAAAAGACTAAATATCACCGAATCAAACACTTCATCACAGTGTAGAGAAAGGACCTAAGTGTTTCTACATTTACCATTATGGCCTCTTTCTATTTTGATCCCATCAGACATTCTGTACCAACGTATTTCAGGACATGCTTCCCAGCCACTCTATCTTCTAGTCAGAAACAGTGCAGAGAAAGTCAGTCAGATTCCACCATGGGTGCACAGTGGGAGGCCAAATAAAGAGCTTGTCGTATTCCTTGAACCTGGAGAGGCACACATGTTACTGCCTTGTCTTTGATCCTTGGGGAAGCAGAACATCTCACCAAGGGAGGTAAGGATAAGATGAGTACATTATTCAAGCAATATTCTACAGCAAATCCTAGACAGAAGCAGGTACCAATTAAAGATTGCACAGCATGAAGGAGATCAGGTGATAGTAGCACCTTGGTGGTATAATTGAAGGCTTCAGCATCATGATTTTCAAAAGCAGTTATAACAGTGGAGTTAGGAATATTGTTGAATACATGCAGAGTGCCCCATGAGAGTGCCATAATTATTCCTGCAGAAAAAAAGTGAAAAAGAATATATATCCTAATGACCTAAGGGTCATGCACACAGCCAGTATTTGGAAAAAGTGTTTTCATAAATGCATTTATAATAGTCCTAGAAACCCAGTTTATTTCTACTGTGCCAGTCTAAAGATGGCAATGCTAGAAATGTCCCTACAACTCAGAAATTGCAAAAAATATCACTAACAATATCCTGTGGGCATTAGATGCTTGTGCACTTCAGGGCTAATATTTTTCATGGAACTACATGCTACACTCACTTTTTCTGCAGTTTTCCAAAGGGAATAATTCAGGACCAGAATGACAGAGCAAATAGCTCACATATGAATTGGGTTCACACTTTACCTTGCTCCCAAGTCAAGACTCCATCATGCAGTGAGAGGTGAAGTGAAAACATGACTGCCTGGCTGGAATGGAAGCAAACTCCTTAGGGATTTGCACCTAGTAACTGTGGTGCAAATCAACCTTCACTTTCCAAATTACACAGAGAGCTGTAAGGACATGGTTGGCTCATCAAGTCAAATTTGCATCAACAGAAAAGTGTGCTCCCTCTCTCTCTCTAAAAATAGCAGCCAGACCATACGTGGTCTGATATGTAAAGCATTATGTTGGAGGTGATCATCCATGGTGAATCTTCTGTTTGAGTCCATGAGTAAAGTACTAGATTCCTGCCAAATTTCTGAAGCAAGGACAAGCAGTTTCAATACATGTGCAGGACTCATAAATATTGAAATGCCCCTTGGCTGCAATTGCATTAGAAAAAGGCCAAAGGGGTTGAAATGCTACTTTCTGTCTATTCTAGTGAGTTAATCACATTCCTGAGCAAAAACGAATGGGTTTGTTTCTACCATGCAGCTTCATGTCTTGCTAGAGTGTGCATGAATTTCCAACAGAGGCAGTAAACTTAGAGATCAGGTTAGATGATCCCTAAGTCATTTTCACGGAAACGCCTACATGACTTTAACCTTTAAAAAGAACCTAAAGTTTTAATGAGATGTATAGAGTATAAGCTATCATTGTTTCATCCAAAAGAAGTTTCCCCTTCCCCAAAGCTTCAACAATAAACAAGTGCTCCATTTGGTTTCTATATGACATGAACTATCTAAAACGAACGAACAAGTTAGCAACTATTCTAAATCAAGCATGGTAAATTTGTCACAAACATCTAATGTTTTAAGAAGTAGAAAAATGTATGTGTGCACCTCTACACAGAATATCCATTATATGTATTACAGCACAGAAATTCCAGGCAATTTGCAGATGGCAAATGAAATTAGAAAAATTGTATATATTGTTGCAAGTATGTCCTGTCAAAGGGTGTACGTCCCATCTCAAAACCTGTATGTTAAAGCAGACATCACTCTTACCTTTTTTGTTTTAAGTAACAGAGAGGTTACAGCAACTTCAGTTTGATATGTCTAGATTAACAAAGTTGCTACTGTTATTTTTGCTTTATCTTATATTTTAACTGATTTTATTTTATTTTTATCATAAGATGTTGTGCGAGATAGACCATTTGCTGCACTACTTGGGATTGTTTCTCAGTGTATGCCACTTTGCACAGCTTTCTGGAAGGGTGATATACAAATGCAAGTTTGAAATTGCTTCAACCAGTTCTAATCAATATGGATAAAGCACAGCTCCTACTACAACTCCATCATTAATTCATTCCTCCAAGCTGCTCTGTGCATACAACTTTATGTACTTAAACAGCAGTCTTGCAACTCTTTCAGCACATTATCCATCATTTTACTGGCATATTATCAACAATTTTACTGTACTAAATGGATTAAGTTAATTGTCATGATTTATTCTTTATAATTCACTCAATTTAGTGCTTTTTCATAGCACTAGTAGGTGAACAGATAGAAGTCCCAGAGAATGGAAAGAAAGGCAGTTTCAGTCATATTCATCAGAGTCATTTAGTAGCCAAAAGGTGATCCGTGGAAATATTCACCAGATGAGTTTTTTCATACAGTCTAATGAAGAATAGTAAAGTACTTTATTTATCTATTTATTTGCTGTATATGCTGCCCCACTAGCCATAGGCTCCCTGGGCAGCTTGCATCATATGTCTTTCATCTTTCTCCAGTTTTTTTGTTTTCATTGTTGCCTTTGCTTTATTTGGTAACTTGCAACATCATTGAGTGATATTCCTTTATGAGCCACAGATCCTACATGTTCCCTACTTTGGGGGAGATTTACAAATATAATTCATATATAGATGCAGTAATAGATAAATCTCCACATCAAATTATCTATTACCTAGGAAATATGTCATTATTCTGCAAATAAATACAGACATCATGAACTCACTTGGACCTAGAATCTGACACAATTACATGCCATGCATCTTCCAACAGATTTCAGAACAATGGATAGCACCTATATAATAAAGCTCTAAGATATATGATAAAACTATAGCATCAATAGGAAAATAAGGCATTAGCTAAAACACTACAGGCTAAGTCATTCCTTAAACTATAAGGCCTGGCCAAAGAGAATGTCTTCAATCTGGTGTCAAAAAGAACATAAAGTAGTTGCCATGTAACTCTCTTTCGGTGGTGATAGCCCCCACTCCCCCACCACAAAAAAAACCAATTCTCCTTTGTTGTTGAAAGACCACTTCTGATATGGGGAATATTTGAAATACAGCTTCAGCAGAACATCTCAGAACATGGACAGATTGATTAAGAGGTAGAGTGCCCATACCAAATCTTATATCAGCCTTCTCCAAATATCCTCCAAGATTTGTTGAACTGCAGATTGGAGCATTCAACAGCCATGTTCTGAAGTGTCCCAGCCTTCTTTCCTCCCCGTCCAGAGAGATATAAAAAGCCATCTAGAGAAAATAAAGAGTAGTGGAACAGGGATACGAAGATCACTAGTTCTCCCACCCTGCATAAGATGCTTGCAGGCCTCCAAGTTCAAGGGCTTTTAGGCAACTTGATAGGATTGCACCTGAAATAAATATCAATCTTCACTTTAATAATCTACTGTGACCACCAGGTCCCACCATTTACAAATAAAGGGGACTAGCCCTATGCAAAGCCTAATACCCTTGAATTGCCTATTTATGACAACTGCTTTGTGAAAATTTCAGATAACTAAGCAGCCATCACATGATAAATGTACGTCAAATAAACTCCTGGATAGGCTAATATGTTTCTTTTCACTGAATTGGAGAGGACACATCCACACACACAAACACAATCATTAGCTACATTTGAAACATTGCAGGAAGTCATTAAAGTCTTCCAAGGCTGTGTTTTCATGAAATGCTCCCTGTCTTGAGTTGCCTGCCTATTGCTATTAGGAAACTAAAGATAGTTAAGCACAGCTCTTTCAACCAACACCAGCATCATGATCATTATCATCTCAAATTACCTGAGTATTTCAGCAAAAGAAACCTCTTTTGGTTATGACTCCAAGATCCACCCTGCAATCACCAAGTCTTGATCATTCTTTAACATAACTAAATACCAATCAGGAAACTGCATTTACAAAGGTTTCTGCTATAATTTTATTTGTGTGGACTCTATTAAACAAATGTATAGAATGAAAGAGGGATACAGAATGTCAGTAGGAGAACTCAGCCCATTAAGGCAATTCAAGAAATCTTTTGGAAATCACAGTTTGTAGTTACTTGATAAGCCTGCTTCCAAGCAATATGGTATCACATGAAAACGAAGCTACACTTGTGGTACTGATCAATGACAATTCATACATGCAAATTCTGATGGGTGTAGGTAGTTATTACATAGCCATGCTAATTGCTTTCCAGTCATACCACTATTCTTAATATACAATTTAAATTGTCGGCTTAAAACATAAAATACACTTTACAAGGGATGGGACGTGCCCTATAGATTTTGTTGGACTAGAACCTCCATAGTGGAACATTCAGAGAATATTGCAGAACATTCACCATAGTGCATGGGTCTTAGTGCATAGCGCATGGGTGCAAGAGTTAGTTGCCAATGAAATGTGGAGATCCAAAGGGTCCCCAACACTGTTTCAATCCCAATGAATTGAACATTGGCAGGAACAGCATTGTGTATACAGTCTGGATGCCTAAGACCTGCATATCCTTACTGCCATATCCTTGGGCCTGGGCTATACCACTGCACTGCAATCCCGAGGATCATATATAGTTTAAAGATTCCCTATATTTTCTACAGTTCAGACAAAGGGTATCACTTTGGTGAGAAGGTGGCTCTGGAAAGCTACCTGCACTTCTAGAAGCTTCCCTAGTAGTGGGCCTGTGCTGACTTGCCGGTGTCTATCTGTGCCATATAATTTCTTCTAGTGTGACAAGTGTTCATCAGTTTTTCTGTTTTTACAGAAGTAGCAGCTGAGATAGCTGCTGATTGGGGAATCTCGGAATATTAACCCATCAGGTTCGGAATGAATATCCTACCAATTATACATAGCAAATCTATATGTGATTGGCTTATTTACTTTACTGTAAGCATGTGTAATGGGAATGGGATTTGGAATAGGACCATGATGATTCAAGAGGAGGTATTTAGGTTCTCATTTTTATCCAAAAATTATACTCCCTGTTTAGGGGGATTTTTAAAAAAGGAAAGCCCTAATAGAATTGTGCATTTTTCTCTTTTTTTAAACACCCTCTCCCCAAAGGGATGGGGCACAATTGCAGAATAAAAACAGAAGGAAAAAAAAAGCTTAAGTCTTCCCTCTTTGAATCACCATTGCTCAGTTCTAAATCAGTAACATGCACACTTACACTAAGGAAAGTAGGCCACTGAAATATTTAGTTTGGGCCCCAGGTAACTTTGGTGGCATCCTTAAGATTTAAGGCAACAAAACAAAGTACAAAAGGCCTCATGAACTTTTATGGAACATTATTGCCCCCCTTCAGATGTTTCCTCCTTGGATTCAAAGAAAGTGTAGCAGGGACAGGGCCACAGGTGCAAGCACAGTCCCAACTTCCTTGTCCCTCTGGTTGCACAGTAGGTTAAAGCTGAGGATCTGAAAGTGGACACATGACACAGTTGGCTAAATTAGCCAAGTAATGGGTAACTCTGATCCCAAGGGATTCCTAATTGTGGGAATGATTCTAGGTATGATTCTAGGACTAGATATGTCATGACATCCTCTACATGATCCTGGTTTGGGTAGGGTCATCCATAAGACTACCTGGGAAGAATAGTTCTCTGACATATCAGTGTGTTGCCAAATGTTATTAGGTAGTATCAAGATGTTGTCAACACAAAGATCTAGTTCTCACAGAACACTAATCCATACAGCTTTTTAAATCCATAGTTTCCAGCCCTACCTATGGTATATCTGGCAGATGATCAAACAAACAGTAGTTTATTTTCTCAATGCATGGAGTATTTGTTTCCTTTCTCTTTTGGTTTCCTACCTGTATCCAAAATGCCTTTGTGGCACTGAGCTACTAGTATGTTGTTGCTGTTGTTGTTAACCGTTCTTGTCCACTGTTCTTGCAACCTAGTGAAACAAACCATTACTTTGGTTTCATACCTGCTCAACATTATCCAGAATTCACAACCAAACCATAGATTCTCTTCTGGATTGTTCATGATTAATGAACCATAGTTGGCTAGCATGGTAGTGACCACACAAAATAAAAACCCTGAATTCAAGAACTATACCAAGGGTGAGTGTTATGAGCAAGCTCAGCCATTCAGTTCATGATTCCTGACTAGTTGTTCCATGCCAAGAAAAAGACAGACAGACAGACACTGAAACAGAAAACAATGTCATGTCATTGGGAAAGTAATTCTCACACTCTTCCCTTAAATGCTACTTCTAATCTGAAAATTCCAATAAGCAGGCATATAGAGCACTTGGAACAAACCTACATATTGTATAATTTTTTCCTCCTGTCCTTGTCTATCTTCCACTTTCCTTTTTGTGACTTAAACCTTTCAGGCAGATAAGCAAAGAAAATAAACAGCATTCAGGTGTAGGATCAATATGTTCAACTGTTCCTCTCCATTTAGCCTTAAAGTGCTGCTCCCCATTCCCTCTTACAAATATACTATTTTCTTTTCAAATATAGTACTTCATCTTTGCTAGCAGGGGAGGAACAGAAACCTTCTTTGTATGTCTAGACAGAGTTATCTAAGGGGTTGTTTAAACTGTGCAGCAATATCTAGGAATATTCAAACAAAAATACCCAGCAACAGATTTAATCTCCACCTTTTCTTTTGCATACAGTTTCAAATGCTACATATGCAACATGATTCTTCAGGAATAAGATAGTTGGTTCTTTAGGAACCAACATGTTGTGGCAGGCATTTCAAGGAGAGAAAAGATATATTAAAATAATTTCAGCAATTTCCTGTGCTATTCAGAGCTGTGACCCTTTGAATAGCAGCTCCAGTGAAATTCTATTTAATGTCACAGATCTTCCAAGAAAGCCTTAAGGCTTTGAAATGCAAAAGCCACATATATTCAGTTTATTGAGAATAACATTAACTTAGTAATGCTTTTATGAATCATTGCTGGGTTTTGCAATTAGGAAGAAGTCTATATTGTTTCAAAACAGCACATTCTGCTATACATTGGTTTGAAAATTTTTGAAAGTAACTTGTGTAACCTGGTACTAATTGCTTTTATACCTCAATGCCTTTATATTGACCCTGAGATATTTACAACCAATGTTTAACAAACTTGCTACTGCAACACAAACTTTCCCTAATATTTATTTATTTATTTATTTATTTGAAACTTTTGTATCCTGTCCCATCACAGATGTCTCGGGGCAGTTCACAACAACACTAAAAGAAAAGAAAAAATAAAGGTGAAAACAGCACAGAATCTAACATTAGATGTAAAACTACAGATTAAAACAAATTAGCAATTGAAACAGTGGGGGAATAAAAGGATAGCAGGGACATTGTACTGATGCTAAGCTTTCTGCCAAAGAACCTCTGGAAGCAAAGTGGAATGCTCCAGGCAGACTTTCCGAACCAGATGCCTTTTAAGTTGCTACAAGGCACATTCTGTTGGGCTGCCCTTAAGGCTGCTCCAGAGGTTGGTGCAGAAGAGAGCAGCTCTGCTGTTGCGGGGGGGGGGGGGTGTAGCTTTTTAACATGCAACTGCTTTGCTGAAGGAAGTGCTTTGCCTATTGACTATAAGGCTAGGTTTAAGGTCCTGAACAGCTGAGAACCAGAATACCGGAGAGTGTCCCACCTTCCTTAGCGACATGTCCAGACACTGAGATGAGCTGATGGAATGATTCTGGTGGTTCTATGATCTGAGCGGAGTTTGCCAAAGACTGGTGTTGGGTATGTCGGCTCTACTTCTGTGGAACTGCCTATCTCTGCAGGTTAGGCAGGCTCTGACCCTGGGTTGTGTCTGGAGTCTGTTGAAGATTTCTCTGTTTTAGGAAGACTTCCTGCATGATCAGCCACAGTTCTATTGCCATTATGCTTTTAATGTACTATTTCAGCCTTTACCTATTTTATCCTTATTATATATTATTATTTGGCACTCTGGAATCTTTCTAGATAGGAAGAGGTGTACAAATGCTGAACATAGATAAATAAATGTGTTGGGCTTTGACTCCCATGATCCTCAGTCAGTTCTGCCATTATCCATGCTAGATGAGAATTACAGAAGTTGCATCTCAACTCATCTTGAGGACACCAGACTGAGGAAGGCTGTTCTAAGAATAACTTATGATCCTCTAAGGCTGCTACATATGACGAAAGTTTATAATGAGTTTCTAGAAGTGGCTTTAGCTTGCTAATTGTTTTTGGTTTTGTTTGATAAATCTTTTAATTGTATATTATTAGCAGGCTTGGACTCACCCAGATGGAACAGAGATTTTTAATTTAATTTACTTTTTTATTGTTCACATACAACGATGAATCTATTTCCACAGAAATTCTTTATTTCACAGTGCAGTATACTCAGACTTATGTTCATGCCATAATATGCAGGAAACCAGAAAATGTGCTGGGTGCATAATCTAGCATCCATGAGAAATGCTTCTCTTCTCTTCTCTTCTCTTCTCTTCTCTTCTCTTCTCTTCTCTTCTCTTCTAACTCTAGTCCTTAAACTTGTGAAGAAATATTTCAGGGTGTAGGAGGAGACATTTTTCACCTATAATACTATCGCCTAGAGTCATCCCAGGAACTGATTGGTGGGTGATTCAGGGCATATAAAAGAAAATACATATTCACACAGCACAGAGTAGAACTATGGCTTCCACTTTCAGAAGAAGTAATGAATCTCCCCTAGCTTTAAAAAGGAAACTGAACACTTTCATGGATCAGATCCAATCAAACCAGGTGATACTAATCTTGTTGCTTCCTCCAGATCAGAGGCAGTGTGTGCACCAGTCGCTGGGGGTCTTGGGTGGGAAGGTCCTTTTGCAATCAGGTCCTTCTTGTGGGATCCTGTGGGAAGCTGGTTGGCTACTATGTGAACAGAATGCTGGACCAAATCAGCCATTTATCTGTTTTAGCAGGGCTCTTATGTATAGGCAATGCTGCCTAAATTTCCAGAAGAGGAATTGTAGAAATGGCAAAGCTCTGGTGCCTTAATAGCTGTTCACCAATCCTCATGACTAGCAATTAATGAAAAATAGGGAAAATATACACACTGAATGTATTGAAGAAATATCTTCCTTGGCTGCTATATTTCAACTATTTCCCCCATTTCTTATTTATTTATTTGTTTGTTATTTAAAGTTTTTATATGCCATCCCCATTGCTACACAGCCTCAGGACAGCTCACAACATGAATAAATAAAACAAATAGAATAACATTTACAATTACTATTTACAATTAAAACTTGGAAACACGCTGGCTGCATAATTAAAACTATAAATATTAAAGATTATTAAAATACTGTTTGAATAAAAAGGTCTTGGCCTGGTGCCAAAAAACAAATAATGACGGCACCAGGCAGACCTCTCTGGGGAGCGCATTCCACAGATGGGGCGCCACCGCAGAGAAGGCCCTCTTCCGGGTACTTCGCTTCGTAATATCTCTTATGGAGGGCTGCTGGAGGAGAGCCCCTGCTGCCGCTCTCAAGGGGCAGGAGGGCAAATATGGCCACAGGCGTTCCTTCAAGTATCTGGGTCTCAAGCTGTTAAGGGCTATATAAGTAATTACCTACACCTTGAATTGAGCCCGGACTTCGATGGGAAGCCAGTGAAGCTGGTAGAGAACTGAGGTTATATGAGAATAACGCCTAGTCCTTGTCAGCAACCTGGCTGCTCTATTTTGCACCATCTGAAGTATCCAGACTGTCTTGAAGGGAAGCCCAACGTAGAGCACGTTACAGAAATCCAACCGGGAAGTAACCAATGCATGCGTCACTGTCGCTACGAAGTCGTCCTCCAGGTAGGGATGCAGCTGATGGATCAGCCGAAGCTGATAGAAAGCGCTCCTCACCACCGCCAACACTTGAGCTTCCAAAGTCAGCTCCAGGTCGAGGAGCACTCCCAAGCAGCAGACCCTGTCCTTTAGAGGGAGTGCAACCCCATCCAGGACAAGATCCAAGTCACCTACCGAGGAGTACGAACCACCTACCAGCAGGACCTCTGTCTTGTCTGGATTGCACTTCAGTTAATCGGCCCTCATCCAGCCCATTACCTTGGCCAGGCACCGGTTCAGTACAGCCACTGCCTCACCTGGATTGGTGGAAAACGAGAGGTAGAGCTGGGTATCATCAGCGTACTGGTGATTCCGCAGCCCACACCTCCTGATGACCTCTCCCAGCGGTTTCATGTAAATGTTAAATAGCAAGGGGCACAAGATGGAACCCTGCGGAACTCCATGGCATAGTTGCCATGGCACAGAGCCATAGTCCCCCAGCATCACCTTCTGGAATCGGCCATTGAGATAGGAGCAGAACCACTGCAAAGCAGTGCCTCCAACCCCCAATCCCGCTAGCCTATCCAGAAGGATACCATGGTCGATGGTATCGAAAGCCGCTAAGAGGTCCAGGAGAACCAACAGGGATGCACTCCCCCTGTCTTTCTCCCTACACAGGTCATTGTACAGGGCAACCAAGGCAGATTCAGTACCGTACCCGGGTCTGAAGCTGGACTGAAATGGGTCCAGATAATCAGTTTCATCCAAGAGAGCTTGGAGTTGTTCCTCCACCACCCGCTCCAACACCTTGCCCAGAAACAGAGGTTGGCTGCTGGTCTATCATTAGTGGCCATCTCTGGATCCAGTGATGCCTTCTTCAGGACCAGTCGGACTACCACCTCCTTTAAAGGGGCAGGTACCCGGCCCTCCCTCAGAGAGGCGTTAACCACTTCCAAGGTCCCTATCCCGTGCTTGGCATTGTTAATTAGCCAAGATGGGCAAGGCTCCAATAGGCAAGTGGTAGAACATACTTGTCCAAGCACCTTGTCCACATCATCAGGCCGCAGTAACTGAAATTCATTCATCGATTTTGGACCAGATGGCCACATTGGTATCTCCCCAGAAGCCTCTGAGTCAGTAGTGGAATCCAGCTTGTGACGAATCTGAGCGATTTTCTCCCTGAAATGCTTGGCAAAGTCGTCACAGCGGGCCTTTGAGGCTGGAACCAGACTTTTCTTAGGGCCAGGATGAACCAGCCCTTGTACCACCCGAAAAAGCTCCGCCGGACGGCATTGTGAGGAGGCAATGGAAGCGGAGAAGAATTTCTTTTTCGCCCCCCTCACTGCCACAGCATAGGCCCGATAATGGGCTCTTAAGCTGGATACAGCCACCATGGCATCATCCATCTATAAGCAATGGTTATCAGCAGAGTTGGATAACTATAGGAACATAGGGATCTGCCTTACATTGAGTCAGACCATTCGTTTGATTAGTCCACGACTGCCAACACTGACTTGCAGATGCTCTCCAGCATTCTAGAGCAACTGGAGAAGGCATGTCCTGCCCTTCTTAGAGCTGCTAAGGAACGAACCTGGGTCCTGGATGTATCCTGCCACTGATCCACGGCCCCTCTCAAAAGGGCTAATGTTTTAACACACATGTTAGGGGAACACCTTTAAAGGCAAGGCAGCCAAGAAGGACTGACCAAGCTTGGTGGGCATTAATTGCTGCCTGTTGTGAGAAGATCGAAGGGAATATAATGTGAAGTTGGGCTGAGCCAGAACATCTTGCACTGCAGGTGTGCATTAATGGTGGTAGTATAAGGGAAAGAAAGGATTAGAATAATCATTGCACTACATTCTTCTATTCCTTCCTCCTCTTCCTCTTCCTCTTCCTCTTCCTCCTCCTCCTCGTCCTCCTGCTGCTGCTGCTGCTATTATTATTATTATTATTATTATTATTATTATTATTATTATTATTATTATAGAATGAGAGGTAGAGCTGGGTATCATAAGCGTACTGATGATTCCGCAGCCCACACCTCTGGATGACCTCTCCCAGCGGTTTCGTGTAGATGTTGAAGAGCAAGGGGGACAGAATAGACCCCTGCGGGGTCCAGATAATGGGTCCAGATAATCAGTCTCATCCAAGAGAGCTTGGAGTTGTCCCGCCACCACCCACTCCAGCACCTTGCCCAAAAACGGGATGTTGGCCACTGGTCTATAATTGATGGCCATCTCTGGATCCAGGGACGCCTTCTTCAGGACCGGCCTGACCACTGCCTCCTTTAGAGGGGCAGGCACCTGGCTGTCCTTCAAAGAGGCGTTGATGACCTCCCAGATCCAGGAACCAATCCCGTGTTTGGCTTTAGATAGTAGCCACGATGGGCAAGGGTCCAGTACACAGGTGGTGGGACATACTTGTCCAAGCACCTTGTCCACGTCATCAGACTGCAATAACTGAAACTCATCAAACAATGTGTGACCAGATGGTAACATTGGCACTTCCCCTAAGGAATCTGAGTCACTAGTGGAGTCCAGCTCATGACGAATCTGAGTGACTTTCTCCTTGAAGTGCTGGGCAAAGTCGTCACAGCGGGTTATTGAGGGTGGTACAGGATCTTTCTTGGGGCCTGGTTGTACCAGCCCCTGTACCACCCAAAAAAGTTCCGCTGGATGGAACTGTGAGGAGGCAATGGAAGTGGAGAAGAATTTCTTCTTCGCCACCCTCACCGCCACAGCATAGGCCTGATAATGGGCTCTTAAGTGTGTTCGGTCAGATTCATCCCGTGATTTTCTCCACCTACGCTCTAGCTGTCTCCCAACCCGCTTCATCGCCCGTAATTCATGTGTGTACCAAGGGGATGAATGGGCTCTGCCCAGCGGCAGAGGACGCTTAAGAGCGATGGTGTCAATAGCCCTGGTCATTTCCCAATTCCACAGTTTGACCAGAGCATCAACAGGAGCGCCAGCTTTATCAACTGGAAACTCACCCAGAGGTTTCAGGAATCCATCCAGATCCATCCGGCTCTGAGGGCAGACCCACGCAATAGGGTCCGCACCCTTACAGAGGGAAAGACCGCCATCGAGCTCAAACCTCACGAGGAAGTGGTCTGACCATGACAGGGGAGTCAGACACAAATTCCTCACCTTCAGATCACCCTCTTCCTTATCCAGCCTTTCCCATCATACTACACAGAGACCTGAATCCCACTGTAAATACTGTCAAGTTTCTTTCTTCAGCACACTCTGACTGCTTGAAGAGGCACATGACTCAAGAACTACAGTCTGGCCACTCCAACACAAGCTGGGGCATGATATATAAGCATCATATATCATGGTCATATCAATGCTACCTAAACTCCTTTTAGGTAGTAGCAGATACCACAGGGCAAACTATTCATGTGTAATCTCCTACCACATGGTTGGGTAATTTCCTTCAGGGCTCTTCAGATCTTTTCTTTGTCATTTGCGGTAGCAGCAGACTCACCTAATCCATGATGGAAGCAGACTGCTGAAATAAAGAACTTCTTGCATAGCAAGATCCATATGCATTTCAATATTGGCACATTTAATGTTTCAGAGAGAGTACTAAGAAAATTAGAATGTCAATGCCATTACTGTATAAGCTTTAAAACACACACAGAAAGAGATAGGGAGAGGGAGAGGGAGGGTATATGGCACAGACCTGTATCCTTGCTGGTACTGAGTCTGCTACTGCAATGCATTCTGTGTGGGTCTGCCTTTGAATAATGATGCAATGCTAAAAGGTGGTGCAGGATTCTGTTGCCAGATCAGTGACTGGAGTATGCTGGCTTTCATTCACTTCAGTGGCTCTAAACGCTAATGGTTTTAAGACCCAAGTTGTGGTCACAGGTCAGGATATCCTAAGGACAACCAGTTTCCAAATGAACCTACCTTCTCACTTAGATCATCATAGCAAGCCCTGTTTTGTGTAGATGACTGATGTGTGGTGTGTACCTGTTACATGAAATAGGAATTTCTCAGTGATGATGCTGAGGCTATGAAACTCTTTCCTTTTCAGAGCTTTGTTTGGTTCCCCCATTATGCAAATTCAGATGGCAAATTACAGTTGCGTTATTTCAGAAAACCTTGTAACTCCTCCTCTACCCCAAGGCCTTTTATGGCTTTCTTACCTGTTCCTATTTGTTTGTGTGTTTGGATTTTGTTTTGTTCTTAATAGATGGATCTTGTTTTAAGACTCATCTCTACTCAGTCTTAGCCAGAAAAAAGGCCTAGAATTTCCAGTAAGCACCAACCAGGTATGTTGGCTAGACCATGCTGGAAGATGTAAACTTGACTGGCAAATCCTGCTTCCATGCAAGAGGCTGGATGAGAACGTTCCTGGTTAATGCACAGACAGACAGACACACACACACTCACAGAGAGAGAGAGAAAGAGAGAGAGAGAGAGAGAGAGACAGACTTGTAGCTTTTATGACTGCATAGCATAGCAGAGTCATAAAAGCCAAATAACCTATTTCAAGGGGATTATACTGCTCTTCTCAGGTAGTTAAAGTCACTCAGCCTTTTGACCTTGCATCTCCTACCACTCCTGGAGGTATAATCATCCAGGAATGCACCACTTGTCATGTGTGTCTTATTACCAAAATAAAAGGGCCACCCATCCAGCAAACCAGATCTGAAGCATCAGGTTCATTGGGTGCATATTTATGATGAGAAAATAACGCGAATTTAATAAGCTACACTGTTAATTAGTGCATTGTCTCTCTGGGGAGATGAGATACATAAATAACATTAAAAATGATTAAGTAGTGGGGGAGGGGAGAAGTCAAACTGGAATAAAAGGCATTTCTCAGGTCATTGACTTAAAGATAGATATTTCATGCTAGGATAATGCTTACATAAGAAAAGTAAATCTATGAATGCTGGACATCTGCATGCACTCAAGCTGAACATCACAGCCAATGGGCTACAGATTTGCTTTTGCTTAGCAAGAGTATAAGAAGTTGGCTTGCTACATTAGACCAATGGTCCGCCCATTGCCAACTATTATTTGCATGCTCTAAATGTACATTGATCACATAATTTATGTGAAGGAGAAGGATAATAGGTTATCATCTGTGTTGTTCTTCTGTGTGTGTTCCAGGGAGCCAGGCATTAAGCATACGTATTTTCCCCCCTTTTTATGATCTGGTGCTAATATGGCCATGCTACAGAACAGAACTTAAATTAACAGCTCCACTCCAGGGGTGATGTGGATGTGTCTCAAAGTCCACAGGAATGAAGGCTGTTTGAGCACAGGTAGGATGGGATAATTGTGAGATAATTTGTGAGATAAATTGCTGGATAATTTTCTGTTGTGAGCCGCCCCAAGGCTTCGTTGCGATGGGGGCAGCATAAAAATGTTTTAAATAAATAAATAAAATATGGAGATATCACTCATTCCCATGTGAGGGTGCCAAGAGAAGTATTTAGTTAATGTGATGTCTGGAACAAAAACCTTGTAGTCCTCTTTGCTGCATCCTTTAAATAGCTACATAAATTAATTTATAACTATTTCTTACATTTAGTTGTCTACATTTCCAATCTTCTCTCTGACATGACAGGAACTAGAAAGTAAAGAATCTTAAAGCAAAACCATGCCCTGGCATTTTTCAAGATTCTAAATAGGAAAAAGAGAATCTGCCCATTTTAGTTTTTTCTTTTGCCCATCCTCTCACCTTTTTAAATATCAGCATGAAAATCTCTTTTTTGTGCATTTCCCCTTAGTGCATGCAATTTCTGTATATAAATTTGCCTAACATATGTATTTTGTAAGCAAATTTGCTAATGAAGGCATTTTACAAGAAAATTTCCTTAATACAATACATCCTGTTTTCAAATATATACATTTTTTTCACACTTCTCCAAATATATTGAGGGATTATGCACTTTCCCTTAATCCTTAACACATGTTTTCTTTTTCATTAGTTTTGATTTGGAAAAGTGGATTGCAAAACACTGAGAAATGCAAGTACTGAGGGATAACTTTACTCTGGTTTGCATAATGATTTGGGAATGTGAACTTGGTACATTGAAATAGAAATTGAATGAAGTTTGCTTCCCTCCTTAGCGCTAAAAGGATACCCTATGCCCAGCCTATTTAGAAACCAGATATTGTTGATCAATATCCATTTTACAGGAAGCATACAGTAGCAAAGTAATCAAAGATAATACGTTGGGTTGTCTTCTGATGATTTTTGGCAAGCTGCAGTTCCTCCTGCTATATCCAGTTATATGTTTTCCATCATGTCATCCCATGACACACTTCTGCTTGTCCTTCCCCATTTGTTTTTCATTCCCTTTGTTTTGCATTCATTAAACCTGCTCAGAACACAATTTTTACTAGCTGTCTTTACTGAGATGATCATATGATAAAAATAAGTATCCTTTATTCAAAGAGTAATGTTCCAGGACTAATATTTCTGGTTTAATTAAAGTTAGGGGGAAGGGAAATAAAAATAAGCCAATAAAAATGATTTCAACAGCTCTGGATTTTTTAAACGAGGGCATAGGGAATCCTTGAGTTTATCTTGGATGCATCAAGATTTAGAAAATGCTCAAATTCCTTAATAAGGTGTGGGAGGAGGAGAGCATAACAGATGCTTCTGGTGCCATTTGTTAACTTTCATGCCTGAATCAAGAACTGCTCTTTTCCCCCTTTATTCCTGGGCAGGTGAAGGGAAGATCTCACAAATGCATTACTTCATCCTCATTTTAAATCTTGCCTTGCATTATTCAGACTAAGGGGTAGGGGGAACATTACTTTGTTATATTGGGGAATGGTGGTAATTGTGGGACTTTTTAAAGTCTAAACACCAATTGTGCTCTCATTACCTTTGAAAGACTGCTGCAAGACAACTTATGAAAGCATATGAGAGATAAGTAAAGGGCAGGCATAATCTAAGACTCAGTGGGATAGGCCATTTGGTTTTCTCCTCTTCTTCAGCTCATAAAAATGTAACATTTCTGTCCCCAATTCCAGGGTCCTCTAATCTTTGTTTAGAAAGAGACCTCTAGTGGCTCCTGTTTGATTTAACTTCATCATTAAAGAAAAACAAAAGAAATCAAAATACCCAGAGGAAAAGGCATGTAAAGCAATTCAAAGTGGTCTGCAAGCCCTTCAAGGACCACTGGGGAGTGTACGGAACCACACCTGCCAAGTTGCAAACCTAAGAATAATAAACAGGACTTCCTCATTTTGGCTCAATTCCCACCCCACTCCCAACCCAGCAGGACTGGGCCTCCACCAGGTGCACTGGATCCGTCCAAAACAGGCCAGTGGTACCGATGCTGCTTTCCGGTCACGATGAATGATGGGCTGCTGTGCTCTCCAGAGCAGCCATCCATGCTCTTGCTTACTCTGAGTGTTCAAAGAATATATACAATCTTCAGATACTGCTCTCCCACAGTGCATGGCTCTGAGGAAGATGACCCTTGGGGCAAGACATTTTGGCCTGGCCAGCTCTCTAGAGAAATAGGCAGGGCACTTTTTACAGAATAAATGGCTCTTCAGAGAGCAGCAGTGGTAGGGAGAATGGGAAGCAGCCAGGAGACATGGCTGAGTGGCAGCGGCTGGGAGACACATTGGGGGAGAATGCAGCTGGTGTGAAGGAAGACAAGTAAGGTGAAACATAGCAGTAGCAGCAGTGGCAAGGGGGCAAAGGTGCTGGAGGCATGCATGGTTGTCCTATCTCAAGTAGTGGGGAAGTTTGCATCAGTCCACCCCATTCACACAGACCATGAAAAAATGCATGGAAACAATAGAGTGCTGTGGTTATGGCTTGCGCTCCCTCCCTCATATTTATAACAACAGGGAGATGCAGAATAGACTCTTACTGCTGAAGCTAAGCACCAGGTGCATGAGACTAGGATGAATACTCAGAAATGATCAGAAAAGAGAAAACACATCATAAAAAAGAGGACAAAAGAGGACACAGAAATAATGGCTATTATTAAATACAGAGCAGAAGAATATGACTGGATCCAGTGCCATGTGGTGCTGAGTGTGTTGCAGGGAGGCTTAGGTGATCTTGGTTCTTGGCCATGAAGCCCCCTGGGTGACCTTGGGCCAGTCACCCACTCAGCCTCACACGTTGTTGTTGTGAGGAAGAAATGAAGTGCTGGAGAGCGCTAGTTTCCTTGCAAGAAGAAGAAAGTTGGGATAGTAAATCAATGTGAATGAGGAGGAGGTGGCGAAGTGCTGATCTGTGCGCATGTTTGTTCCATTTGCTGATTAGATCTAACTGAAGTGTTTATTTAGCTTTAGACCACAGTTTCTTCTACTAAAGGACTCCCCTCTGTCAAAGAAGACACATAGCCACATTGTATGGCATGTGAGTTGTTCTTAGCACCTCAGAAAACAATGGTTTATAAGCATAATAAATGAACAATTTCTGCCCTCTGTTGTCCCTAACAGACTGTTTTGTCAGCGAATCCATTACGTACTTTGGGGCACAATCCCAATGGGGTAAGCATGGGTCTCTTGGATGCTCATGCACTGCTGTTTTTCTAGATAGCAATTTTTAGCCCTTGGGCTGAAGCATTTTGGACAGGGAGGGGAAGGAGACTGGAGAGGTTTCAAGATGACTCCTATCTTGGCTGTGCCAGTCTCTTTCCCTCTCCACCCCTTTAACCCTTCTTCAAGGCCATGTCTAAGCTCCAAATTCCTTCTGTACTGGCTGCAAGGAGGTGGAGGATAGAGACTGGAATTCTGATCCCCAGCTCCAAGGCTGGAGCACTGCCTCCGACCTCAGAGGTGGAAACAAAATTATCCCATGGTTTCCCGTTGTGTGGGCATGTGTGTGCACAGACACAGCACATGTATGCATGCATGCATGGGTGGTCTTTGCATGTGTGCAAGAAATACTTAGTACCTTTGTAGATACAGCTCAAAATTTGCCCCTCCCAAAGTTGTGCTTTAATCATTGCCATAAATGTTTGGATGTGAAAGTCTCACCATGTCACCTTCTTCACACACCCATTTGGGTGCAGGGGAAAGGGGGTGTAACCTTGAGTGCAGCTTGAATAGATTTTCTCCCCTACATAATGCAGAGCAGTGAGGCAGTGAACCAATCCAGAATCCACCTAAAAAAAGTCTAAAAGAAAATTCTCTGAATGACTTGAGAGACTGTGCAGAAAAACAATTAAAAACTCACATGGGGAATTAGCAACCACAACATCAACAACAGCTAACAACACTGATCAACCAATGGAATTAAGCCAAGTGGTCTGTGTGACCAAGTACTAATTATATCCAAAAAAAGCTGCCACCACCAAATGGCTTTGGCAGTTGTAAACCAGCTGCTTTGTGAAGAGGAGCAGGAGAAGGATGTCCCCAGCCATTTGCAGTTGCTGTTGCACCAGCCACTGGGGACTGAGCCGTCCCTTTTCATAGCAGCCATTTAAGGAAGGAAATCTTCATTTTAAACAATGTTCTGGAGACCGGAGGAGTTCGCAATTTCAAAATCATTTCCCTTTAGTTTTGGTTGAGGCCTGAAGAGAGTGGTCAGGAGTAGTGATTAAGGGTGTGTCGGTTTTATTGCGTCCATTTCGTCCATGTTTCACAGATTGACAGGAATCTTTTATTGTTAATTTCTCTTTTAAAATGTGTTTATATTAGTGTAGGTTGCAGTAACTTGTATGCTTTTGTATGACCAATTTACATTCATTAAAAAAATGTCTGTGGTCTCTAGGCAGCTTGGACCTCTCTAGAATCCATGACTTGGATTCCTAAATATCCAAAGTTGTTTGTATCCATTTTGGATTTTTCTGATATTTCTAGTGCCAATGAACAGAATGACTCTGATCTGCAATTCAGATCTGTTACTTTAAAATTAATATTGTTTTAGCCTTATTTATTGTTGTCATACTTCATGTGGTTAGCCTTTAGGAGGACTCTGTGAAAGCATGTTTGGTAAACCGAAATCTTAAACAATTTTCAGTGTTGTGTATGTGTTGCTTATGAAAATAAGTGAGTGTACTTTAGGTGCAGTGGTCTGCATTATTCCGTATTTTATGTTTTAAATGTTTTTTAGATTATTGTAAACTGCTCAGACAGCTTCAGCTATTAGGAGGTATTAAAAATGTAGCAAACAAATACCTAAATAAATATTAAAATGAGATTTCTCTGCATTTTTCTCTGGAAAAAAAAGATTCTAAATCTTCAATAGAAAATGGTAGTACTAGGAAAGAAGCATTCTAACAGGGAGTTACAGTAGGAAGTCCTTCAGTACACATATATTGTGATTGATTAATATACTCAACAGCAATCTAAAGACCACTGCAAAGCTCCATCTACTGAATTCCCAGTGACCTCCTTGGTAAATAAGGGCCACAAGAATTAACCCTTAGGACCACAAGAAAGTAGAATGTACAGCTTTCATTAAAAAACTAATGGCTCCTGTTCTCTACCATCAGCGCTTTCAGAAGAGGCATTACTGTGTGTAATGTTAACACTTTGGAAATTACCTTTCCCACTGTCTTTAAATGTACTGTAAAATGTAATGGAAAACTTAAACAGTCTAGTTTCTGAATACACCATGGAGAAAAAGAAAGAGTGAATGAATCAAAGGCAGTGGTTTTAGTTATGAGAAAAGAATCTCCAGTAGCCCTGGTTTCTGTTTTTGTTAAAGGGATAGAATACAGAGGTTCTAGATTAATATTTTCCCTAAATAGCCAGGAAATATCCCAGAAGGCTTGAAAAGAACTGAAGCATGGAAATGAAGACAAGTGCTGCTATTCCAGTTTAGGAAAAGAAAGAATAATAAAGTTAGAGCTATTTGAAAAGAACAGTGCCATTCAAATGAAATAAATATTTTCTTTTACAAAATGTTTTCATGCTCACAAGAGACACATTTTCAACTTGCACTACTTTCAAATAGATTAGACTTAAATTGGGCAAGTAAATGTCTGCTCATACAACAGATGTTTTCTAACAGATGTTGTCCTCCCCTTCCCTTACCAATTTTACCTAAAATTGCCAGATTTTAAGGAATTCCTCTCTCACACTATGGTGCTCCATTCCATGGCCTGCTGGATGCCCTCACTTTCAGCAAGGTCTGCAGAGGAAAAGGAGGCTAGGAAAGAATGTCTTCTCATGAACATTTGGTCCACCATCTGCATCAATGGGAAGGATTTAAGCATGTGTTTGACTTTGCCACTTTAAGATGCTAAAATTGTGCTGGATTATAATTACTATTTCTAACTTTTAATGTGTTTAGCATCACTGATCATTTCTAGTTTAAGATTGCAACCTACAGCCATCTGCCTGGAAGTAAATTCCAGGGAACCCAACCGGCTTAATTTTAAGAAGATACACAGAAGTATCAGAGGCAGAACTTGATTCCTGTAAGGCTTTCATGGACTGCTTATATCAGCATTCTTGCACTGAAAAAATTGCCTGCTCAAGCATTTATCTTGATTAAAACAAATATTTTAGAAAATAGGATTACATTATTTACCCCAGCCTAGAATCCTGAGATATTCTACCAGTGGTTTTTCAGGCATCACTTTAGCTTTATACACAGCATAATGTAAAAATTACTAACAGATACAGTACTTCTAAAGTAGTCATTTTGTTGACAATGGAATGCTGACAGAAGAGCAAGGTGACATTTTGCAGGCAGAAAACTGCAATAAATATTGTAAAACACTTTACACATCAGGAGTGCTATATAAATGATTGATCAAAACATAATAAAATACCCTATATTTTATTCATGGTCTAGGTTGACATCTAAGGCACAAATGTCTGAGGTGAACTAATAGGAATAGCTTTGGGGACAAAAGAAGAAAAATACCTCTTGTTTTCCTCATCTCAGTACTGTCTTTTTGAAGAGTTTGCCGCAAACCAGAGTTTACTGGATAAGGTGCAACTCAGGCTAGGAAGCAGTGGAGGTGTGGGAAGGGTTGTGGTAGAAGGACAAAGAGGGAAAAGAGGAGGGAGACCACAATTCCTACAGTTTTTAAGGGCTTTTGTGTTACAGCTGAACCAGCTTATAATGTACACTTTTAGTGAGGAGTCAATCTCTCATTTTCAGTTTTGCTGAATTTATAATTTTTCCCATCTTAAATTCAGTTCATCCTGAACTTTAGGATTTTTTAAATACTGTATACATTTTGTATGTATTTTATACAAAAATACTGTATACATTTTGTATGTATTTTATACAGTGTTGCCTTGCACACGTATTTGTTGCAATTTAGACCCCTAAAATAATTTATGTTAAATGTTACCTTCATAAATCCATGTATATTTGTGTGCCCCTCTCCTCAGTGCATGGAGGAAGTGGGCATTTTGAAAGATAACTGAGTTTCAGTTCATGTATTAGTTCAAAACTGCAAATTAGATTTGTTTTGAAACATGAGCTAAAGAATTTTCTGTCCCATTCCCAGCTGCTTCTTGTCTTTCATAACAGCAAACCATCCATATATCAAGAAAATGCTTTTGAAATACACACTGCTTGAATTGCATTACAAAGTGTTGTGTTAAGGGAGCAACCCAACAGTTCCTCAGTAGCACCTGTGAGGCTATAGGATATTTTAGCTTCCCAAAGTTAGCAACAACATTCTACTTTGCAGCAGGTGTGGAAGGAACCAGAACAGCTGGTCTCTAAGTTCAGGAAAGTGACTTCAGAGAAGGGAAAGCAGTGGGCACTGCAGTGGGTGCTGCGTGAAGGGGATGGAAAAGCCAGACTGGATATGAGCCTTCTTGATGCCTCTCTAGGTTCCCTTCCTTCCCTTTCCAAAGCACTCCAGTTAGGTGGGGATGGGAGCCTCTCTAGGGAAAACGCAGGGCTGGAGGGCAGGAGGCAGAAACTATCACACCTCTAGCTCTGTACTGGACTTAGCGCAGCCTCAAAGGGATTGTGCCCTACATGCATTTTCCTCGTATTGCTCAGTAAAAGTAAGATGGGTGCAACAGAGGAAATGAGGGGAGACATCTTTATTCTCTCAGGTTATGCCAGGAGAAGGCAGCACTGTGATCCCAAGCACACTGACATGCATCCAATTCATTTCCCAAAAAAGAAAAAAGGAGGGGGGAAGCTTTAGAATTGTCCAAGAAACAGTCTGACCGTTGGTTTTCTTCTTATTTTCCCAAGATGTCCTTTAAAAAAAATCTTTGGGCTATTCTTTCTGCTTATGCAGAACAACTACCACCACCACCACCACCACAACAGAGCAATTATGGGGACAAGAAAGCACACACAGATCAAAGCATTTTTTTTGCCATATCAAATGCAAGGGATTTTTTTTACCATGCTCAGATGAATAGATCTGAGAACTGCATAGGCTAATAGACTGTGGCGTCTTAAATAGATTATACATCAAATTATTTCTACAAAAAAGAATGAAGGCAAGAGTATTTACACAGATTCTGATTTTGCCTTAGTGACTTTGTGACAAATCTAAATAGTGGATTGCACTGTAGTATAGATGTAATTACTGTTTCTAAAACTCAAAAGGATGTTTACTTCTTTAATGCCAAGTTTTGTCTCCATTTTGGAGGAAGGCTGTACTTTGTGGCATAGGAATACCTGTGTGAATGTCTCATATGTAATAGGACTAGAAAGTTGTCTTTCTAGGACTAGAAAGTTGACTACTGTATGTCTCAGGTTCCCAATCTATGCACATGCTGAAGAAGACACTTGCATCACTATGTACATGGAAGTGCATTTCTGGCTCCCAAATACTAATTTCCATGACTGTATAAGAGTGTGTATGAATGTGATGGTGGTGGTGGGAATAACATAGCTTTTCTCTAGACAGATGGTCTGTGTCCTTCACTGCAGGGCATGAGGAGCCATTGGTCCTCCTAAAGATACCATGGAGGCTACCAAAAACATTGCCTGGTCCAGGTTCTCTCTCCACTCTTTCCTGGCTTTGTGTGACTGTGCAGGGAGGTGGTAGCTCCTGCTTCATTTCCTCCCTGCACCCCCAGCAACAGCCTGTGCCTCAGCACTTGGGAGGGTCCTTCTCTCCCTGCTCAAGCAAGGAGAAGGTTGCCACTGTTTCCTCTCCAAGTGAGGGGAGTGCTTTGCAGGAGCAGGACAGGTAGCCAGAAGCCCCAGTTGTCCTCTGATATAAACTGTATATGCTGGTAAACAAAACTGTAATGGCCTAGGGTAGCTTCCAAGAGACACTGAACTGATGGCGGAAGGGAAGGGAAGGGAAGTAACTCCAGCAGGGGGAGATGGAGAAAGGAAGGTAAAGATGGAGGAAGACACCAAGGTGGCTCCCACCTGCTTTATGAGCTATATATCAAAGGTGGAAAATGGCTTCACAACAGATGCAAGACACCCTTTTCCTGTAAAACAAAGGCGGAAGCTAAGATTTTCAAGATGTTCCTAGACTACAGCTCCCATAACCACTGCCCTTTGAACATGTTGGATTGGACTGATGGGAACTGTGGCCCAGCAACATCTGGAGGACCACATTCTTCAGCCCTGCTTTACAGGAAAGGGTTCTCACAACTGATGGTCATATCATTTTAGAACAGAGCTGAATGTGTAAGCCTCTAATTGTTTTCACCAAATACTTTCCTCAGCCCTAGCTATCATAGCAGTAGTCAGGGATTATGGAGGGCCAAAAGTTACATGTAGAAGACGTTGTAGAAGTTGTAGAAGAGTTCTTCTACAGTTGTAGAAGAAGCTGATCCCTACCTTTTTTGCCTTAAAAATATAGTGAATAGTCCCAAGAATCTGCATTAACTCCACTACTCCTGGAAATGTGTTTGGAGAATGACCTAAGCATGTCAGGGCTGAACGGTAGCAGTGGAGGGTTCAGTATCCTCTGTCAGAAGGCCTGTCATCTATTCCTTTCCCAGAGATTGCTCCATAACCTTAAAGAGGGATTTTGAAGCTTCATACTTGTTAAGTGCTCGTAAAGGATCGAGAAATGTTACACAGAGGATGTTAAAGAAGTGCAAAGTATCCTTCCTGGTGTCACTCAGCCAATTGCATTTGCACTCTTTCAGGCAGCAGAATGGCACACGCACCTTCATTTCTCAGGAAAAGCAATGGTGTGTACTGAGCTTTAAGGGTAACATGCATTAATAGTGCCATTATTCGAAGATAATGTGCTTCCATTAGCACCTGGAGTTCTGGAAAGGGCATGATCAGTGTTTCCTTTGGAATGGAAATTCCTCCAGCACACACACATGTCCCCCTTCTTAGCTGTTCAGTTGCTTCCGCAAAACTTAGCTGTGCCTCATAAATGAAAATGGTTTCTGGCCTAGCTGAAATACAATCTGAGGGAAGGCAAATTATATATATATAAATAAAAGGGCATTTTGATGTTGCATTGATCTTCATTACATGCAGATAAACTTGAAATATATTTCAGGTGCAGGTAGCTGAAGATTTTAGTCAGTTCTGCTATCCATACTGGATGCCTCCCTAACATCCCCTGAACAGGACTAGTCTTCTCCCAATATCACCTCAGAACTGAGTAGAGAGGATATTTTTTCATAGTCTACCTCTTTCTCCACCTTCCTGCAACCAAACCCTGTGCCCTTGGCTTGATCTCTGGCATATTCTCTAAGGAAATGGGTCTGGATGCCCTTAAAACTGATATAAGCTGCAGGTAGTCTGCAGTATACAGAAAATCCCAGACACACAGAGATCTCCAGAGACTTGACATTGCACCAACTTCCTCAGAGCCGTGCAGGCAAATCAGTACTTCATCCAGGCTTTGGCCTGGTGGTTGCTCCTTCAGATGTTTACATCTCCAGCAGAGGTGTAAAGGTTTCTGTGTCCTGTGAATCCAGCTAGACTGGTATATGAACTAAGTTTTTAAAATGAGTTTTAAGTGATCTACTGCAAATACATTCAGTGTGATTTCATGCAGAAAGTGATCAAAGACTGATTTATTTTGGCTAATTATGCATTTCATTCATCTCTAATTTTGGCTATTTCATATTGACATTTCTGTTGATCAAATATTTTTATATTCATTTCATCTTAACTCTGAATGACAGCAGTAGGTATTAAATTATAATTTAAACATAATAGACATATTAAAAAAAACTCCCAGTGAATGTAAACATTCTACAGTCTGGTATCTATTTCATTGCATGCTATCATGATTAAAAAAGACCGGCTGCATTTATTCCTCCTTTGGTCACCCAGTACGCTTCATGCAGTCACCGGTGGTGTATGGTCGGCTGTCAAGTAGCTCATAGTAGTGACAGAGGTGCCTGGTGACTGTAATTGCTTAAATGTGACTGTGGATGTAGCCTCACAGGAGATGCCAGTTTACACAAACTACTCCTTTATGTAGATATTGTCTAGAAATACGATGAAATGGACAGGCCTTCCCCAATCTGGTACTTTCTACATACTTTGGACTTCAGCTTGGAGATGCCAAAAACTGAACCTCAATGTTTTCCATGACAAACATGTGATCTAGCACTGACCTAGGCATTTTCCTGGATAATTAACATACCTTTTCTTTGTGTAAGAGACTCAACTTTTTATTTTTTTTGGCAGAGACTTTTGGTGATAGTAGTCGCCAGGTGCAATTCTAGTGAGCAGGTCAGAATATGCATTCCGCTTTCCTCAAAACTGTGAAAATTGTTGGGCTGCTCCAGTCTTCTAATGACAGCATGTTGAACTAGTAATCAAGCAGTGTGCTGACAGATACAGTAGCCCAAAAGTGACCCCCTCATATGCAAAAGATCACTTTTGCACCATCATTCCCATTCAGACACAGGGTGGAGTACAGAAAAGGGTATTGCTAAATCTAGTGCTCTCAGGTAGATCGGTGCAAGAACTCCCAAGTAGGACTGAGAAAGAGCATTGCCTAGAAGCCTAGAGACTGTCTGCCACTCCAGTGTAAGCAACACCGATTGACCGATGCGGCCATTTGGTACCAGACAAGGGCCCTTTCCCACATATACTTGCATTGCCTTAACAGGAAAGGATGTATTTCTGTAAATGTAATGTCTTGAAGAATTACACTTGCTTACTCATGTCTATTAAAATGTACTGAGTTCACTGGGTTCACTGGGATTACTCACAGGTAAAGGGAGATAGGATTAAAGCCTGGAAGTTGTATAGAAGAGGCAAACAGCTACACTTGTGAGTTGTGTTAGACTGGCTCCTAGCAATGGGTGTTGCACTGGCAACCACCATTTCTCACAAGCTGTGGACAATTGCCAGGATGTAGAAGCAGCAAAGCTTTGACCACTAAAGCTCATTGTGACCTGATGGGAAAGAAGAGAGATTTCCTGCCCTTCTAAACATTTGTGTAAGAGACAGAGTTTCACAAATTTGCTTCTCTTTCTTTTTCTAATCCCCAAAGGTTCCATTATGAAAGATCCACCATTTTCCCCTTTGGTTTTGGTTGCCCTTGATGCAGGTACCTATTCTATATTTAAATGTAGGCAATGAATACCTCACCCTTCAAGAGTTTCTCAGGACTACACTCAAGAAGTTAAATTATACTAAAAATAAAATCAAAACATATAATGCCATAAAGGAATAGCATAAAAGAAAGACTTTCAACTGAACCTACCTCATAAGGCTGTTACTGTGTGGAAAAATGGAGGAGGAAGACTATGTGACTTGGTGTCTTGCAACAGCAGATGGTTGGACCCAATGGCTTTCAGGTCCCTTCCAGCTCTGCTATTCTATGATTCTGTGTAAGTAACTCATTGTTGTGGACCACCAAAAGAGCACCAGCTATTAGTTGGCATAGAAATGTAACAAATAAAACTAAGCTTTCATATTTATCAGTGTAGGTGCCAGATGGACTTCTAGAGAGAGCATTCCACAGGTGTGGTGCTACCACTGAATAGGCTATTTTTGCTGTAACTCTTCCATCTACTACAATAATGTCACCTTGCACATTTTATTTATTATATTTATATGTCACCTTTTTTCTTTCCAAAGAACTAAAGGTGGCTTGCATACTGCTCCTCCTCTCAGTCTTATTGTCGCAAGAACAACCGTTTGAAGTAGGATAGGCTGTGATTGGCCCAAAGTCATCCAGTGAAGGTAGACCAGTCCCCAGATCTCCTGAGTCCCAGTCCCAGACTCTTAACCACTAAGCTAAGTGGGGAACTGAGGGGGTGGAACCAGGCTGCAAGCCTATGCATGTCTAGACATGCAAAGCACCTATATTGGAAAGTATTGCCCAGCAAGCTATGTTGGGATTTGTATGACTTTTCTCTGTGTAAACAGGCATAGGATTTTGCCTTAACTGCACTTCTGTCTACTGAGTTTTCATTTAAGTTCTAATTTAAAAAACAAGAGAGAAAGAGAAAGACAACAAAGAAAATAAAGAAAATTTACCTGATTTACCAAAATATTCTGAGTTTGAGATTTGTTTGTGTCTGCCACTGCAAAAATAAAATGCATTGCACTATTGCAGTATTAATAGCACATGCTTTGAAGTTTTTAAAATAAAATATATCCTCCCCACCCCCAACCATTCCATTTCTGCTGCATCTCTAATGGGCTTTCAATATGGTTTTAAGCCCCTGCTAGAAACAAACATCAAAATAATGAGCTTTTATTATTGAATCCACCAAGTTGGCACAATAAGCTAATGTTTAAACAAAAAAAAAAAAAAAAAAATCAAAGGGAACTTGCTGCTGTGCCAGAACAGCAGTACGATCAATTTTAATTAGCAATGCTCATTGTGGGAAATGATAAGGTATCAGTCATAGTAATTGGTGGTGTTGACAATTAGTCAAAGTCATTAACATTGCAAAATCTAGAAGAAAAAAGGGACTTGCAGGAATTGTACAAATCTAGAGAGGAAAAGACTTACTGAAGAATAACTTGATTTTTTGCATATTATGATTAATATAATGGATTTAATTTGGAGGTATCATTTGCCTCATATCAGAATTCTATATAATGGAATGGGCAGAATGAATATATCTTAGCTCGTAGCTATTTTATCACTGTTTTGCTTGGATACTAAGCCAAATATGAAATCATGGTAACTTGAATAGTGACATTTACGGCAGAAAGGGCTGCTGCCTCGCTGCAGAGGTGGAAGGCCTGGGTTCCAGGTGTCCTGAAATTCACCTTGAAGGAAAGGTTGCCAAAGTGAAGCCTGAAGACTCCTGTGTGCATCACATGGATGGAAAACAAGCCGTAGCACTTATATTTATATAAACCATGCATTTGCTAACATACGTTTACCATGTGATGGAGGGTCAAACTATACATTTAGTTCATTGCATGGTGTGTAGCTAAGTCTGTTGTCTCCTTATAAGAAAACAGAAAGAAAAACTGTAGAGTAACTGTAGACTGAGACCAGCGGGCAGAGGAAAGGTGATATTAGCCCCCTGCCCCGTGCACACAGGAGCAGACGGAATTCTGGGAATCAGACAGGTGCGGGCAGGGTTAATGCTCCCTCCCCAGTATATGTACGTCCAGATCCAAACTGGGGCCATATTCACTTCCTCTAAAGCAGTGGTGGCCTGTTTGGGGAGGATCTGGGGGTATTTCCAGGATCCTGTGTGGCAGCAGCCCAAGCTGGGGCAGCATGCAGCTCATGGGCATCACGGTGTCCCGGCCCTTCAGGAGAGAAAAGAGAGATGCATGCTATGCAATCAATGTAATGTGTCGTTTGACCCTCCAGGTCACTGTGGCCACTTTGGCAAGGGAGTCCTAGATCAAATGGCTACCGGTAAATCCCAGTGGCTCACGTCAACACAGTCATTCTCTCAGCCTAGCCTGCCTCACTGAGGTTTCGGGAAGATGGCTGGGCTATGTGTATGCACTGCCGCAAGTTTTATGGAGGAAAGACAGGATAAAGTGGTGATAAATAAAAAGGTAACATTCTGTTTTTATGTGAACACATTAAAAAGTTATGTTCGAAACAGCCCTTGGTGTGCAGCCTCACATTGGAAGAAGAAAACAAAAGAAGCACTGCCAAAAACAATTCAGCTTAAGTATCACCTGCTTTCTTCCTCAGCCTTCACCTGGCCGTGCCAACACAAAAGAATGGAAGGCAAAGCAGGTTGCCTATGTTTTCATTGATTGCCACTATCTTGGGAAGCTTGCCTCTGAGAACAATGTCCAACAGCTCATTGTTTCAGAGCCCGTGCTGCATGCTCCAGCAGAAGAGGCACACTGACTTTGTGGCAAAAGCAGCACAGGCGGGAAAAATGCAGTTTTGTGCATGCTGGCAGTTTCCAAAGAGCAGAGGATGGCAAAAGTCAAACTGCTCTCCACTTTAAAAAATAAAAATGTAGCATGCTGGATTGCAAGAGGTGAAAATAGAACTGCAAAGACTGTGACTGTTAAGTTAACATTGAACATCTATTCAATAATATGCAGTCCTTTAATATTGCAGGAATACTTAGCTCAAAGACAGTCATCACTCCATTGTTGGGGCTTAAATTTGAGCCAGTTCTCATCAGAGCTTAATTCTAAAGAAGCTTTTGTTTTTTAATGCAAGGACGTGTCTGCACTGGACAAGTGTGGGGGGAGGATCAGGGCTCTGGGAGCAGGGTTTTAGAGATACTGCAGGGACTGACAGGACTCCTACAGAGAGGGGCCAGGTATCAGGGAGGATGGGAGGAAGGAGGAGGCTGGGAACTCCAAGGAAAGGAAGCGGTGGGAAGGAGTTGAGGTGCATGTACACCAATGCTAGGAGCATGGGTAATAAGCAGGAAGAGCTTGACGCTCTCCTGGGAATAGGAGGGTATGATCTGGTGGGAATCACAGAAACTTGGTGGGATGAAAGGCAAGTCTGGAATGTGAACATAGAAGGGTATCACCTTTTTAGAAAGGACAGGAAGGGAAAGAGAGGTGGGGGCGTGGCTTTATATGTCAGGGAAGGGATAGGCTGCAGTGAGATAGAATGCAGCACAGATGGGGATTCGGTAGAGGCAGTCTGGGTGAAACTTAGGGGTTTTGACAGGGAAAGAGACCTGACAGTGGGGGTATGTTATCATCCTCCAGGTCAACTTGAGACCCTGGATGATGTCCTGACAGACCAGATTCTAAGGATATCTTGGGGGAAAGACACAGTAATTATGGGAGATTTCAATCTCCCGGATATTACTTGGGAGACTAACTCGGCGGTGACAGCCAGGTCACGTCGCTTCCTAGAAGCTATTGAGGGAGGGTTTTTCACACGGAGGTTCCGAGAGGTGACGAGGGGGGGAAACATCCTTGACTTGGTCTTGACCAATAGGGAGGAGCTGGTAGATGAAGTACAGATTAGGGGAGCTCTGGATGCGAGTGATCACTCCATCCTTTGCTTTGAGATTAGGGGACTGGGGACATGCAGCAGGTCGAGCACTAGAAGCTGGGACTCCAAGAGGGCCAACGTTGGCCAACTGAAGGCCAGACTGGGGAAAGTCTCCTGGGATAGGTTACTGGAAGGTAAGCGAGTTGAGGAGGGGTGGATAGCACTCAAGGCGCACTCAAGGGAGGTTTTGGAGGCGCAAGCCTTGACGATACCTCTAGTCAGTAAGGTGGGGAGGCGGAGGAGAGTGCCGCCATGGATGTGAAAGGAGGTGGTTAGAGGGATTAGATGAAAGAGGAACCTCCGTAGGAAATGGGTACTGGGGGAAATAGACAAAAGGGTATACCGGGAGGAGGAGGCCCATTGCGGAAGGATTCTTCGCAAGGCTAAGGCTGATTACGAGCTGAGACTTGCCAAGAATATCAAGAGCAACAAAAAGGGCTTCTTTCAGCATGTAAATAGGAAGAGGAAGGGGAGACAAGTGGTGGGACCACTAAATAAGGAGGAAGGAGATCCAGTGACTGATATGAGGGAAAAAGCACAGATGCTAAATAACTATTTTGCCTCTGTGTTCTCCCCAAAGCAGGATGGGGGATAACCCTCTAGAAATGGGGGATTACAGCTCCCATAATTCCCTAACCAGCCATGTTGGCAAGGCTGGTGTGGACCACATGCTGCCTAAGTCTAAAATCACAAGCAGGTTAAATCCAAGACAGGCTACGTGGGAGTGGCCTCACGTACTGTAGGCACTCTGCTGTCCATTGCAACCAGCCTGTCACCACACTTAACAGAGCTTTGCTTCTGCTTCTGCTCCCTGAGCACCAGATTTGCTTTCCAGATCAAACCAGATCTAGTTAGGGACTTGGTGGACTGAGTGGGTCAGGAATTGCTCCCAGCTGAAGGAAATGCATTCAGTTAGTGAGCTGGAACAAGTCCAAATCCAATCTGCTCCCCCACTGGAAAATAAGCTTTTATGTGCACAGACCTTGAGGTGGAAGTCATCCGTGTAACTGAATGAGCATCAGTAACTACAGCACTCAGAGGCGGCTTAGGCCACTTCTCTTCATGGCTGACATTGGCAATTCCTCCAGTTTATTGGAAGCTCTGATGCAATTCAGAGCTTAACAATAACTCACCATCTGAACAGAAAGATTAGACATATTTCCTTTTATGTTCCTTACCATAACTTGACCCAATTTATGAATAACACAAACCAACCAGTTTCCTTTGCTGTATGACTACACTTGGGAATTGCATGGACAAAGTAAAAGTTGTGCCGAAGGCCACATTCTCATAGCTAACATAAGCACTTGTGACTCGCCTGTTGGTGCATGTGCAAAACATGATATCTGCATTTATAATCATTCAGATTTTTTCTTTGTGTTAAAAGTGATGTGCACATCCCCCTCTCCCACTGTGAGGTAGATAGCAAGAAAAGTGACTAATCCAACCTCAGCCAGTGATTTTGTGGCTGATCAGGGATTTGAACATGGATTTCCACAGTTCTAATCTGGCACTGTAACCACTGAACAATGCTTCATCTCTTGCATTCAGTTGGGATCTTAACAAATGTTTTCCACATATAAGCAAATACCATCAGGCTAAACCATCTCTTTAAAAAAAATCAAATAAGCTGCATATGCTATGAATAGCTATTTCCTGGCCAAAAATAGGTCAGTGTTTGCCATAGGAAGGTATTAGCTAACCTTGACAAGACCTGCTATATATTGCAAAAGATTATGAAGAGTATGAGATTGAGGTTGATCGCAATATTCCCTTTTGGCAGTTGAGCATAGTTTCAGGTAAAGGCAGAAACAACAGGACAAAATAAATGAGTTTTTTGTATTCTCCTGCAATGTTCAATTATTTTATCTGTTGACCATGAAGAACTTTGACACACCAAGAGGGAACTGTGCATTAGACTAGCTAAGCAAGCATCACAGCAGTTCTGACTGTGAGATGCCTTTGAGTTAGAATAAATTGGCTATAATTTATATTAGAAGGACATGCTAAATGAAGAGAAGTCCCAGTCAACTAATCTGTGTGTCATGCAAAATTTGACAAATTCAGTTATGCTCAATTTGTGCATCTAATGCACTTCTGGGCTTTTGGACAGATAAGTTAAAAACAGAACACAAAAACAGAAAATTAGTTGTATGGTGTCATTCTACTATCCCTGCCCTGTATCCTTTAAAACAGGGGTCTCAAACTCACGGCCCGCGGGCCAATTGCCGGGATGGGTGGGGCACAGGGGAGGGGCCCTGCGGGCTTCAAAGCGCCGGCGCCACCCGAGCCAGCCGTGGGATGAGCGGCCCACCCCCACCGCGGTGGTGGAATACTTGATGCGGCCCAGCCTTATCCAGACTCTACTTCCAGCGGCCCCCAGGTAAGTTGAGTTTAAGACCCTGCTTTAAAATGATGTTGATGGTGTCATTTTCCTGGTTTAAACTAGAAGTTTCTCCCACACCATTTCCCTTCTTTTCAGTCACTGCTGGTAACACTGGGCCATGGGCATTGGCAGGCTACTTGAAAAACCTACACTAAGCCAGAGCAAGGCAAACTTATGAGGACAGTTTTCTACACACTTTAAGCATCACTGCAAAAGGGTTTGGTTAACTTTCAGGAGCCACTGTTACTTTGATTTTTTCTTCCTATTAATCTATTAATTTTGTGCCTGGTTCAATTTTTCTGGCATGTTTTGCTTGACTTGCACAAATAGTTATCTCTCTTTCCATGTCAAAGCACAAGTCCTTGAAAGAACCCACAGGAGAGCCACCTCCAACTCCAAGCAAAGGACTTCAGTCTTTACCTCAAACCACTGCCTTGGCCAAAAGCTTGAATGAATAAGTAAGACTTGAAAGACTTGAGGTGCTTCTCAAAGATCAACACATTTTTAAGGTCAATTTCTTACAACCTTTTATTTCATTGCTTGTCACTTTCTGCCCAATTTCATGTGTTATCATTATGCATTGATTTATTCTTCCCTCTTTATGCTGTTCCTTTGCACTTCATTTGAAAGGGTGAGGATAAGAAACAGGGGGTTCACACTGATGCATTATAACAAGAGGATCAGGCTCAGCTGGGGTTCAATTGAGTAGGTGGAGTATTCAATAAGCCAGCATGGCAGAAACTAAATACAATCAAGAACTTGCTCACACACACAATTTTCCCTATTCGCAGTTGCTATCCGTAATACTGTATTTGGCACATGCTTTTGCCTGTCGTGGCCTAAAGTTAATTAGTTTGTTTTAAGTGATCTGTTTAAACAGTTTCTACAAGAAAGACAGGAGCTGCATTTGGTACTCTCTTTTTCCACAACCAGCGATTCCTCCCATGTGCTTGTTTGTAGATTAGATTAAAGTTGACAGAGATGAAACTCTGCTGGCCCACATCCTTGAGATTGCTCCCGGGCCTCGAATCTGCATTTCATCGTGATGTGAGCACATGTTCCCATCATTGCTACATCCATCTGCCTCACTCTGAATGTTAATTACATGCAAGCCCCTGTTTCCTTCATGAATCTATTACTTACTCTTCACTAAAGTTCAGTGAACCCAAGAAAAGCCCATCATGAGCATAACATCTTTACACAGTACACAGCCAAGTGGCACCTCAGATTTGAGAACAGAAGCCTCAGGATCTAGTATTTTAAATTTGCAGATCATCACAATCCTATGTGATATCTATCAGTGATGTCTTGAAAAAGGTTATTTCACACAGAATGGAAATGTACTGAATATACATCTCCTCAGAAATCCTATCAGCAAAATGGTACAACCCATGTGCAGCTACTCAAGTTTATGCTTCATTGGGCTGACAAATTCACATCATATTTCCTTTATGTTTCTGTATGTGTGTGGGGGGCATGAAGCAGACATTGTAGAAGTACACACTTCAGCATGTCACACAGAGTCAAAATTTCTCACTGTTTTGTGAACATTTCAGCGCTGACCAAGCCCAGTTCTTCCCCTCATGCTATTTTCAGTATTCCCTGGAAATATTTGCATTTTCTGTTTAAATTGTTTTCACTCATTCTCAGTGGCAGCATCGAACAACCAAATCTGATAGACTACCTAGCACCATGATTCATTGTACATATGATCCCTGAGCAAGATAAATTTCCTCCACCCCCAACAGGAGAAATAATCCAAGAAGGAAGAACTCAGGAAGGAAGAAGAAATAGCAGCAGCCAGTGAAAATGACAGGACAAACAGCAATGTAGGAGGTATCTACTTGTACATTCTAAAGGGGAAGTTTTGAATGACCAAGATTGCCATTTTTCCCTTCTGAATATCACAGGTGAAGAATATCGGGCACCATTTTAGTAATAACAATTTATTTATTCATGATAGTCCTGAACCACTTAGCTTCTTTTCTGCACCAATACCATGTGAGTCATCACATTAGCTTATCTGCTCTAATTTACACAGAAAGAGATCCATACTTCAGTGCCACAGCATGTACTTCCTCTGCCATCACCTCAGCTTCCATCATCAGCATCAGAATTCTACTCACAGATATTAACTTATATTGGAGAAATTGCATTTATTTACTGAAAAATGACATCATTTGTCATCCTCAGCATAGAAATCTCAAGTCCTAATAATCTAGAATGCAACTGGGGTAAGGCATCAGTCCTATATAGTACATAGACACAGAATTACCTAAGAGTAAACATCAGTACTCTTTACATCAGAGAAATGTAAACAAGCATGTATTTTCATAAGACTGCTGGCTAAGATTGGTACACTCAGGGCTTCAGTTGATAAGTGTCAGGATCAGGGCCTGAGCGACCCTGCAAGTGCCTGCAGAACCAGGAGCACCCTTGCGGGCTCTTGCAGGGAGCACCTGAAGAGCAATTATGCAGTGTGGCTGGAGGCCCTGAAGACCAGTATAAAAGGCTTTCTGGCACTGCTGGTCTTTGCCACAGCAACACAAGTAGTCTTCAGGACCCTCTTGTGCACTGGCCTCTGCATCACCACACCCTGAACCTTGTTCCTGCTTTACTCCAGTCTGCTCCAGCTTACTCTAGTTCCTGCCTTGCTCCTGTTTGATCCTATGTGCCCGAGTCTACTCCAGCCCTGCTCTTGTGTATTCTTGCTTCCTCTAGTTGCTCCTGCCCTGCTCCATCCCCCTCTTGTCTAGACCACCTTGATGTGACTGCTTCCCTTGCATCAGACCACTGGACTGTTTTGGACTGTGCTCCCTCTCTCACCTGTATAATATTGGACTGCCTGCTGCCTTGGCCCTGACGCTGGACTGCTGACCACACCTCTAGCCCTGCTAAGCTGCAGGACCTGGTCTCACATCAGCACCCTGGTCCCTGTGTTCTGCCTGTCCCAGCCGCTGCACACGCCCAGCCCTTCCAATAAGGAAATAAGTGGTACTGTTCAGAAAAGAGGATTACTAGATCCTTAAGTCCAGAGATAAAGGTCTAATGTTTACCATGAGGACAACTGGAAGCCCTAATAGTAGCTCAGTAGAAGGTACTCCATGTGTGTAAAATTGCTACGATTACTTCAGGAAAGTAAAAGCTTGAGAAGTAAACTTTCTCTTTAAGTTCACAAACAGCACCCAAAAAGGAAGGAAACCTACTCATATGCTAAAATCTAAGTGCTTGATTAGCAGCCTTGCTCAATCACAGCTCAAATGAAGTTTCAGCTGATTTTATCACTTTGGAAGGAAGACACCTAATTTATTCCAATCAATGGTTAAAAACAAACATGAGTGCCTACATTTCCAATGAACTCTGAGCTTTTTAAAAAATACTTCTGACTTTCTTTCAGCTGTCCTACAAATGCTTGCCAATAGTCATCATTGCAGCCTTGTGATGTCCCTGGCATAACATCTTATAATTGCCCAAAGGATCTGAAGAGAAATATTCAGTCAGATAATTCTAATGTCAGAATCATTAAAGTCTTTGATGGTGGTGGCAGCAGCGGCAGTGATGGGGTGTAGCCAAGGTATAAACAATGTCTACAGATTGTCTTAAAGAAAGCAGAAGTGTGTGTGGGTGAGGAGCACAATGTTTTGCTCTTGCTGAAAATAGGACTGTTCCCACACACCAGAAAATGACACCTGTTGGCAGCTGAGTGCTAATCTGAATTCCGCTTCTGGGGTGAAAATTATGCATCAAGAAAACTATAAATATATATTTTTTCACAGCTGTCTACAAAGGAAAGAAATCTGTTAAAATGAAAATTACAGATGTCTATTATCCATTATTCAAATGGGTTCATGTTGGAATTACGAATTTGCAAACTCCAAAAATATTAATTTGCATTTTGGAGCCGCTAAGAAAGTAATAGCAATACTGCAAGGAAGTGGAATGCTCTGGTGTCTTGCGGTCAAGTCCAGTGAGCCAATGCATGCGTTCCACAGCGAATGACTCAGTACCGCCATCCTGAGACTGTGAGCCCATTAGCAGGGCTATAGAGCTGCTTCAGGAGCAACCTCACAGAACAGTTTGTCTCCTGATCCTGTTCCAGCCACATGGCAATGTGCAGATCTACCAGGTGAGTTCAGTCCCAGGCAAGAAGACATGGCTGGAAGCATGGAGGTCAGTAGCCCCACCCACTGCATCCAGCAGGAACCAGATCATACCAGTGGGAGAAGCCCTACGCACTGACATAACCTGCAAGCCCTGTCCTTTTTGTCTTTTCCAGTGCTGAGAGAGGCATGGAGAAAGTCAGCCCGCCAGCACACGGAGGCGACCTGCTCCGTCTAGCACTGGTCATGGCCCTCACAGGCTGTTCCTTGCCTTCTCCAACTGGGGTAGCAAACTCCCTGCTTTAAGGTTGCTTCACCTTTTAGGAAGGATTGGCACAGGTGGAGCTCTTAGCAAGCAAAGTAAGGAATTGCCTTTGTTATCTCTGAATGCAGCTCCTTGCCTCTTTTCCAAATCCCTGTATGCTCTGGGCTATGCTTAGGGAAGGGAAGGGAAGGGAAGGGAAGGGAAGGGAAGGGAAGGGAAGGGAAGGGAAGGGAAGGGGACAGGTCCTACAAGGGCTGCCTACACCTCCACGGCTCCATTGAGAACCCTCTGCAGGCTGGATTAGCTGGAGGTTGTACACCATCAGTTCCATTTTCAGGGAGATGCTATTCAAACACCAAGCAGCTTTGGGATCTCCCAGGCAAATTTCTCCTATACTCTGGGATGAACAAATAGGTAAAGAATAAGAGCAAGGGAAACAGGATTCTACCAGGCAGTAACCAGATTCAGACAGTGCTTTCTTCTTTGCTCTCGCTGATCATGTGATAGACTTTGCTGGCATTACTTCAGATTTTCTGTATGAAAGGGATAAAGGATGCCAGGTCACATTTATACGGCTCCTCAGAGTGAAGCTAATATCTCATAAGGCATAGCTCTGTATCTGCTAGATGCACTTCTATATAACAAAGCAAATATCAAAAGAGGATGACAGTCAGTGTGGTGTTATGGCCAGAGTGAGTTTGGAATGACAATGGCATTGCAGGTTTTGATACTTATTCAGCCATGAGGCTCAGTGGGTGACCTTGGACAAATCATTCTCTCTTTGTCTAACCTACATCACAGTCATACAGTGAAGATCAAAAGAGCTCTGTGTCACGTTGCCCAATTTGGAGCAGAAGTAGAATACAAATACGAGAAATACACAAAATTGGTTATTAGTTTTCAGTGCTTTGGGGGCAATTTATCAATACTTCTGTTGTGGGTAAAGGCCATAACTCCGCGTGCATTTTTTAAGAATTGTGGGTGGAGCAGGATATATTAAATTCACATTATAATGTATAATAAATTGTCTAAGAAGTGGGCTGAGCCTACTAGAAAAGATAGTATAAATAGGTACATACTTCACAGATCATTTGATACTATTTAAACTAACCTGGTGGATCTTGAGCTGAGCACCAAGTAGGCTCAGTGGCCAGGATTGCCTTTTAGCTGATTCATCAACTTCGACTGTATCTGGACAGGCAGGACCTAGCAACAGTAATCCAAGCTCTGGAAACCTCTCAGTTGGCCTATTGTAATGTGTTTTGCATGAGAATGACCCTGAAAATAGTCCAGAAGCATCAACTGGAACAAAACAGAGCAGCTAGGCTGCTGATGGGGGCTAGTAACACCAAACATGTAACACCAGTCCTCTAAATTGCATTGGTTGCCCACTGAAGTCTGGGCCCACTTCAAGGTGCTTGTCTTACGGTATAAAACCCTGACTGATTTAGGACCTGAATATCTGAAAGAATGTCTCCATCCATATAAGTCTGCCTGGACCCTAAGATCATCGGTGGAGGTCTAGCTCTGGGAGCCGTATTTGAAGGAAGCTAGGAGGATGGCCAACTGGGCTACGGCCTTCTCAGTCGTAGTGCCCCACTCGTGGAAACAGCTTTCTAGAGTTGTCTGTCAAGCGCCTTGCTGATATATATATATATATATATATATATATATATATATATATATATATTCTGACACCAGGTTAAGATGTTTCTATTTGCGGAGCATTTTAATTGTTGACTGTTTCAGAGTTTGTTTGGTTGTTTTTTTTTTTAAATTCTGACTTGCATTTTAACTAGTAAATTTGGTGTTTTAATTTGTTATCTTAAGATTTATCCAATCGGTTATGGTAATGTACGCTATTACTAGGTACTCTTGCTGTATTGGGATCTTGTATTTTTTATTGTTTATTGGTATTGATGTTTTAATTGTTTTATTTCTGTAGTTTTTATGTTTTGTTATGATTTTATTATGTAAAATGAAATGATTTTATTATGCAAAAGCCATGAGGCTATTGCAATGGTATACAAAAGTGTTAAACAAATAAAATAAATACCTGTACTAATGAGTCGCTCATTATGCTTTTTAATGTACAAACTGTCTAGTCCTTAAAAATGATCTACTTCACTTATCTGATTTCTTGAAATTGTTACATAACTTCTTTGTCATCAGGTTGACCTGAAGATACAGCTAAACAGAATGACTGATGAACACATTTGAACAGTGCTCCAATCTGCTCTTCAGCATAAGATGTTACCAGTGAAAGCATTTTAAACAAGCTGACTTTGAAGCCCAGATTTAACAAAAAAAAAATTGAATTTGTGTCCTTATCTTGTTTTTACTCTAATTTAAAGTTGCAAAGGGAAAAGGATGAAGGAGAGTTTGAGGGGTTTGGAATGCTGCTTGAAAAAATTCTATATCTTTTGCTAGTTTCCTTCCCACAGTCATTACATGCTTATTTCTCTGTCAACCTTTCTCAGATGGTCCAAGTCAATCAGCAATCACCTATTATACGAATCCTTACAATCCAACATGACCATTCATATTTGGCTACACATCAGCATCAAGAAACCAGTTCAGAATAAGGGCAATGCTTCTTCCTGATGAGTACAAAGAGATAAAGGACAACCAGAGAAAGGTCCTTCTTGATGGCAGCACCGTGGCCATGGACTAGTCTCCACAGAAAGGTTCACTAAGTACCTTCCTTATACCTTACATCAGAATGATTTGGACAGTAAGTGAAGAACTTTATTTTCATGCTAACCTTTCCAGTAACTCAAGATTGTAAGTTCTGGTTCTCACTTTCTGATTTGCATTTGCTATATATTATTACTGCTTAATCTGCTCTATCTTTTCCATTGCTGTTAAATATATTTTTCTTTTCTCTTGTATTTGCCGTTTTGAACAGATTCTTATGAAGTTGGAAGAAATTTTGGGTGAGGCACCTATGGGGGGAAAAACCACTGGAAATCCTTCTGCACCAATTCTGGCCAGGGCGACTTCTTTTCTTTTCTTTTCTTTTCTTTTCTTTTCTTTTCTTTTCTTTTCTTTTCTTTTCTTTTCTTTTATAACTTCTTCTTTTATATCGTTTATATTTCTTATTTATTTTATATTATTAATTTTAATTTTATATTGTTATTTTTGTATTGTATTGTATTTTATTGTGTTGTAAGCCGCCCCGAGGCTTCGGCAAGGGGCGGCATAGAAATGTTATAATAATAATAATAATAATAATAATAATAATAATAATAATAATAATAATAATTCTTTTGGATTTAATCATCTTGTGCATATCCTATTCATTCCCAGTGTGTTCTATTCTATATTCTGTGTATATTTGGGGTATTTTTTCCAAAGTTGGCAGGAATGAAGGTTTGGCCACAGGGGAATAAACGTCACAAAATTAATGCACTAGTGAGAACACTTTCTTGGGAAAGAGACAAAGAAATCACAGTGAATGGAGGTTTCATTCTGTAATAATATTTGCCACTTAGGGAATGAAGAAAATCTCTCAATTAATAAGATTCAACTCTAGAAGGCATTTTCTCCTGAAAATGTTCTCACTGCTTGCGAGACAAATCCCAAAGCTTAACTCAGTAAGTCAGTACAAAGATAGTTTATTTTACTTCAGCTTTGCCTACTGGGCTGTCTCTCAAACTACTTAATGTTTGTCCTAACAATATTGGGGATGACTATATTCAACAAGCCCCACTTTCTGCTGCTGTTTCTAGAAAAGCTGAATATGGAAGATTCTTTGGTATTTTGCAACCAGATCTTTTTGTTACAAGAGTACATTAGGATATGTAAATACTGAAATTGGAGTACCATTCTAGTATGCCCCTAGATCATGATTTCTATCTACTGACAAGATGAGAGAAGTATAATGGTATGATAATGTGTAGCATTTCTGTAACAATTCAAAAGTACTTCATTCAAAGCACTTCACCTGCATTTTATCCATTTTCCTTCCATCAGCCCTGAAAGGTAATTTCTTGAAGGGCCAAAACTGCCATTACTTTAAATGTGCCTAGCAGCAACATTGTTTTCTTCACTTTTACTGTTGAGTAGGTACAGGGCCCCTGATCCAGATTGGGGACCTAGCATGAGGGAGTCTTTAAAGATATGGACCGGGTGCCCAAATGTACCATCTGAAGCATTTGTTTGCTAACATTTAGGGTAGAAGTGGGAGGGAGACATAGGTATACATGCAAGCCCCAATCCCATGTCCGTGAGCACTTAGCTTCCAGTTAGAACAGTAAGACCAAAGAAGGGGTGGAACAGGCTCCATAAAGCAAGCCAGAGCCTTGAATTTAGAACAGCTAAGCAGGGATGTCACCAGCAGGGCATTTTGGATAGCTTTCACTCATAAGGTCGCCATAAGTCAGAGACAACTGGATGGCATATAACAATAACTGAGCATGGATGCCTGAGAAGGACTTTCAGCAAGGGCAAGTATCTGGCCTTTTTCTGACCTTCATGCTCAACACACAAGGTCTAACACAAGGCAGGCATGAGGAATCAGCAGTGGGCTTGCACATCCACATGACTCCCCCCATGGTTGCCCTAAATGTGAGCTGGTAAATGCTTGCACAGGATTAGTTGTTTAAAGGAACAGCCATGTGGCCCTTAATGTTATCCTTAATATTATTCTGTTGGTGCAACAGGAGAACCTGAGGCTCAGAGGTGGTGGCTTGCATAAGACCACTCACTCATGTAAAAGATGCCTATATAAGACTCTCTTCCTGCCTTTCTAATGCAAATGCTTCAGTCAAGATGGCTTAGCACAAACAAGCAGCCCACTTTAAGCAATCAAAAAGAATGCAGGATGAGGACAAGGAGCTGCCCACCCTCAGCATTGCTATTCCTCTGGAGGTGGCTTCAGACCTTTGCTCATTCAGCATGAAGGTCTGAAGGAGCTTTGCTGCATATTCAGCTGAACACAAAACCTCTAGACAACCCTCTGGAAGCCTCTGGACAGCAAGAAACTCTGCATATTCATTCTGTGTGCTTGAAGGGGTCTACTACTAAGGCCAACTATCAAGACAAAATAGAATGTAATGCACTAAGATGGAGGCAGGTAGCACAGATTAAAAGATCTCTTCCTGAAGCATCAGTTCCCCAGCTAGACAGATGTCTATCAAAATAGCATTGTTTTCACCTATCAGTGGAAGACAATAAGAAAGGTAGCCAGGCAGCTATTACAGGAACTGACAGTTAGGGAACTCTGGAAGCTGCTTCCAGGCTGAACAGCCCTCCTCCTTTCCAAGCTGAAAAAAGAAAGCTGCACCTTCCTCATGGCTTCTCTTGTTCCAGGACCAATCCCTGGCAGGACCCGACACTTCCTTGCTGGCCTGCCCTCCTTACCTCACATTCAGTTTCAGATCAATAATGTTAGGTCTGCGTACCTGTTTTCTGAATAAACTTTGGCATAGAAATTGAAACATTTCCAGTGGCTGTCTAGGTTATCTCTGGGTCCATTTGTTATGAAAAGTGTCCTGGGAACGTCTCGGTAGCGACGGAGTTAGTGACTGGCTGAGACAAAGGGCTGCCAGGACCAGGCGGTGATTCAAGGAGAGCTAGGACATTGTTATCGGCTCTACTCTCTTAGTCTTTAGAAAGGGTGTGAAGACACATTTTTAATATAGTCTTTTCCTTTTAATCTTTTTAGTTATGTAGCTGTTTTGGGGAGGAAGCCTATGGATCCGAAACAGTGCCTAAAGGAACCACAGGATTGCTCAGAGCAGTTCCTCAAAAGTTGGAGACCTCCGACTTCAGAATGAAGTATACAAGAATTGACATTGTAAGTTAGGACAGAACTTGCCAATAAGCTTATTTGTTGCTGTTCTCAGTGTTATGTGTAACAGCTTGTCAACATCAGAAGCACTCCCAATCAAGCTGAGGAGGTGGCCCAGCTATCACTGGAGTAGGTTAAACATTTTCCATGCTCATTCATTTGTTTTTATGCTCTGTGCCTTTTACCAGCTTCCTTTGCCCCTTTGTCATTTTTGCTGGATTGATTTCCTCCCCAGGTGGCATCCCATCTATACGCTTGTTATGCATATGGCAAAGCAATAATGTACTGCAAATTGGGTATATATTCAGTGCTCACTGTGTCCTCACTACATTACGAGGACTATGTGTTGATCTGTAACTTTGGTAGCAGCATCATTAAAAAAAATCAACTGCTTGTTGTGATTTGTGGAGGCAAAATACTATATCTGTACTTAACATTATCATCCTACAGATTAACCATGCCCTACAATACTGAAGATTAGATGCAAAGCAACCTAAATCCCTGGATGCTACACAGTGAAATGAGTAATTGATACTTTGTTCATGGAGTTTCTCTATTCTGTCAATATAAGTTCTTTATTACTTCTGAAAGATTACACAAAACATCTGCAGCATGAGGAAGAACTAACAAATAAACAAACAAAACTCAAGTAGGAAAAAAGAACAAAACAAAATCAGAATCCTAATTTCACTCAGCAACAAAATCTGGCAAGTGACATATGGCAGTCAGAAATAATGATGTCCATTAAGGAAGCCCCCGCCCCCCAAAAAATCAACTGGAAGTAGGAATTTGAACAAACCAAAGATAAACAGGTACACCTTGGTTATTTCAAAGACAGCATTACAAGTATGTTGTTTCCCTTTGAAATCAATTGATACAAACATTTAAGCACCACATTAAAAAAACAGGCCTGATTGCTGAAGAAAGGTGAATTCAAAGGTGAAAGGTTTTGCTTAAGTTCATAAATAAATGTATTGTGTGCACTACATATGCATGTTAACCATTTCAAAGATGAACTTCCAAGTTTCATCATATCAAGGATGGACTAATTAATTGCGATATATTCTGCGGGATACAAGCATCTCTAATAGCTTCTAAAACTTCAGGACACCTTAATTCTGAAGAATGTGACAGAAGGAAAATATCACAGTGCAGGGATGCCCTTAGATGTCAAACAGACTTAACAGCCTTCAGAGGCAAGGATTCCACCATTGCCCAAGTGGCAAAATGACAGCAAATCAGCTTGACAGCAAAATGAAAACTACGGATATGTTGGATCTCAACTCCCATCAGCCACATCCAGCATGGCCAAAGGTTAGATACCCTGTGAGTTCAAGTCCTAAACATCTGCCAAGCATTAGATCGGACAAGGCATTGTGGAGAAAATGTAAAGGATTTTTGAATTAGAAAACTCAGTCTCATCAAGGTTCTCTAAATTCCACTCAATTGCCCTCAATTTGTCTTATTGGTGAATTTTGCATTTTTCTTTTTTTTATGAAAATACACATTTTTGTTATTTTTAACCAAATGTACTAATTCATTAGTGTAAATTTTGGAAAACATGTTTTTTCTCATTGATTAAAGCTTATTTACATGCATTTTTCAAAAGCATGATTTGCTCTGAAAATTATATCACAAGCTTGGAAATCAACAAAATTTGATCACAAATTGTGCTTGGTCTGCATTCAATTCTAGGATATGCGAACTGGTTAAATTTGATAAAATGAAAACAAAGACCAATTTTGCGCACAATCCTAGCAAACAAAAAATGAGATGGACCGCTTGAGTCATAATAAGAAAGGGCTGAGCAAGTAAAAGGCTTCTTCAGGAAAGCCCTGCCAGCCCAGAAAGAGAATGGAAAGCCCTGAGTATGGATGTTGACAAGTCCTGTTAAGAGGAGTGGAAGGGCTGACCTGCCTCGGCTCAGAATGAGTATTTGTGCTTGATTGGCCTCAGTGTGAACAGAATGCTGGACTGGATGGAGCCTGGCTCTGATCCAGCATGACTCTTCCACAGTCTTTAAGCAGCCGAGACTTTCATTCACAATGGAGAAATAGAGCTGCCAGGTTGCTGACGGGGACTGGGCGTTGTTCTCATATAACCCCAGTTCTCCGTCAGCTTCACTGGCTCCCGATTGAAGTCTGGGACCAATGCAAGGTGTTGGTTATGACCTATAAAGCCCTAAATGGCTTGGGACCTGGTTATCTAAAGGAACGTCTACGCATCCATATATGCCCGCCTGCCCCCTACGATCGGCAGCGGATGCCCTTCTCCGGGAACCCGGTGGTGGTGGTGCCCCACCGATGGAATGCGTTCGGTGCCAGGTGAAGTCCTTTTTATTTAAAAGTTATTTTAACTGTTAATTTATTATTATTGTATTTATAGATTTTAATATATATAGCCGAGATGGTACCAGTTTTTAAATTATTGATTGAATTTTTATGTTTATTTTATGGATGTTGTGAGCTGCCCCGAGGCTTTGCTGCAATGGAGGCGGCATAGAAATGTTTTAAATAAATAGATAAATAAATATGTGGTTTAATTCTGCTCTAGACTGGGCAAGCAGCTGACAGAATGGATGTCCCACAACAGCCTCCTAGTTAGTAAAATTTAAGTAGTCTAGTCAGCCTTTCCAGAGGCTGACACTGTAACCTCTCAAAGAGCTTTGGCCATTGAGTGGCAGAGAAACAAAATGAACCATTTGTATAGGACCTCTCTACATCTGGGCTGAATTCAGTCTCTGCTGTGCTATGTTCTTTTTGGCTTTTCCTCCCCCGAATCACTTAAAACCTTTCCTGTGTGGCTGGAGCTGCCCAGATGCATTGCAGGGAAGCACAATATGATGTTACACTGGCCGGAAAATCAGTTTGCAGTTGTGATGCTTGGCCTTGACCCTGGGCTGATGAGCCCACCAACCATGGCTGGGCCGGGATGGTGGCAGTTGTTCCATGGCACATCTTCAGAAACACCGCCTAGCAGCCCTTTATCCACTGCCCATCCTTTACAAGCTGTGCAAGAGGTCCTGTGCAGTTCTCATTTCTTTGAGGAGGGAAGCTGTCCAGTGGATAGCCTGGACAAGCATTCCAGCTTTCTTCACCACTTCCCTAGATCTTTCCCGTGTCTTCCTATCAAGAGGCACTTTTATGGGTGCGAGTTTTGAATAATGTGCTGTTGCTAACCTTCCCAAAAGCAAGCAGTATAGCCATCACCCCCAGGTTACCAAATCAGTGCTTGCATTCACACAACATGTCAAGCAGCCCTGCATGGTTACCACAGTTCCTGAGTCTGTACTATGAACAGACAGATAATCAAGTAGTGTCTATGTTATCATCCTATCTACTCCCACAGTTGTATGTAACTGATCAGTCACTGTGCCTGAAGTTCAGTCCCAAGCACACCACTCCTTGCCTATGTTGTCTGCCTCTCCCCAGGGAAGCTGGATGGCTGGGGCGGCTCCAGCAGCTGCTCTTTCCCGGGACTCCATGGCAGTTGCCTACCAGGACTGTGGAATGCACAGATCCTGGATTCAGACAACAAGACGGGCCATGGTGATACAGAGAACCCAGAAGAGAGGCAAAGGAAGGTGCAATCTAATCCTCTTGCTAGCACATGGAGCAGCAGTGCCAGAAATGCAAAGGGAGGCTGTGCCAAGCAATACTTCACTGCCTCCTCACTGTCGAAATCCCACCACACTCACAAGGAACAGCAGAACCTGCCACCATGAGGAAAGTGCATATAGATTGAGTTCAAAACAATAGTAAAGATAACATTTCATTTTTCCCTTAAAAGTGGGAGAAATAGTTAAAAGGTGCAGGGAAAGTGCTGGATGAGGGCAAAGTCATGAAAAGGTCCTGCAAAATTCTGTGAGTTATTATGCCTTGTGTAGAAACACCCACAGATTAGATTCCCTAAACTCATCGTTGAAGACTGTAACCCCAAGAAATCTGGTAGGTTTTCAGTTACTCCAATTTGTAATTCCAACTCCCCTGAAACCTGCAAGAAAAAATAAGGTTTGCCCTTGAAAAGTCTCTGGTCTAAAGTTTCAGAAATATGTGCTTGGACTATGTATTTTGGGGTATCTAGTTACAACTATAGCTGGAAAGGTAATTTCTAGGGGGCGATTTGAGTACAAAATGGGGAAAACCCAGTATGTTCTTAAACCATTGATGTGTGAAAAGCAACTCTGGTCTCCTTACTTTCTTTGCCAGGGTTACAATCAGTGGGTAGCCATTTCTTTGTAAAGTTGCTCACTCTGGAGGACCTAAGCACTTGCTTTCCACATTGATAAAAATTCGAGCAAAGCAAAGAGCACGGTTGAATGTTGGCTCTTTTAGAAAAGGTCATATGGTATCTGTTGAGAGATGCTAACAAGATGTCACCCAGCAAATCAAAAATACAGCTTGCAGAGGGCAGGAAAGATCACACTGGAAGGGCAGACATGGCCCTTGCACCAATTCCCAAGGGGCATTTCCTGCATATAAATGAGTCCTCCAGAAAGTGTTAGTGCAGTGGTACCTTGCTGCCTAAGGTAGATGCTTCAGAGCAGAATGGCAGAGGCACTGCAGAGATGGGCACAATGAATTGTGTTGGAGCAAACATTTCACAAGCCCCATCTCCAAGCGTGAGGCTCTTGGATGCGATCTAGTACCAAGGCTTCCAACAGCCAGGCTGCAGCACAAGCCTGAGATATAAAGTGAATGTTCTGAGGAATAATTTAAGCTGCCACTGCTGACTAAGCCCTTGAGCAGCCGATTTCCAAGAGCCAATTCCCCCTCATCAGTCCCATAATGGAACTTGCTCATCAGGGACCACCTTGGCTGATTAAGGCACTCTCTGGCACCTTCCTCCATCCCATGGCTGTCTTTCAGAACCAATTTCCTCCCTATCTTTGTAGGTCATTCTGTGCTGCATGTCTCAGCCCTTGGTTCTTCAGTTGCAATCTCTGGACATGGGCCTCTTGCTTGATGCGAACCACTCTGGCCATCTGAATTCTGGGTCGATGCCTTTGGGACCTGGTTGATCTGCCTCTGCCACACATGCTATCAATCTCTACTCTTTACAGATTCCAAAACCCTCACTTGAGGGACTGGCTCTTGCTGTGCCCTGACCTTGGCTCCGGCGAACAAGCACCACTCCAACCATTGCTCACATCTGTCCTTCAAGCTATATTGAAGAGTGGGACAAGCTTAATGGAAAAACACTCTGAACAGTGAGAAGAAAACTGTATCTTCAAAATGTTAAGTTCCATTTGTGGCTTAGCCTCATAAAATACCTTTAGAAAGGGTTTTGTAGAACAGGTTTTAAGAAATGCAACTACTGAGTTAGGTACATGCAATGAAATGAGCAAAACATTCATTTTGTTTGCCGTTACCATTCAGTTTTTCATAACTGAATGGGTTAGAACAGCCAAACTGCCAACTAACAAATTAATTCTGTTTTGCAATGTGCAGAGACAGGCATCAAGATGACTGGCCCTTCCACTAGGCAGCAGATGCTTGGAATCTTCAGCAAGGTGAAGGGAAGACAAACACACCCTTCTCTGCATTACCTAAACTAGCCTGTTGTCCTCAGGTGTGCTGGAAGACATCCCATGGCCAGTCTTGCCATAATATTCTACTGCAAGTCTGGCTGGTTTTTGTACATGGAATGGGAGAAGTGTGATTTTCTCTCTCTCAGGCAGTACAATGCTTGGACCAGATGTACCAGTGGAATGTTATTGCTGGAAGATATCCTGAGCTCAGACCAATGAAGGCTTTATAAGATCAAGACCAACTCTTGGAATTGTAGTCAGAATCTATGTAAGTTTAAGGGAGTGAGAGAAGCTCATTGCAGAGGAAACACACCCATTACAAGCAGCTCTGGTTAAAAGCCAGATTTAGTAATTGTGATCAGTGAAAGTTCCTGAACGGTCATCAAGGTCAGGTCCACGCAGCAGGATGGAAGTTACTAGGGCAAATGTGAGCACAATTTGGTAAAATACAGTTTTGGCCAGTGACGTCACTGGAGCATCCAGAAGCAATGTCCAGTCCAGGAGAATCCCTAGCCTGTCCCATCCAGAAACAGATTGTTCTTTATTATCCTTTACACAAGACGGAAGGCAGTATTGGGATGAATAGTCCTAGCAAGATTCCATGAAGGATCGCTATTAATCTTTTCCTTCAGACCATATTGTGCAAGCAAGGCAGCACTTCCTCAACTTCAATATTCAGGGAGAGATTGCAGCCATGATCCTGATGAAGTCTATTCTGTCTTCATCACTCGGGTGCCAATAATGGTTCAAAATGCTTGGTGGATCAAGAGAAGTACTTCCATGACTCTCTATAGAAAAAAAAAGTCACTTTGATTCTCTGGAGACATTTACTCTCTAATGGAGTGTGCTTGGAGGGAATTGCTTTAATTTATGCATTTAACTCTTGATCTCCTCCAATTCAGACTGTTCTTATACTAAGTAAAACCCATTGTTGTCATTAAGAAGCAAGACTTGGACGTCATGAGGTTTTGTACTCTTTTGCTGCAAGCATAAGCAGCCTTCTTGGAAGTAAATACTATTGTAATTAATGGGATAAATTTCTGAGTGGACATGGCCAGGGCTAGGCTGTTTCCCAGAAATAACCTCCTATGAACTGAATGAAAACTCAGTATTAAAATGAGCCATTAAAATGAACCACTTCAACGTGTTGATGAATGTGGAGCTGGAGACACAGTGGTGGTGTGTTGGGTGGCGAGCTCTTCAACCTTCTACGGCTGAAGGTAAGTATTTTCTTAATAGTGAGAGCCACACTGACTCATGCCATGTTTGGAGGGGAGCTGTACTGTGCCCACTGTCTCTGCCCCAACATTCATACACTGACAGGCTTCACAAGTGGTTATTATATGCTGAAGCCAGGCTTGCGGGTAGCGGTGCAATCTCCACTCCATGTGGCAACGCACCTAGAATGTATGGCTTCTGTGTATTTCAGGTTCTGAGTATATTGCTGGCTTTCATATAATCAATACGAAAAAATAATATGACATATTGTTGAAGCTTGCAGGATTGGGCCCAGAAAGACACAACGCTTCAATCATGGTGGCAGGGCTTCCATTAGGACCTACTTGAACTGTATGTAGGAGTGGGACAAGATGCAGTGAAAGGTATGCTGGAAAGTGCAATGACAAACTGAACCAGTGCAGGGTGATAGTCCAAAGAGAACCTGCTTTTCTTATTCTGCTAATTTCCTCTTGTAAGGACTCTTTTATGTGGACTGCAGCTCTCTTCCTCTTACTGATAGGAAGCGTTGGTTTGTCTGAACAATGCAGCCATAATGGCTGTACTCAACCTCTATTTCAGGAACTGTTTGTTTTCTTCAGAAGCTATGATGCTGTTTGCTTTTGAAGTAGCAGCATGTCTGGCTTATTTCAATAGCACCGGAACCAGTTACGAACAGAAACTCGGCAGCTACAGCTTACCAAGCAAATATAACTCAACCCCTTTGAAAGCTCAAGAGAAGTGGTGAATATCTCCAAGGCCAAATCCTTCTCCAGCCATTGCAGCAGCCCGTGGGAATTTGACCGGGCACCCACAAGGGCGGGAGAGGCTTCTCTGCTGGGCTGCCCTGCCCCAGTAAGTGTCCAGTAAGTGTTTAAAGGGGCTGCGTGGGCAGGGGATAGAAGACTCGGGGTCTGGTAGTTAGGCATCAAGGGGCTTGCATGGGCGGAGTGATGCTGGAGAATTCCACAATCAGTGACTTGCCTCACCTGTACCGGCCTCAGTGGATCAGGTGTCCAAGGCCAACTAACAGTCTGCACAAGTGGAAGCTTCCGGTATAATAGAAGAAAAACTCTGTATTACCCAATTTTATGTTATTCACTCCTAGGAATAAATACAAGGAAGGAAAAGGGAGATACAAAGGCACACCCCATTTAAGTAACTAACCCAGAACTCTGAAAAATGTGAATTAGCAAGGACATATGTTAGTAGTGCCCCTGGCCAGTCACAGTACACTACATTTACAAACAGAGAAAAACCAATTTAAATAACTCAGTACATTTGCATGCATTGTCTGAAAGAAGGGTCTTAACATCAAGATTAATATGCATGTTTTTGCATCACAGCCTCCTGACAGGCAGAGGGAGAGCAGACTATACACTCAGTGAGCTGTGCAGGAGAGATGCAGAAAAGCAGAGCTTCATGACACAGTCACAAAGACAAGAATTTAGAATGCATTCTCCATTACCAAACAGAGAGCAGAATAGTTCAGAAGCAGAAGCCTGCTGGCTGTGGTGTATATGGGTATGCCATATTTTCCTGAGCTTATACAGCAAAGGTGGGCAACTTGTATCCCTCAGCTTCATTTCAAAATCCTCTACATTTCATTAGATGAGACCTCTGAGATGCGTTATCTGTATTTTCTTTTCCAGGCAGCCTGCTTTATGAGGAGGAGGAAGAAGCAAATTGGGGTTGGCAAAGGAAAGAGGGCAAGTAAAGAAAGAAGAAAAGAACGGTTTGCTGGCTTTTGGCTCTGGACTTGACCACTACTGACTCCAGCTCTGCTTATCCCTGACAGATTACCCATGCAAAACTACAGCTGCTAACAGAAAAAAATGTGACTAAAACTTGATCTAAAAGATAAGTTTAGTTAAGCTTTTTTACTCCTTTGGGATAAGCATGCCTATAAAACAGTGCTATGGTGCCCCCTGCAAAGTACTTCCCCATGTTTTCCCTTACAAATATTATTGTAACTATTAGAATCTCCACCACTTTGGTGAGAATATGGTCCCATTCTCAATGCATTAGTAAGGTCATTCTAAGAAAATAAAGGAAGTAGGGCTGTCTTTAGGAATGTATAAGAAGTTTATTTTGGTTCAGTTTCTGATCGGGACTTCTCCATTTTCCAGACCAAACACAGACTTGGATGCTATTTGCAGCCAAAGATCCTACAATTCTGAGTTTGCATTTGGCAGCATGCATACTTTTGAAAAATGCACATGGATGGAAAAGGCATACAACTAATGCATAAATTTGGAAAAATATACATGAAAATCTGCATAGATTTTCCCTCTGAAGAGAAGGGTGCAGGGAAAAAGTTGCGATCTAATATGTACAGGCTCAAATTGGAATGAGCTTCAAGATGGAATTTGGAGACCTTCAGCAAGCTCAGATTCTGTTGAATCACATTCTCCTCATGTCTAAGTGTTATTAAATGTTCACTCATGAGCTTTCTAAAGGCAAACATTGCGCTTCTCACAGGGACAAAATATTCAACCATCCAGATCCTTCTCTTTCCAATTAGTGGATTGTGTTCATAGCCACTATGCACAGCCATAGATGGTCCAAGTAGTCTCCTTCTTGCTTGCACAAGTTTTTTATAAGTTGCATTCAACTTTCACTCCTGGAAAACCAGACTTTATCCCTCTTCTGTAGCACTCACAGCCCTGAGTAGAACAGTCTGGTCAGAAATAGAGATAAACCAACAGGAGTTTAAATGTGGCTTCTTATCTGTCCAATACCTAGGTGCCAAATAACTCCCTTATTATTTTCAAAGGCTGTGCCCTAGCACGAAATGAATCCCAAGGGTTACTAAGTAGTTCAATTTCTAGACATGTACATTTTCTGGCAAAAACACTGAAAACATTCCCAAATGATTAATACTTCATCCATTATTTAAATGAATTCAGTGCCTTCTGTGCCAAACCAGTATTTGCCTTGCTTCCAGAGGTTTAGGGGCAGAGCTCCAGGAAACTGGTCACACACATCTTTAAATGCAAAATTGTCAGGCTGTCCAGACACAGAGATCCTGGGAAGGGCTTGGTTATCAGGGACATTCAAGGCAGGATTTGTTACAGAGACATTGCTCCAACACTCTGTGGCTTGAACTGAGGATTTTTCAGCTTGATCCTTCACAGTCCCACCAAGAACACACAACTGAAGGCCAATTTTGGAATGCATCACTTACATGCACATGAGTATACTTCAATTTATGAAAAGTTATTTTTCTGTAGGTGGGCACCTCTGCATATGGTAGCAGGCAAATCCTGATGCTTGAGACGCTTGTGTTCTCCAGGTTGGTTGCCCATCTGTTTTAGAGTCCGACTGGGGACTGTGTTGCTGTTGCTATTACTATTTCAAACACTCATGCCACTCTCCACATAGGTTTCAAAGTGATGAACATGAATTATGAGTTTTGCATAAAACCAGCAAGAAATATAGCAATCAAACAACACAACACAAATACACTAGCACTAAAACCTCACAACTTACAGTGTGCTACAAACCATAGCTGTCTGGATCATTCTTATGTGAAAGCCTGGGCAAAGGAATGAATTTTAAGACACTGTCACCTTCCTTATATGCCCTCATGCCCCTTAAGATCTGCGGGAGAAGCCCTGCTCCGGGAGCCCTCTAAGAGAGGTAAAAAGGTCATCAACTCGGAGTATGGCCTTCTCTGCTGTGGCACCCAGACCTGGAATGTACTTCCCAGAGAGGTAAGCCTGGCAGCAAGTTTATACTCTTTTCGGCGCCAGGCCAAAACCTTTTTATTTAAACAGTATTTTAAAATTTAACAACTTTTAACCTTCAGTCACTCTGTTTGTTTTGTGATTTATTGTTTTGTTCTGTTTCTATTATTTATTAGAAATTATTGTTTTAATTGCTCTTTTAAATATTGTAAGCCGTTCTGAGATTTTTGTATAGTAGGATGGCATACAAAAGCTTTTAATTAATTCATTCATTCATTGATAAAAACATCAGAATTGTACGTTTCTGCTTAATGTCAATCGGTAAATGTTTTTGAAATGCTAAATGCTCTACAGCAAGTATTCCTTAGGCTAACCACATTCGGGCACATAAGGAGTGAGGAGCTCCCTAAGGTGGCCTGATTAGGCTGTATAGGTGAACACCACCACCTTGAACCTGGCCCAGTAGCTTACTGGTTGTCAGTGCAATTCTGTTAGCAAGGGTATTGCTTGCTGTCAAAGGACAGCCTGGGTACCAGCCCCCTCCCCCCCCCCGCTCCGCACTAACCACAGCTTCTAAACTAATCCCAAACGCAGAGTGCGTCCCTGTTGATCCAATCTCGCAGGTTGTTGTGAGTGTCCAGGCAAGATTGTGTCCCTGAGAGCCCCGGATTCCTGTGGCACAGGTCGCTTCTCTGCAATGTTTGGCTTAGAGGCTCTGGCTCATTTCACATATAACATTTGATTGGGACTCATGATAACACAACAAACCTTTGTTCCATAGACTTTGCTGCATAGACTTAATCTAGGCCTTACGTATCAAGTCACACTTGATAGATGTTCCGAACATTTTTAAAAAGCTATTCCAACTATATCCCAGCAGTCCACAAAAGGCCAAATGTTCCTGTGGAGGTTATGAGAATTTCTGTTGATAGTAGTCTTGAGTCATCTCGACAAAAGTACAGTCATTGGTTGAAATGTCAGGCCAGCTACAGCCAAAGGTTAAGCTTTCAGAATGAGATAATCTTTGCTGTGCAATGTGTACAGAAACAATTTACACTTGGCACTTCGTTTATCATGTTATTCATTTGGTGCTTCTGGCAGACAAGCAGCCTGTGCAATTCTTTTCTCCAGCTTCACAGCTGGGATCAAATCTACATATGTATTTATTATGATCGGCATCATCACCACCACATTATAGCTATATATGCGTCCATGCAGAGTAATATGAACAGAACAGACAGATCCCTGCCTTGAGAAGCATTCAGCCTAAATTTTAAAAATGGGGAAACTGCAAAAAGAAAAGAGGGAAATAGGCATAACAGTTAACAAGTTAGTAAATTCACAGTGACCCTAAGTATGTGTTTATACATGTGTAGAGTTATGAAATCTGCTGAATTTATTTATTTATAGTATTTTATCCTGTCCTTTACAGAAGTCTCAAAACAAAAAGGCAGCATACAATGAAGTGCAAATCTAATAAAACACAATATTAAAATCTCAATGAAGTCTTAAAATTCAAGGAAAATAAAAAAGGGTTTGCCTGGTACCAAAACGAATAAGCACCAGGCACACCTTTCTGGGGAGCAGGTTCTAAACCTGGGGTGCCACTTCAGAAAAGACCCTTCTCCTGGTAGCCACTCTTCTGATCTCCTTCAAAAAGGGCTCCCAAAGAAGGAACTCAGACAGCTCTCAGGGGATGGGCAAGTGTATAAGGAAGGAGATGCTCCTTCAGATCCCTACACCCTAAACCTTTTAGGGCTTTAAACTTCCTCATTAACACCTTAAATTGGGCCCAGACTTCAACTGGTAGCCAGTGCAGACAGTATAGGACTGGTGTTAGAATTTCCTCCGATTGTTAGGATTTGGCATTATAATTGTATTTTAAGCTGAAGAACCGTTCACCTCCTTACCCAACCCTACTCATTCTTCTCCCAAACTAGCCCACAGCTCAACCTTTTTGCTGCCCTCCTTTTCCCTGTGTCTGTAGCTGTGCCAGTTAAGGTAGCAGCTCGCTCTTCTTTAACCCTGGCATATAAGTAACTGCTGTGGCAGGAATGCAGGTCCCAGGGATGAGCAGGCTTCCTGGGATCCTGCTATCAGGAAAGCTCTTCCCAGTCCTGCTTCCATCCACCACTGCTGCTACTGGCTGCATAGCTACAACCGCCACAGCCAGACATGGAAATCAGGGCACAGCAGCAGCAGCCAGCCAAGGAGACTTGAGGCAGGGATTCAGAGCATGGCCATGTGCCCGGTAACATCTGGACTGTGATGGGGTCATAGCAGTTATTTGTATTTGGGCTTGGGAATCACCATGTGTGCCATTTCCTGGTGGAATGTCAGGTTTACACTGAATAAATCATTAGCCAAATCTTTTTCAAGCCTTTAAGAAACTGGCAGGGACATTTTACCTCAGAGAAATTCTTCCACCATAAATATTCACATTCTTTGTACTTTTAGTATTTCCCAGAGATAGGCCAGTGAAATGGATAACTACCAACTGCTATTTCCAGTCCTATAATTTAATGATTTCACCTTGCCATAGGTAGGTACCTCCAGGTACAAAACTGAGCTGCATGCTAAAACCATCCACTCAGAACCTGTAGCCAGGTCAAATAAAAGATTAGCACATTCATCTCGTATTGTGCCAGGGGAAACAGGTAGATGGAGGGCCTTAATTCAGCTCCCACACTTAGACAACCGATGATCAGGGCAGAGTTTTTGTCTTTTGCATAAGACATTCTCCTTAATTGTACAAGTGAGGCACTTAAACAGTCCATTGTACAGTAGAACACATTGTTTAAATGGTTTGTGTCCCCACTGGATAATCTCTTATGTGAGCTCAGTTTTATCAATAACAGTAAGAAATTATTGATTTCCTCCCTTTGAAAGCCATTAAGTTCAATTAGCTTTACCATTCAAATGGAAAAAAGATGGCAAATTACCTTCACTGGATGGCTAAAAAAGGAAGGAAAAGATTTATTTAAAAAAATCCTAATTTGTGAACAATGAGATTACAGCAGTAAAGGTAAAATAAATGCATACATATTAATGGTTCTAATCAGCACCATCTGACACTTAAAACTAGGATCATTATGTTTAGTGGACCATGTAGCACTGAGGAATTCTGAAGCTGTTTATCCATTTAATGCTAAGAAAAGGAAGATAAATAATAAGCAAAAGGAATAAGCAGCAGGAAGGGTGAAAAATAAACTTTCCAGGCCTGAAGTTTGCTGCATGATTAGAAGAAATAGACTAAAGAGTTGACAAGGAGACCTAATATGATAGAATTAAAGGGTGTCTCTCCAACCACCAGCCAAACTTGACACATTAATTCTCTTTCTCCTGCTTATAAAGATGCTTGGGATTTACTCGCTGACAGGTAAGTAATTGTTAGGGTACTTAACATGCAGTCTGTTCTATGCATTTTTACACGCACAGCCTCACTGAACTCAAGTGAATTTGCTTGCAGATATGTGTGCGTATAATTGCAGTCTTACAAGGCAATCCTAATTCCCTGGTGATGCCTGCAGGAAGGGGTGAGAATATGGCAGAGGGGCCCATGTACAAATCCATAAAGTGAATCTTTGCATACATGGAACCAGTATGTTACAGAGAAAGTAGAATGTTAGAATTCTCTCTAACATGCTTGCTTTTGATCTATAGGGAATACAGAAGAAACTTCTAGCTGAATACTCTTGCCTGAGGAATTTTCCAGACACGGGTTTATCACTGCAAAAGGCCAGACTAGGAAATCTGTGATAATATCTTCTCTACCTTTTCCTTTTCCCAGGAGCAGCCCTAGGGCAGGGGACCAGGACCTGACCTGTTTTAGAAAGAGGGGCAGCTCTCAGCCATGCAGCTATGCAAACAGTATGCCCAAATTGCCCTCCTCTCTTTTACCAGCCATAGCTTTAGGGATGATTGGATTTAAGTCACATTGTGAGGGAGGGGTAATGATTAAACCCCTTCATTCAGTGCTGCAGCTCGGCTATAATTCCCCCCACCCCGTTCCTTTCAGGGCAAGAAAAAGGTGTGTGGACACCTCCAATGGAGCTCCAGCATCAAGATGTATTTGACTTTCAGAAATAGGCTTTAGAATAGGCTAATGATAAAATTGGATTCTTTTATTCTCTTTGAACCAATATTTTAAACTTAACTTCACAATATTAAATTAGCAATAAGGAAAACAGCAAACCTTGAAAATAAAACCTCAAACTCCTTTTCCAATAGATTTGTCATTGGTTTCACAAATCTGCATTCTGAATTTTTAAAAGATTCCTGGAAAGCATGGGGAGGTCTTAATGTTTGTTTTCAATTACTACTCCCATAGGAAAATAATTTAACTGCTCTTAATTAATCTTCCAATAACAAGGAAAGGAAAGGATTGGATTTATGTTTTTTTATTTTTCATTTCCTCCCAACAGATTTGCAATGAACTCTTCAACTAGTAGTTAGAATTCCTTACAAGCCACTCACCCTTCTACATATTTCACATGCAGCACTCCTAGCTTGGCCAGCTGCATTGTTAGTGTATTTACAATATTTCTTGAACAAATAAGTTATGCACATCTTGGAAAGCCCTCCAAGCTTCCCTGCCTACCCTGTGATTTATTTCTTCATGTGCTGTTCAGTTTCTTGCAGGGCTGCAGGAACTGAATTCTTCTCTTTTGAGAAATCACATCTACTAAGAAGGCCTTGCACTCATGTAATTTTGGTTCCTGGCTGAATTCATGCTATTGATTTCCTCTGAGACAGCAATCAGATACACTGAATGAACAAAGCAACCATCCAGCCAGACCCAAACCTACAATCAAGTAGAAATGGAACTCTGGTGTTAATTTAATTCCTAGTGATCCAGCCACTCAGTTGGATTCTATTAGAAGTGAATCTTTCTTATCTAATCCCTCGAGCATGGATCACAAATATTAATGCTTTATGTAAGCGGGAATCCAATCGCCACTAAAGTCTTCAGCCTCAAGACTGCAGCCACAGGGGAACCAAATTTAATAAGGGGTTCCCCCCATACATGCTACAGGGATGTATGTATTAGATGGTAACACTTTCTCCAGAAATATGGGTTCCAGCCAAAGGGCAAGTACTCATCTTGGACAGCCAAAGCTATAAGGCAAAAGAAAGCTCTCTGCACAGAAACCTGTCCTTGGCAAGTATTTTTTTAGAGGTCTTCATAAACTCAGGGCAGTATTTAGTCAGACACTTGTGCTGATATAATTATAGGGCACTAGCACATAGCATTAGCTGGTGTGCCAGGATTCCCCAAAAAACTCATCATACCACCTAACGCTGCTGGCATTACATTAAAGGTTCCTGTACCAGTGCGATGCAATTTACATTAGTGCTAATGTCCAACTGGATACTCGACTCGGTCCTGAAGGGTAAGTGAGCAATGTGAGCGTTCTGCATCTCTTTAAATGTTGTGGGGATTGTGTTCACTGAGGCAGCAATATGACAAAATTGTTCACTCCTCAAATTGTAGCATCATAATGGCACACGGTAGCTATTGCAGCACTCCAAATCCGGTATCAGTTTCAAATTATGAGGGCTCCTTCTGCCTTTAATTTGTCTGTGTTACAATCTGTCCCTCCCAGGGGCAACATGAGCTGAGCTGACCATTAGGCAGATAGGGCAGCGGCCCAAAGCAGGGGATTCAGGATGTCACGATATTGTAACAAATCCCAAGTTATTTTATGTACTTTTGTTGTATTTTTGCTGCCAGGAAAGGGCAGGTGCACCTGTGAGATTTTCAGCCAAAACAACTTGGCTGGTTTTCAGGTTATCTTTGCTGCTTCATCTCAGGTAGCACAAATCCTTCACCCAGAGCCTTGAGAACAACACAGATCTTGGTTTAGGGGCATAGCAGGATTCCTGAGGCCCTGCAACTACTGGATAAGATTGACATGAAAGCAGTCTTGTTGCATACAACGTCAACGTAGAATGAAATGGATAGTAATGAAGTAAGCGCTGCTCTATTCAGTGGGACTTAGTCCCTAATCAGTGCATTTAGGGTTGTAGCCTTAAATTCATGCATAATGGCTGTCATGCGAAGTGCTCCCTGTGCCGCGTTTCATATGGGTGACAGACAGCTCACTATACAGATCAGATTATTTATTTTTCAACAGAATGCAGAATGATTTACCCCCTGATAGCAGCTGTCATGTAGACTATTTTCAGCTTGAAGTGACCCTGATATAGCTGCCTCCATCCATACCTCTGGCTGGTGAAGAAAACCCCTGAGCAACACTGTAAGTGTAAAGCAGGAAGGACCGACTTATGGCCTTCCAGATGTTTTGGACTACAACTGCCAACAGTTCTGGCCACTAGCTATGCTGGCTTAGGCTGATGGAGTTGCGAGCCAAAATAAACTATTGTCCATCACTAATTCAAAGCCATCTCCCTTAGTATAATCCCAGTGGAGAGTTTGAAAACCATCTCTGTGCAAAATAAGATACTTCAGGTTTAAAAGCCATCTGTAATCATGGAATTGTGGCAAATCACCTTTACAAGAGTTTTGCTTCTTGCTTTCCTATTCTTCCCTTTCTCTATCCTTTTATCCTCAAGCCAAATCTCAGAGGCAGGTTAGGCTAAAGAGTGGTGTGGTGTTACTCAGTAAGCTTTGCGGCTGGGATTTTAAGCCAGGTATCCCTAACGTATAACTAGCAGTTTAAGTATGACATCGCACTGGCAATGCATTTATACGCCATACCAGCAGGCCACACTAGTGCAAACTACCTTTTGCTTCATTTCATTTTTCTTCCCCATATTGGTCACATTATTGATTTCCCTCCCACCCACCTGCCCACCCTAGCTGAACTCATTTGTAATGGGTGGGTAACAAGTATCCATCCCAGATTTCAAACCCTTGATAAGCTATCATCAAGAGTTTCAGTATTGATTTAATTTCCAAGAAACACTACCAATTTTAATTGGGTAAACTGTTGCCTCCATAGGTGTCGGAGGAGCATTTCCCATTTAATATTTTGAGAGAAATTGTGTGTAAGAATTGATTTCCAGATGTTAAGTTGCTCTCAGTGCCAATGTTATATCTATTCCTGAAGGCAGCAAGTGTGAAATTCAAATATGCAGTGGAAAAATACCTGATAGAGTATTTTCCAGATTCAGCTTCTCTCATATTTGTACATTTTTACATAAAAAGTAGGCGTCTGCTTGATATATTTGTTACACTGTCATGTGTTGAAGCATATTTTCAAAAAATAAATTTCACTGCATTGCAGAATGTGCCTGTAATGGTTGGCATTATTGGCATATCTAAGCCAGCAGCCACATTACTAAGATGCAAGCCCTCTTCAGTTCAATGAGACTCAACCCCAGGTAAGTGGAAACTTTGCAGGAAGAGTGAATTCTTTTCATTTACTTTTCTATTGAGGACCTCGTTATCTCTGTAATCTGTTGAGTTACATCTGTCAGGAGCCAAATGATAATTGGCATGGCCTCCTCTTCCCTCCCCCTTTGTACCAGCCCTCCTGCTGCAAAATAAATCCCCTTATTTTGGAAATTTGCAGAGGACTTTCCTCCAGCTCCTCCACGTGGCAAGGTAGTGGGGTGTTTCTCTTTCTCATTCTGCTCTCATCTTCTCTCCATATGACATCCCCTTCATCTCTAGAGGTGCCATTAAAAATTCTGAAGTGCAGATGCTCTTCATGATAATCTCTGGAACAAGAGGAGTCCAAACATTCAGGCAGCTAATGTTCATATGAACCCATTCCTGCAGCTTTTATTTCCAGGACCAGCAGCTCTTTTGTAAAGTTGATGGATTTTAATTGACCATTCAGGATTAAGCCACGCTCAAATGCTTTGCATTACAATGAGGAGCAATATCCTGCTGCTGGTAAAATTGATTTCTTCAACTTTCAGCTAAGCTCAGAGGGAACCAGGAACTGGGACAGGGAAGAAGGCTGATGATGTCAGCACCTGCTAATGAATGCTGGTGCTTCATTTCTGTGAGCCGTGGCTCCACTACACCATTCTCGCTCTTATTCACAAGCTGAAAAATACTAACACCGCAAGGTGGAGCAGGGCAAAGTTCTGTTCAAAGAAAAATACACTGCAAGAATGCCCAAAGAGTGACAGAATGCACTATCTCCTCACTATGCTGCATGCTGGGGCAAGAAGCTGCCCTTCTTTATAGATTAGTAGAGTTGGAAGGGACCATGAAGGCCATTGGGTCCTGCCCCCTGCTGGAGCAGGACACCACGTCCCACCATCCCACTCAGATGGCTGCCCAGTTTCCTTCTGAATGTCTCTAGTGTGGGAGAGCCCACCACCTCTCTAGGCAGCTGGTTCCACTGTCGTATTGCTCTGACAATGAGGAAACCTTTCCTGATGTAGGCATCAGCAAGAAGAGCTCTTGACTTTTCTCTTTGTGACAGCCCTGGAAGTTCTTAAAGAGGGCTACCTTCTTCCCTGCACACCACAGCTATAAAGCAGACTGGTAGAGAATAGGAAGACCAGTCAGCTTCGCAGCCAGCCCACTGTGATTCTTTGGCTGGATGACCTGGAGATTAAGCTGCTTCCTGCATCCCCAGCATAGAAAGAGGACAGGGAGCAATGCTGTCAGATCAGATCAGTGGTGCAGCTGTGTCACGTGCAGGCCCAGCCATCGTTTCCTTGATAGTCTGCAAACCTGCATTACAACTCACAATTCACTCACCAATCAGGCAAATATTTCTTTATTTTGCAAAATAACGTAAGAATTAAAAAGATTTATAACATGCTCAATTCCTAAGGCCTACATTTTGTAGGTTTCTCCTTTGAATGTTAATCTTCATTATCGCCCTTTGAGGGAAGTCAGCGGTTTTCTTGTTTCGCATTAGAGGAACTGAAGATATGAATCAGTGATCATCTAGTAATTTAGCTTATACACTGAGGATGAGATTCAATCAGTTTCATACGATGCTGCTGCACAACCTGCAGAGGTTCCACAGTCCAATTTTGTGCAGCAGCAACAGCTCACAGTCACTAAATTAAAACTATCTCCCAATAAAATCAAATAATACACTACTTTCATGAAGTACTTTACTGCCATATGAACATGCATGTACACCCCTGCACATGTCACACTTACATTGCCTTCTATGACATTATCATCAGTACACAGAACTGCATATTCAGGTCAGAAAAGCAGAACACAAAATTAATTTCGCCATATTAGTGTACATGTACTGATTATGACTTATAGCCTACTTTACAGGTTCCTTCCACATTACAAAAAATACATTGTGCTCCAGTTTGCAAGACCTGAGGATTTTCACAGTGGCCTATCACCCTGTGATAATATCACTATTATCCTGAGTGTGCCAATCAAAATATTTTTGTGGTGGCAGCTCTGAAGGGTTCCCCCTACCTCCAATCAGCTCTCTAGAAAAAGTACCTTTGCAGATTTGGGTCTGGGGCATTGTGAAAGATGCGCCATTGTAGCAACACATGTTCCTTATGTTGCCATGTGTGCTATTGAAGCAAAAACTGAAAACCATTAGGAAAAGACGGAAGCTATGCAACTACCATTGATGCAACACATTCTTGAAAAACTGTTGCTGAAATTATCCAACAGAATAATTTGCTGCCCACAAATAGGTGGAGAAATTTGAGAGATCATTTGCCCTAGAAAGGACAGAAATGTACTGAATGCTGAAAACTACTGCAAGCTGTCTATGTACAGTGCTCTGAACAAAAGGATAACTAGCGGAGTCCCAAGACTATTAGTTCCCCTTCAAAAGCAAATGGAAGTGTAATTTGAAAAATTTAAAATATGGGGAGAAATCGAGAGGAAGAAAATTTCAGAATCATCTCTCTCAGCATGTGTGGGGGGTGGGGGCAGGATGGAGGAATCGATCCAGAGACGGAGGACATCTGGTCAATTTGAATGCAGAGCGAGCGGAATCTCATAGCCTCTTTCCAAACAATTCAAATTCCTATACATGTTTAAACATCTTCATGCTAATAAGGACTAAAAATTACAGCAGGAAATTCTTTAACAGAAATATACCTTGAACCTCACAGGAAGGAATTATATTCTCCTAACGTGTCACTGTAAATATGACAGTTCCATTGTGTTCTTACAAACCCTTGAACCTACACACTTACTGAGTACATTGATAGTTCCCAGCAGGTATAGATTTACTGCCTAATTTTCATTTCCCCTTCATATTAATATAATTTGGCTGTTAGTTTTTTGTTTCGACTCGGTGTTTAAGAATCAGCAGGGCAGTAAAACTATTTAAATGGAAATCCTATTTATGTACAGTCCCCGATTGGACAATGAACAGTGCCTGATCCCGAATGCTTCTCATAAAATAGTCCTTTTTGTGTCACTTTCCCAGGTTAAACACTGAAATTTGATCTGTATTTAGCATTCATATGCTGCATTTGCAACAGCACAGAATTAAAATTATAGATTTGTTAAATGAGAGATTTATGCTTTATAGAGGAGAAAGGAACACAGTATTGGTTCAATTGTTTACTTTAGTTCTTTCTTGCTTTCTTGAGAAAGGTCATTCTGCAAAGAGCAACCTATACCTTCAAATAAAATGTGTAGGGATAGATTTGCTGACAGAAAAACTAGGCAGATAATATTTCACTAGTGCTGTAATCAGGGGGCACAGAAATATGTTTTGTGGGGGCTGCCACCAAAATGATTTCCAAATTGATACCTGCATTTTATGTTCTTACTCTGTAACATGTAAAAATGTTGACCACATGCCATGATGTCCCGACAGGGCATGCTTTCGTCCTCTGTCGGGGCAGACAGCTGTAGGCAGCAGGCTGGGTAATCTGGCATCACAATGTTCCATCTCTAACCGCATGTTATCAATGGAGATGGTGAGAAGTCAAAATATGGAAGGTGTTTTTTGAGGCATCTCCATATTTGCCCATATATTTCCATCTTTAAATGGTACAAAATGGTATGTTTTTTTAATTAAACCAGCTACCAAATGCTTGGGTTTCTAATATAGTATTGCATTCAGATTGCTTCACTTGTAGTGAAAACTAAGGGCATTGGATATTCTTGTCAACACTAAATGCCATGTTCATCAGACATGGATGTTGCTGTATATACATGCGTTCATCTGAAGGAATGACTGCCAATAATGTGCTAACAATATACACATAAACTACAGCCATATAGTTCATTTTGGTGGAATGATATGCAGTGGTACCTTGGCTCATGAACGTCTCAGGTCGCGAACAGAAATTTCATAAAAATTTTGCCACGGGTCACAAACTCTGCATCGGGTGCCGATCGCAAGCGCGCCCGCCTTCCCTGTACAGGCGCGATCGCAGTCGTGTGGGGTAGGGGGGAGATCGCTGCATTCGTGCTGGGAGGGAGATGGCTGTGATAGCACCCGTGTTCCCTGCCCAAGTGCGCCTGCCTCCCCCCTGCGCGCCTGCAATCGCACCCATCTCCCCCCACCCCCCACTCAATTGCTGGGGGGGGGGGCAGAGATGGCTGCGATCTTTGTTGTTCTTTGTCACATTGTTTCAAGTTTTTGTGAGTAAAAAAATGGTTACAGAACGGATTAACCTTATTTATATTGAACCTTATGGGGAAATTTGACTTGGCTCATGACCATTTTGGGTCATGACCAGAGTTCTGGAATGCATTAAGTTTGGGAGCCAAGGTACCACTGTATATATGCTTCCCACATGTAAAGTAGCAAACACACAACCAAAATGGTTGGATTCTTGCATTTAAATGGTTGGATCTGGATTGATTCTCTCAAGAGCTATGATAGCAATAGCATGAAACTTCAGTTCCCTTCTGATGGAGGGGGCATTTGGGATCTTTCAGAAAATCAGTTCTGAAGGTTTGACAGAAATGGGAGATTTCAAGGAATGGAAAATTAGATGAAAAACACCTTCCTACTGCCACCATTGGAATCTCCCTTTGGGTCACTGACACTCCCATTTGCAGGAATAAATTCAGAATGCAAGCCAAGGTTTTGTTTATGTAGGAAACCCCAAGTAGAGATCAGGAGGAGGACCTTCCCTGCGGTGGCACCCCATCTATGAAATACGCTCCCCAGAGAGGTTTGCCTTGCGCTGACACTTTATTCTATGTGGTGTCAGGTGAAAACCTTTTTATTTTCCCATTATTTTAATGTTTAGTTGGTTTTAACTGGGGATTTAATTTTGACTTGCTGGATGCTGTGTTTGTTTTGTTATTTTATTAGTTCCCTATTGTAAGCCATCCCAAGATGTCAGTGGTGGATGTGGTACACAAGTTTTTTTAAAAAAATAAATAAAATGTCAGCTATTCTCATAAATCCCAAGATGCAGTGGCAGTAGCTGCAAATAATCACAGATTCCCAGCATCTGCAAACATAGATTTGCGGTAGCAGGACTGGAAATATCCACCGTTCCACTAAGTAACTTGAGATGGCTTCCTGTGACACCTTTCTGGAGGGACAGAAGAAATTGAACCATTTCCAGAGCCAAGAGGGTACAAATACAATGAGTAAGTATATACCTGTGTATGTGCCATAAGCTTCATTGCTATAATCATTTCTATACAATTAAAGAAAAGCCTAATTATAGTTTTCTTGGAAGAATAGGAAAAGTAAAAATAACAATGCCCCTTTTTGGTGGCATTCAGTGAAACTGTGTTCAGAAGCTCATTGCAGGAGCCCAGTGTTCATCCGGGCCCCCTGAGCCCGGGTCCTGCGAGTGCTTTATAAATCTGAAGCTCAGCCACACTGGTAGTGATCGACATTTTAGCAATAATGGAGATAGATCCATTTTTCAGACTATGCCTCCCAATTAAGCTGCACGGCAAAGAAATACCACTGGGAATTGGTGACTGATACAGCTAGCAAATTGTCCGAAGCAGGCTCCTCATCAAAATACAGCATCTTCAAGCTAATGCCTGTGTTTGCGTTTATGAATCCCAGTGTAAACCGACACGAAAGAGCGGATGGAGGATTTAACCCCAATGGGCTTATCTGGAATCGGTCCCAGAAAGGCCCAGGCAGCACCCACATTAACTGTAAAGCTGCTTGGAAGGAACTAAGGGTGGCCCAGCGGTCTAATAAGTGGTTGTGAGCTCTCTGACGAACAGCCTAACCATAAGGCTCTTTGAAATCAATAGGCTCTTACAGTAATTTTCAGTAACAATAGGACGTCACATGATAAATGATTCCTTTCAATGAAACAGATGACTCTCTCACAGCTATGTTCAATTTATCATTGGATATTTCCTGGAGGACTGATCAGAAACAAACATGTCTGGGTATGAGAAATGCTTTGCTACAGTCAAGCTTACTAACCTTTCTATATCCTTTCCTTTCAGGAAAGCTAGAGCTACCTCCGAAGAGAAGTGAGTTGCCAGGGTGCAATTCACAGCTTGGTTGCAAGCCTTTGCTTCCCTGCTCAGGATCTCTGGCAGAAGTTATGCCCAAAGGAACCTGCAAATGGCATCTGTAATTCTGTCCATGGTTCAAAGGTTATGGACTGTCCTTTTAAGTAAGACATTAGAGTACATGGACACAAATCCATGGAAGACACAGCATCCCAATTTCAGCAGAGCTGAAACAGGTGCTTGTATTGCAGGTAGGATCCAATTAAGCTACTGCAACTTCTAGGCAAGGCTAAAAACATGGGAGGTCACAATTTTCATTTATTCATCGTCACTGGCAACTACAGATTTTATTTATTTATTTAGGAAGCTTCTATGCCGCCTCATTCGCCGAGGCCTCGGGGTGGCTCACAATAAATAAATAATTACAATATAAAAACAATATAATTTGAGTCGACCTGGCCAAAGAATAAAATAAATAAATAATATTAACAATTAAAATGCTTAAATAAAAAGGTCTTCACCTGGCACCGAAAAACAAATAACAATGGTACCAAGCGGACCTCTCTGGAGAGCGCATTCCATAGATTGGGCTCCACCGCAGAGAAAGCCCTCCTCCGAGTACTTATCCTCCTAATATCCTTCATGGAGGGTTCCCGGAGAAGGGCCTCTCCCGCTGATCTCAAGGGGCGGGCGGGCATATATGGATATAAGCGCTCCTTCAGGTAACCAGGACCCAAGCGGTTAAGGGCTTTATCGGTCATGCTAAGCCAGAATCTTGGGAACGAGGCACAAGTTGCCCATTCCTGGTTTAAATTCTGCTTTTAAAGTCTTTCAAGCCTTTCTAGCCTTTTCAACTCTATTTCAAATAATAATAGAAATAATAATAATAATAATAATAATAATAATAATAATAATAGCAGCAGCAGGAGGACGAGGAGGAAGAGGAAGAGGAAGAGGAGGAAGGAATAGAAGAATGTAGTGCAATGATTATTCTAATCCTTTCTTTCCCTTATACTACCACCATTAATGCACACCTGCAGTGCAAGATGTTCTGGCTCAGCCCAACTTCACATTATATTCCCTTCGATCTTCTCACAACAGGCAGCAATTAATGCCCACCAAGCTTGGTCAGTCCTTCTTGGCTGCCTTGCCTTTAAAGGTGTTCCCCTAACGTGTGTTAAAACATTAGCCCTTTTGAGAGGGGCCGTGGATCAGTGGCAGGATACATCCAGGACCCAGGTTCATTCCTTAGCAGCTCTAAGAAGGGCAGGACATGCCTTCTCCAGTTGCTCTAGAATGCTGGAGAGCATCTGCAAGTCAGTGTTGGCAGTCGTGGACTAATCAAACGAATGGTCTGACTCAATGTAAGGCAGATCCCTATGTTCCTATAGTTATCCAACTCTGCTGATAACCATTGCTTATAGATGGATGATGCCATGGTGGCTGTATCCAGCTTAAGAGCCCATTATCGGGCCTATGCTGTGGTGGTGAGTGCAGCGAAAAAGAAATTCTTCTCCGCTTCCATTGCCTCCTCACAATGCCGTCCGGCGGAGCTTTTTCGGGTGGTACAAGGGCTGGTTCATCCTGGCCCTAAGAAAAGTCTGGTTCCAGCCTCAAAGGCCCGCTGTGACGACTTTGCCAAGCATTTCAGGGAGAAAATCGCTCAGATTCGTCACAAGCTGGATTCCACTACTGACTCAGAGGCTTCTGGGGAGATACCAATGTGGCCATCTGGTCCAAAATCGATGAATGAATTTCAGTTACTGCGGCCTGATGATGTGGACAAGGTGCTTGGACAAGTACGTTCTACCACTTGCCTATTGGAGCCTTGCCCATCTTGGCTAATTAACAATGCCAAGCACGGGATAGGGACCTTGGAAGTGGTTAACGCCTCTCTGAGGGAGGGCCGGGTACCTGCCCCTTTAAAGGAGGCGGTAGTCTGACCGGTCCTGAAGAAGGCATCACTGGATCCAGAGATGGCCACTAATTATAGACCAGCGGCCAACCTCTGTTTCTGGGCAAGGTGTTGGAGTGGGTGGTGGAGGAACAACTCCAAGCTCTCTTGGATGAAACTGATTATCTGGACCCATTTCAGTCCGGCTTCAGACCTGGGTACGGTACTGAATCTGCCTTGGTCGCCCTGTACAATGACCTGTGCAGGGAGAAGGACAGGGGGAGTGCGTCCCTGTTGGTTCTCCTGGACCTCTCGGCGGCTTTCGATACCATCGACCATGGTATCCTTCTGGATAGGCTTGCGGGACTGGGGGTCGGAGGCACTGCTTTGCAGTGGTTCTGCTCCTATCTCAATGGCCGATTCCGGAAGGTGATGCTGGGGGACTATGGCTCTGTGCCATGGCAGTTATGCCATGGAGTTCCGCAGGGTTCCATCTTGTGCCCCTTGCTATTTAATGTCTACATGAAACCGCTGGGAGAGGTCATCAGGAGGTGTGGGCTGCAGAATCATCAGTACACTGATGATACCCAGCTCTACCTCTCATTCTCTACCAATCCAGGTGAGGCAGTGGCTGTACTAAACCGGTGCCTGGCCGAGGTAATGGGCTGGATGAGGGCCGATTAACTGAAGCGCAATCCAGACAAGATGGAGGTCCTGTTGGTTGGCAGATCGGGATTCGGGGAAGGGGACCTAAACTTAGTCCTGAATGGAGTTGCACTCCCTCTTAGGGACAAGGTCCGCAGCTTGGGAGTGCTCCTCGACCCAGAGCTTTCAGTGGAAGCTCAGGTGACAGCGGTGGCAAGGAGTGCTTTCTTTCAGCTTCGGCTGATCCATCAGCTGCGTTCCTACTTGGAGAATGACTGCCTGGCGACAGTGACACACGCGTTGGTAACTTCCCGACTTGACTTCTGTAACGTGCTCTATATGGGGCTACCCTTGAAGACAGTCCGGATACTTCAATTGGTTCAAAATAGAGCTGCCAGGCTGCTGACAAGGACTGGGCGTTATGTTCACATGACTCCAGTTCTTCGTCAGCTTCACTGGCTTCCCACTGAAGTCTGGGCCCAATTCGAGGTGTTGGTTATGACCTATAAAGCCCTTAATGGCTTGGGTCCTGGTTACCTGAAGGAGCGCTTATGTCGATATATGCCCGCCCACCCCTTGAGATCAGTGGGAGAGGCCCTTCTCTGGGAACCCTCCATGAAGGATATTAGGACGGTAAGTACTCGGAGGAGGGCTTTCTCTGCAGTGGCGCCCAATCTATGGAATGCGCTCCCCAGAGAGGTCCGCCTGGCGCCGTTGTTATTTGTTTTTTGGTGCCAGGCGAAGACCTTTTTATTTAAGCATTTTAATTGTTAATATTATTTATTTATTTTATTCTTTGGCCAGGTCGATTCAAATTATATTGTTTTTATATTGTGATTATTTATTTATTGTGAGCCGCCCCGAGACTTTGGCGAATGGGGCGGCATAGAAGCTTCCTAAATAAATAAATATCAGGACCAACAGTCAGAAAATTGAGTTTTCAATAAGTATCAGTTATTAGTACATGTCCTTATGATACATTCCAGACATTTTGGCCTACAACTCCCATCTTCCCTGACTATTGACTATGCTGGTTGTTGCTTGGTTGTTGAAGTTACTACATTACATTTCTCTGCTGCTCATAGCTGAAGCTGTCTCAGTGGTTTAAGTCATCCATACAGATTTACAACCAGGCCTTACACTGCTTAACTTCCAAGATTAATAGGATGAGGCACTTCAGGATACACAGAAGCCAACAGAATCATAGAATAGTAGAGCTGGAAGGGACCATGAAGGCCACCAGGTCCAACCCCCTGCTGTTGCAGGACCCCAACATCCGATTCAGATGACTATCCAGTTTCTTTCGGAATGTTGTTGGGGCCAATAGAACCCCAGGTAGGGGGAGGCTTGTGTATACAGTAACAATATTTCATCATCAGTTTGGTCAATGCACTTTGTATAGAACTAAGTTTATATCCTTTAATTCAAAAATAATTGGCAGAGCTATCTTACGAGCCCTGGGCAGTGTCTAGGAGGACATGGGATCATTCAGATTCCAAGGTCTGGGAATCTTCTTCCCCTCTTACAGCTGTACCAGAAAAAAAGATCTGCATTATTTGAATGTCTGAGGTTGTAGGAATTATATCAAAGGGGTAAAAAGAGCATTGCAGGGGACAAGGAGGGCAAGAAAACAGGCCCACCAGGATATGACACTTGGTACTCAAGTCTCTTTCCCTCCCTATCTGAAGCACTTAAGCTGAAGTCTACCTGATTTCCAAGGCAAGAGAACCATGGAGGTGAAGATCAGCTTTGCAATCCTGCCATCCCGGATTATAAATCCATAATTCTCCATGGCTGAATATCTTGGCTTTCCCCATTGGATGCCCCCCTAAATATCTTATTTTTCTACACAATCCTCCATTCTTGACAATTTTTTCTTGAACAGAGTACATTTTTTCAGCCTATGCTACTTAAATAGCCACAAAATGGGGCAAATAATTATCCAAATCATGGATTATGATAGAAATTAAGAAATAAATAATGATTTAGGGTTTTTAAAATTTGTAGAATGCCAAACGCAGCACATATGGTTCTGAGCTGTTTTCATACTTTACATTTTTAGAAGGGTTTGCAGACACGCCACAACTGCAGTATGAATCAGAGGCTAAATTTACTACTTGCAGTGCTGTACATGTGGAATAATCAGAGGCCAAAGACAAGTAGTTTCCATGCTATTTCCCATTTGAGAAAGCAGAGAAAGAATTTTCCCTCTTCTGTACATCCATTTCTGAAAGTCATGAGTTAAATTATGTCCTTCCCAGTCTCTCTTACATGACTATGTTAGAGGCATGAAATATGATCAGAAGAAACATTTGCAAACATTCCTTAATCAGCAATAAGCATTTACAGTTTAAGAAAAGTCAGACAAATGAATTAGCCTTAAAACTACCATATTATGTGTGATTTTGTCCAATTCAACAGTGGAGCTGTATGGTCATGAAGGGTTGTGCTGTGTATCAGCTATTCTTGGCATTTATGGATTTCCTGAAATAGACACTATGTGGTAAGATGAAGGCAATGAAGTGAATCTTACAATCAGAAAAAAATTATGCACATGCAGATGCTACAGCAAAGTAAAAGAAAACCCCAGTGAAGATCTAGTTGAACATTGTCAGAATACTTTTACAGTGATCATTTGCACGATGAATCCTCCACACCTTGTGCATGTAGATGTGCAAATATGTAACAAATGGTGTGCTACAATTCTTCAAGACATAGCATTGCTTTGGTTTTAATCTCTGTGTTTGTGAATGGGAAAATGCACACACAATCCCTTGATCCAATACATGTTGGATGGAGCTCACTGCTAGGATGTGCAGAACGTCAAGTTGCCTATATATGATGACAATGATGAATCAATTTAAATTAAGAAAGCAGTGACGGATAGATAAAGACTATCCAGTGCACACCATGTCATAGTCATGAAGCTGTGGAAGCATGATGTTTTATTTAAATTTGTACCATGATTATTTTATTTCTTTAATAATATCAAGATAACTTAGTTGAAAGACCTTGGTCAAAGTAAAACAAGTACACTTATGTTGCCAGAAGGTAGTCTCTAGTGTTAGTGTAGGGAAGGGCTAGCTTTCTTATTTTTATTGTTCATACTGATGTAGCAAGACCCTGGGATCTTGGTAAAGTGTAGTCTGTTTTGTTTGGTGTCTGTAATTGCTGCTCTCCAGCTTTCCCCACCCTTTCTCCTTTTTACCCATTTTAATACTGTCCTTTATATTTGTACTCCCAACCTATATTTTAACCTTTTAATAAACCTATTTTTATTCCTCATACTTGGGTGAGTCATGTCTGGCTGATTGGAGGGTGGGAACTGCTGAGAGATTTCTAGCCCAAGGTTCAAAGGGAGTGGAGAATAACCTTTAACCCATGGTTACACATCTCCATGCTAAATTTGATTCTAGGCACATAAAAATTTCAATTTCTAAAAACAGGCACACAGGCATTAGCTGCATGACAGGGATAGGATAAAACTCACAAGAATCGTTCTTGGGCTTCCTCTTATCTCAGCCCACCCTTAGAAAGCAAGCCAAGCTAAGAGGACCTTAGCGGAGGTTCAAGAATGAAAGTTGCTCAACCGGCAAAATTCTTCCATGTCCAATGCAGTAGCCCAAAAACTGCTGAATGTGGTATGGAAGAAGGATGCTGCTTGTGCAGAGCACTGGGATCCATTCCTGGCAACTCTCCACATCTGCCCCAGAAGACCTGTTTTTGTATTTATTACTGTAAATCTTCCTGGAGATGTGTCTTGTTCTGATGTCCAGAAGTCAAGGCAAGACTTGCAGGAAAGCCCTTTTATTGTTTCAAATCAAGTGATGAGCAAACACCTTTCTCAGAGCCAGTACATGGCCACAAAAGCAGAATATCATGACTGCCAGCTAGAAACATAGAAAACAGAGTGAGTCAGAAGGGACCTCCCAGGCCATCTAGTCTGACCTCTGGCACCAGCCGGCTTCGCTCACGACATGCCCACCATGTGGACGTCCAGCCTATCCTTGAACACCCGCACCGATGGGGCCTCAACGACCTCTCGTGGAAGCCCATTCCACACCCTCGGGGTCCTGACTGCCAGGAAGTGCTTCCTGGCATCCAAATGGAACCTTGGCTCCCTGAGCTTTGCTCCATTGGAGCGTGTCCTGCCTTCCTCTGCAGGGGAGAACAGGTCTCTACCCATCTCCATGTGACATCCCCTCACATACCTGTATGTCGCCAACATACCCCCTGTGAGTGTCCTCTTCTCCAGGCTGAAGAGACCCAGTTCCCTCAGTCTCGCCTCATACCCCATCCCCTGCAAACCGGCCACCAACCTTGTGGCCCTACGCTGCACTGACTCCAACCTGGCTATATCCTTTCTGTAATGAGGGGCCCAAAACTGAGCACAGTACTCCAGTTGCGGGCACACTAGAGTCGTGTAGAGTGGTAGTAATACCTCTCTTGATCTAGAAGCCACACTTCTGGCTATGCAACCAAGGGTGGCATTCGCCCTCTTGACCACCGCATCACACTGCTGACTCATGTTTAGCCTGAAGTCAACCAGTACCCCGAGGTCCCTTTCACAAGTGCTGCTCTCCAGCCACTTGTCACCTAACCTGTACTTATGACAGCTATTCCTATGCCCCAAGTGCAGGATCTTGCACTTATCCACATTGAACGCCATCCTGTTGTCTCCTGCCCACTTCCATAGTCTGTCCAGATCCTTTTGGATCTGGAGTACCTGCTCCTCAGTAGTGGCCACTGCTCCAGTTTTAGTGTTGTCTGCGAATTTGATCAGCAGACTGTTCACCCCTTCTTCCATGTCATTAATGAAAAGATTAAACAGGATCGGCCCCAGGACAGAGCCCTGGGGGACCCCGCTTGTTACTGGCCGCCATCCCGATGATTCCCCGCTAATGGTTACCTTCTGCTTTCAGTCAGTCAACCATGCCCTAATGCACCGGACACAGTGCTTTGGTGTATCCCAAAACTCCTCAGTTTCTCCACCAGGATATCATGGGGCACTTTGTCAAAGGCCTTGCTGAAATCCAGGTATACCACATCCACTGCATCCCCTCCTATAATCCTATATAATCTATAATCCAGAAGACCTGGAGTGAAGTGGAAACACACCAAGTGCAGCTTGCCATACCAGTCCCACAATGCTCCTGTTCCAAAGAACGTGGTATGTTGCATCCTACAAGAAAACCACCCAGGTTTATATACAGGAGAGTGATTTCTAGGGGTTACTATTGGACATTTGGTCCTTGTAGGAAAACTTGCCCCTCAGCTAGGGGACATTTCTGTCATATCTTCTGAAAATGGACCAAAGAAAATAGCCTGGAAACAGCATCTTCTCCGTGAAATGTTGCAGTCCCTGATTGATAAGCAGAAGCTTCCACCAAGGCTGAGTCTTCTGACTGAGTTTCCAGCACTACATCCCATCCCTGTTCACCAGACAGTGGGAGGCCAGGAAAAGCTGGAACGTCCAGCCTCTGGTTAGCCACAGCTAGGCCTGAAACTGTCCCTCATGTCTGACACCAGATGGTTAATTGAAGAGGGGGAAGGGGATGTTTTAAATAATTCACATTCCAGCTCCAAAAAGAATGATCAGGGAAGCTTATTTCAATCAGAAATTTATATTCATTTAAAAGCAGTTAGCAATCATAACACTAGAACTCCTAGATGGACTCCCAGTATAATTTTAGTACCTTAGAAAGGGGTTTCTAAAACATTAGATGTGAGAAAGTGGAAGATAAAATGTCAGAGCAGTATGCTCTTGCTGTATTGCTGGACCCTGAATTATCACTGGAATTCCAGGTGGATTTGGTATCTAGGAGCATCTTTTATCAGCTGATGCCTGGACAGGAAGGACTTTGCAACAGCTATTCATACTGTAGTAACCTTTCATCTGGATTATTGCAACAATCTCTACTCTGGGCTTCCTTTGAAGGGGGTCCAAAAACTTCAATTGGTTCAGAATAGGGCAGCATGGCTGCTGATGAGGACTGGCATATAACACCAGTCCTCTACCCATTTCACTGGTTGCCAGTTGAAATCTGGTTCAATGCAAAGGTCAATACTTGCATTTAAAGCCATGGGGCTGTTCCAAAAGGTATCTAAAGGATATTTAAGGAGTGACTTTTCCCATATGTGTCTAGTGGTCTCCTGAGGTCATCATCAGAGGTCCTTCTAAGGACCGCCCCCTCTTGCAGGAAATAAGGAGGTTGGCTACAAAGAGAAGACCTTTTCTGAGGTGAAACCTCAATTCTGGAATCAGCTTCCCAAAGAGGTTTGCTTGGCAACTTCTTTTTATTCTTTTCATATTCTTTGGGATTGGTGTGTTATGTCCCACATTACACAAATGTATATTATGCTTTAATAAATGCTTTATTGTATTGGATCTTTTTCTTTTAGTATTTATTGTAAGCTGTTCAGAGGGTCATTTGGCTAAGGCAGACAGTATATAACATTTTTAATAAAATAAATAATCTAGTTAAAGAAGAAATGCTACTGTCACAAGTCAGAATCTTAATTGGGACAAAATCTGAGGAGAGGGATACCACAGTGTACAGCTATAGTGATATCTTCACAAATGGCAGCCCTTTCCTCAATGAAAAGCTCTTTTGTAAAAAGGGGAGAAATGATTTCTTAAGTTTATTCCTCTCAGATTGCAACAGCACATGTCCTGTTATTAAAGAGATATATACAATTCTCATTTTCATTGTATACTTTGTATACAAACTGTATAGCCGCTAAACATTGAAAAACAACACTAATTCTCTACACCTGGGACTGAAAGATTAGAATACCAATCAGGCCCGGTAGTATCTTTTTTGTGTGATGGGGTGGAATTATCTCAGGATTAACAAAAGGGTTTTTTTCCCCCGCAACCGCAACTACTATATAAATATACAAAAATGATTCATCTGATTAGACAGAGCAAGAATAAAGCAATTTTTTCTCTATCATAATAATTTGATTGAGAAACTACTGTATAAATTGACAGGAATATTAAGACTGCTAACAAATTTGCAAAAGTGGAGCTGAGCATAATTAACGTTTCCAAATTCGCAACCCTATTTTGGGGAGAAATACTGTGCATGTGAGAGAAGGAAGGCAAGGGGACATTTTCACTGAAATTCTGCAGGGGAAGAAGAAATTCCCCAACAGTTTTGCCCAGGCAGAGACTGTCTCCCTTTCTTTTTTCCCGAGGCCCTTTGGCTTGCTTTTCTGCTGCCACTGTAAGTGATAACGGCATCTGCCCTGCTTGGAGGCTGGTGCAGTTCTGCATCCTCCACGATGCAATGTGAGGAGGCAGAGAGGTGTTCAGACCCAGGGGAGAGGTGGAGTGCCAAATCTGTGTCCTCCACCCCTGGAAGTCCACTTCCCTGATGCAAGAGGCTTTCGTTTTTCTGCCTCATTCTAAGAGCCCTTTATCATTTATTTTGACATCCTTTTACTGGAGGCTTTTTTTAAAAAAACTGGCCTGACCAGAGTGGTTATGAGTATGATTTCCTTTCTGCTCTTCCTCATTCCATTGTTCTGCAGCTTCCCAAGTGGTCTGCACTTCCTGCCATGAAAAAGCCCTCTGGGAGGAAGGGTGCGAGGCCATGGAGACCGCAGGCTGCCAGAACGATCCTTGTACAATGATGCTCTCTCCTTGGCTATACAAAAAGCAGGCTCTGAATTACAGAAAACAACCCATAAGAAGTTTCTCTCTCCTTCTGATTTCTTTTCAAAAGCGGGGTTTTTTTCCCTATCAAGTTGAATGAGAATGATGAAAAGTAGAATACTCAACAGAGCACTATATAACCTTGTATCTTCAGTTCCTTCTGCTAAGGGTGGGAATTTTTATTATATTGAATCATGTATGGGGTAGGAAGCCCATTCTGTTTGTAGAGATTATACTTATCTTTTCAAGTAAGTAACATACTTCACAATCACTCTATATCTGCTCTTTCAATAACACACTGAGATGGTTTGCTATTATTCACAGTATACGCAGGGTTTCTGCATTTTCTTAAGAAATGGTCCTTTCAGAACATCAATGTCCACTTTTAGATACTCTATTTCTACAATGTCTGACAATTAAAATAAACTATTTAGAAGGAATATGTATATGGAGGAGGGGGGAATGAAGGCCTCAGAAAGCTAAAGATGGATCTCCTAAAATAGAAGAGAACCGAGCAACTACTAGAATTTATATGCTCAGCAGTGGGGGAACGTCGATTTTTGTTGCTTTTGTGTGCATCTCCCCAATGATGCTTGATGCATTTGACAATCTGCTTTGCACCTTGAGAGGCCAATCCAATCATGTCTGCAAACTCCTGCAGAACTACAGCTCCAGATTGTTCTAAATTGCAGACTGGAGAGCAATTGCACCATGCCTAGTTTTTCTCCTCATCCTGTGTTGTTTTTATTCCCCCTCATAAAGACTTCTGGGGAACTAAAAAGTTTGCTCACTAATTTGAGATATTTTGATCCTAATAATGATACTATCCTGCTGGATGTTTTCCTAATGGACTAACATGGCTCGCTATATATTTTCTATCCTCTTTGGGTGATTAAATAACACTGCTAAGCCATATTTTCTGCTTTGTTTTTACTGTAGATGTTATGTTGGAAAATCTTGCTCAATAGTACTTCGGGAGTCTTGGAGAAACAGATTGCAAACCAGTAAATAAAATCTAAAAGGCAAGACAATCCAAACCAAACCAAACCAAATAGCGTATGCCAGAACTATCTCAACAGCTCTACTTCAACATGCAACCAGGAAAACTATCAGCATGCTTGGTGTGATATTTTTGTGTCTCAGACTTTCAAAGGTTGCATAGCTGATATTGTCCAGTTTTGGAGTATTTGTATAACAAATCATTCATATCTCATTGGCATTATGAACTTAATGTCTGACACCTCCTTCCACAGGATCTCTCCACATAAAGCTGAGGGGAAGGAAAGATGGACAAAGTGGGATGTGGAAGTATTAGCATAAACACGATAGAGAATGGCTTGAGGAAGGACTACCAGGCCTGCTGGCCGTAAGTGTCCTTTTCCTGAGTCTTGGGAATGCCATTAGCCTTGTCCACCAGGGCCTTGAAAAATCCAAACAGCAAAGTACTTCAGTCCATGTGATCGTTTGAGTTCACAGTTGGACTAAAAGTAGTTAAAACTATAAGTCACATTGTTAACTTTGAGTTGTAGGAGATATCAAAGGAATATTGTCTGTCCCATTTAATTTTGAATCATTCTGGTCAAATATATACAGTGGTGCCACGGCTTACTTGGTTCACAACCAAATCGGGTCACAAACAAACTTTTCATGAAAATTTTGACTTGGCTCATGAACTCTGCCTTGGGCGGCAACGAAGATCCAAGTAGTTCGCAGTTGCATTTGTGCAAGGACAAAGAACCGGTGCCTGGCCGAGGTAATGGGCTGGATGAGGGCCAATAAACTGAAGCTCAATCCAGACAAGACAGAGGTGAATTGAACCTTGTCCTGAACGGGGTTGCACTCCCTCCTAGGGATAAGGTCCGCAGCTTGGGAGTGCTCCTCGACCCGGAGCTTTCACTTGGAGCTCAGGTAACAGCAGCGGCGAGGAGCGCTTTCCTCCAGCTTCGGCTGATTCATCAGCTGCGCCCCTATCTGGAGTACGACAGCCTCGCAACAGTGACTCATGCACTGGTGACTTCCCGTCTTGACTTCTGTAACGCGCTCTATGTGGGGCTACCCTTGAAGACGGTCTGGATACTTCAATTGGTTCAAAATAGAGCTGCCAGGCTGCTGACGGGAACTGGACGTTATGCTCACATGACTCCAGTTCTCCGGCAGCTTCACTGGCTTCCCATTGAAGTCTGGGCCCAATTCAAGGTGTTGGTGATGACCTATAAATCCCTAAACGGCTTGGGTCCTGGTTACCTGAAGAAGCACTTATGTCCATATATGCCCAGCCGCCCCTTGAGATCAGCGGGAGAGGCCCTCCTCCGGGAGTCCTCAGTGAAGGAAATTAGGAGGGTGGGTACTCGGAGGAGGGCTTTCTCAGCGGTGGCGCCTAAGTTATGGAATGCGCTCCCCAGAGAGGTCCACCTGGCGAAGACCTTTTTATTTAAGCAGCATTTTAAATGTTAATATTATTGAATTTTATTTGTTTTTCGGCACCAGGCGAAGACCTTTTTATTTAAGCAGCATTTTAAATGTTAATATTATTGAATTTTATTTGGCCAGGGCGGCTTATTTTATTTTACTGTATATATTTTAATTGTTATTGTTTTAATGTATTTTGTATTTTATTTGATGTTGTAAGCCGCCCCGAGGCCTCGGCAAGGGGCGGCATAGAAATGTTTTAATAAATAAATAAATAAAATGGGTGATCACAGCGCTCCTGCAGGAAAGATGGGCGCAATCTCGGCCATTTCCCTCCCCAACCAGCACGATCATGACCATCTCTCCACCCACTCAGCCCAAGTGGGGAGATGGCCACAATCGCAGTTGTGTTCATGCAGGGAAGGCATAGAGAGCTGACAACAGAAGAACTTGCTGAACTCCAGAGTGAGCAGCAGAAGGCACTTGCTGAGGAGGATTCCACTGAGGAAGAGGAAGACAGGGAGGAGGTGAGCAGTGATGTGATACAATCCATTATGAAAAAGTGAATGAGTGCCAAGATTTCTTTGAGAAGTACCACCCCAACATAACTGCAACGAACAGAGTGTTGAATCTGATGAACGATAATGTGGTCTCTCATTTCCGAAGGGTTATGAAGTGCAGGAAAAAACAAGTGATTATAGACAGATTTTTCACCAAAATTGACCCTGCAGCTAAGAGACAAAGAAGAGAGGAAACCCCTGAAAGAGGTCTCCCCAATGTCCTTATGGAGGGGGACTCTCCCTCAAAACAATAACCTCCCCCCCCCCCACCTAGGTTAGTGTTCTCCACTGTGCTGTACAGTACATTGTTACTTCGTTGTTCTTTGTCACTTTGTGTCCAATTTTTCTGATTAAAAAAATTGTTACAGAACAGATTAACCTTATTTACATTGAACCTTATGGGAAAATTTGACTTGGCTCATGACCAAAAATTGGCTCACAACCACATTCGCAGGGGCCAGAACGGATTAACCTTATTTACATTGAATCTTATTGGGAAATTTGACTTGGGTCACAACTAATTTGGGTCACAACCAGAGTCGTAGAACGGATTAAGTTCATGAGCCAAGGTACCACTGAATTCTGAATTAGGCATTTATGGATTTTACCACCAACCTAATTCAGGATTCAGGACAAAAGAATTTGTGAGGTCCCAAATTGGAAATTACATCAAATAATGGCGATATCAAAGATGTAGGTGCAGGAAAAGCTTCCTGCTTGACATGGATATAGAGCCAGAAGCTCTGGCCAACTCTGTAGGCCAGGCCACGTAAATTTAAGAGCCTTCTTCCAATTCCTAAAGCTTTGCATTCAACCATTTGTGAGAGACACCAAGCCACCTACCAAGCTAATTCAGAATGTCAGATTCCCAGCCCAGAATATGGCCCTTTAACTTGCAGAGATGGGCCAAACGTGCCTTCTCTGAACCTTTGCACAGCTGCAAACCTTCCTGTGGTTTTTGCCAGTGGACAGAAAGAAATTGTTAGAATTTCTAGGACTGGAGGACTTATGAGTCACAATGCTAGCAGAAGAGGTACACCCCCATCTCCAGTTATTTTAGACTTTTTGCTGCTGTGGCAGAACTCCCTAGTTTGGGCCATTTCATTCCACGAGATCTGATGAAAGAATATGGTATGCTATGAAGTCTTTCAAGGGGCCCTCTTAGGCTTCCGACTGTGGCCAGCCCATTCAGGGCTCCTGAAGGGATGTCTCATAACACAGCATCCTTCCAAAAAGCTTTTATAGGAAAATTGTCTGTCACAGTATACTCACAGCACAGCTAATATTTGCTCTGGCGGCCAAAGTTCTTTTATTAAAGGTGGGAGAAAATTGTGTGTGCATGCTTGCAGGAGAGGGGATTATGCATGTGACTAACATTTGACACCAGTATTTTGAAACACAAATCTTCATCCCAAAACTGTTATTTCCCCCCCCCCACTTCTCAAAAGTTTTCTCTCTCTCCTACCCATAATCTTGTATCCTGCCTATGTCACTGAAAACATTCCAATCTTGTCTCAGCGGTTGGACCTCTACGTGCTCTAGGTTCATGACTTCAGAGCATGGGAACCACTATCTTGTTTTCTTCTAAATAGTTCCATCAGCTCTCTAGCTCTCTGAGGGCTTGCTCTGCTTCATATCTTTATTTATTTAGATCTGTAGATCTATATTCTGCCTTTGTTTCTTACAAAGGACTAAAAGCAGCTTAAAAATTCCACTACTCTTGCCCTCAGTCTTATCCCCACAACAACATCCCTCTGAGATAGGTTGGGCTGAGAGTTTGTGACTGTCCCAAAGTCACCTAGTCCCTGCTCTAGTCCATGGCTGAGCAGGGACTAGAACCCAGATTGCCTGAGTCCCAGGCCCATGCTCTTAACCACTACACCACAGGGAACATGTGATGTTTTGGAGGCTTCTGGACTACAACTCCAGACATAACCTGAATACTGGCTAGGGCTGCAAGGAGATGGAATGTGGCAACTTCTGGAACTTGGTCACACATTGTTTGACCAAGACAGGAAATTATGCTGAGGTCTATAAGCATCTTTTCTGCCAAGCTGTTAAGTCAAATGAGCGTAAATCAGGGCTCATGCTTCCTCTGATCTGATGGCACTTAGCATTTTCCATTATAAAACATACACATTTACCTCAACAAATTGTGGCCACTATGGAGATCGGCAGTAAGGAGTGAATAATAATGTGCACAATCTGGGGAAAGCTGACATCTGCCTTCATCTTCTGCAGCTATATATTCGAGCCATAATAAAACTATGTGCATTGTTGCAAATTTAGCCTTCTAGACTTTTGTGCAGGGCCTGGACAATTCAGACAGATTTATATTTGATTCTCATCACCGCACCTTACATTAAATGGACTGTTTGCTTTAATGTTTTGTTAGAATTTCTTGATGGGTGAGAGTTCTCATCTACCAACCACCTTCCCCATTAGTCCTTTCTCAATATTAGGAACAGACAATGAGGGAATCTATTTTCCCAGAACTTTAATTTTTCTTCCTTTTGTGTCCATGAGCTTATCTTATATTAGCATAAAGTCTATGGCTTTCTTATCTGGACTCTGACAATCCACACATTCACAAGTACGGTACATTTCTCCTCTGTTCACAACCCAGTTCTCCATCATCAGCTTGCTTTGTTGTCACACAACAGATTTTTGTTCTTAATTTTCATTTATTAGGTTGTAAGAGAATTGTTCCCCAGCCTCTATGCATTAATACTCATTGATGCACAGTCATGTGGTTCCTTTAAACCAAGATTTAATCTTAGAAGTAATTAACTTGCAATGAAGCTTTCAACAGTATGGTATAGTTTCCTATTTACCAATTTTATTTGGATTCTTGGTTCCCTACTTTCCTGGACCACATTCAGCAATGTAAATTGCTGAGTTTCCAACAAAAAAGTCAGCATTTTCTTTTACACCCACAAAAAAACTCTTAACTGTATTAACTGCTTGAGAGAATTTTAGAATATGACATAAGAACACACACACACACAATATGTATGAGAAAGAGAGAGGTGGGGAGGATTTAACGGATGTGTGTGTATACATCTATATATGTGCATGTATATACGTATGTGAAAATGTGTGTGGCCCCCAGTCTAGCGGCATGTGTCGCTATATTTTTGCACACCCGACCAATAGGGCACAGTGGTCCCTGCAGGCATCACAGCCTCCTTGATGAGAACTGGCTTCAATTTATCATCCTATCAGCCTTTTAGAGCTCAGTTCACACGAATCAGGCCACATCCCATTCTGAAGCTCAGATTACCTGCACTCCATTGATCAGTTGCCCTTCCTATCTGACCCTCTGGAGAAAAGGAGGGGTTGCAGAACATAGTAAGTCCTACATTTCCTAAGAAGCAAAAAAGTTAAGCTTGCCCATAAGAGTTTGGGTCTTGGAGATGGCTGTAAACTGCTCCCCTTACCTACATATGTATGCGGAGAGGAAAGCCAAAAGTCCAGTATTCAAGCTACTGCCTGCTTTGAAGTCTCTGAAATGTGCTGCTGCTAATTCCAGCAATGTGCGGCAGGGTATTGATTCTCAGCACAGACCAGGCACTTCTGAGACCCCAGAACACTCCAGCAAGTTCATGTCCATCAATGTAGAATTAATTGTAATATTTCCAGAGGGGACCAGCTCCCTGAATCCATTCACAGAAATCTAATACATAACCCTGAGTTTCAGTCCTATCCCCAGATATAGCTAGTGGTACATGTGCCAAAAACCTGGTCCTCACAAAACATGGCACATTCCATGTACTGCCCATTGCACTTGTTATGGGTGAGATGAAATGCAGATAAATAACTCTATACACTTAAATGCTTACCTAGAACCTACCGACCTAGTTCACACCTAATTCTCCATGTGTGGCTGTTCAAACAAACCCGGACCTCACAAAAAAGGATAAGTCTGCAGTGCAACCCACAGGGTAAAAATGAAAAGCAGGTGCTGTTGTCCAATTCTAATTTATCCCACTGCAGAGTAAACAAAGGTGGGCAATATTTGTTAATTCATTAAGAAGTCAATGTATTTATCAATAAAGGTCTTTTTCCCCTTGGGAGAACCAAAACCCAAGCTGGGTGCAAAGCCCAGGTCCCAGGAACAGTGCCAGGAAACACTGGGGCCATAGCAACAGGAGACCCGGCAGAGTCCAAAGTCCAATATTCTGTTCTGCAACTATGACTTGCACTTGCTATTGAGCCTTGCTAAGGTCAGGAACCAGAAAATGTATCAGGGTGGGACAAGAGCACGGTACTGACAAGCCGAGGGTCGAGAACAGGAAGACAAACAGAGGTGCAGGTACCTGGAGGTAGGTAGCTAGTTACACAGCAAGCCAGGACGCATAGCAGGTTTCAGAAAAGATGTGGGAGCTAAAGCACACCTAGCAGGAAGGTCTGCATTGCTGAGGTGAGACAGCAGGGCAGGGTCATGCACTACCACAAACAGGAAGACCTGCATGGTTGAAGCCACTTCTGGAGGTAAGAATCCTCTCAAGCGTAGCCCTTCTCTGGGCTCCCAGCTGATGCTGGTCAGACAGCTGAGAGCTGCAGAGATCCTTGGAATACTGAGATGGGCACCCTGGTTGTGGCTACTAAATGGAGCCCAAGAGTGGCCTAGATCCTGACAAATTGAGTGCGTGAGCCAGCGCCATTCTAAGACTGCTCCTCTTTGGTCACTCCTTCATTTTGACCCTTTCATCTGGGATTATGGATGCATCCATGGTCACACCATTTGCTTTTATGAGTCTTCCATATGATATTAGTATAAGTTCAGGGCTACATTATCTGCTTTTCTGGATTCATTTTCATGACATTTTGGAAACGCCACCGCTGCTGCAGATGATGTTGATAGTGATTGTGGATAAAGGCACAAAGTCTCTACATTACCTCAGGTGACAAAAGACAGGCGGATGATGTTAAGGAAATCTTTTCAGCATAGCTCTACCTCTCAAATAGTTACTTTGAAAGAACCAAGGCTATCAGCTTTTATGCTCAAAGGCATAAATTAAATGGATTACCAGCTAAAGTGAGAAGGAATGTTTCTTGCAGAGATTCTTTTGTATTGTATTTGTACCAGTACATTCTTGAAGAGAACATGTCTGCTTCTGGGTTTTGCTATTGGCAAAATTTATCAATTTTAGCCTTATCTATCCAGTCTTGGCCCCCAACTAAACCAATTGTGAAAAAATAGGTAAAAAGAGTAGAAAACCACACTGCCAGCTATCTTATTCAAAACTTGAAGTTGTTAATTCAAATAATATTCCCACAAGTTAAAACCTGGTAACACTGTAGTCTCTGTCATGGTTTGTTTTTTTTATAAATAACCCATTTCTTGCTGATGATTTAGCCATTTAAAAAATCTCATTTTGAAGTGAACAAAAAATTCTTTTGACTGCAAATGTAGCTCTAGATATTAATGTCATTTGTTCCTTAGAGAATGCCATTGTCCCTGACACATCTATCCTAAAATTAAAAGTGAATGAGATCTTCACAAGAACAGCACTTAAATAATGCAAAATGTCTCTCCAAAGTGGGGCAAGGATATTTTATACTTCCAGAATGTGATATACCTGCATTCAGGTGATTCACCATGTCCATTCACTCATGTCTGCTATATTTCTGCTCACAGTATAATATATTTGACAAACAGTTTGCTTTGAGCATTTGTCATGACCATAAGGCACAATTTTGCATGGCAGAGGTCAATTCACATGCTGTCCTAGAATATTTGGGCATAAAGAAGTCTGATTTATTACACAGAGTTTTCCTTGATTACTTTTGGACTACCTTCTACTAGTCCATACTTTTAGCAAGGATTTTTCATACTTTTTACAAATCTATCAAGCACATAGGTCAACATTTATGTCCTTCAGTTATTTTTAGTCAGAACAGTTTAATGGAAATTAAATAATTCATATTTTGTTATGGCACAGTATTTCTGAATTCTTTCAACTGTCATCTATCAAATGATCCATCCTATGATTCTGCAAGTTGCTGCAAGACAGGAAGCAATTTTTGCATATTAATGCACTTTCCTGTGAACAACACCTCCTTGACTGCCCCCTTGATGGCCATTAATGATAACACCTGATTATCATTAATGATTATTGAACATGATGATGAGCTGACGGTATGGAATTGTTTCATGTCTCCTACTTTCATTATCTAGTGATTATATAACTGGAAAGTGGGACAAGAAACAATAGCCTTATTTATGCACAATAAAAACTTATGTGACCATACAGTGTGGTGGGATAGAGCACACGTACGTCCCCTTGATTATCCGCACCCTACCAGCACCAGTGACAGCACTGCAGGGAGTTTCTCAACAAATCTTTAAGGATATTTGTCTGAACATGCTTAGAATCTTCCCTGCTATTGGAAATAAAGGCCAAACAATGCTCTATCTACCTACAGTATCTATCGCGTTTGTATGCCACCCCATAGTCAAAGGCACTGTGCGTCTCCCAGTGCAATATAAATATGTTTAAAATACAAATAAAAATAATTAACAATAAGAAACAAAACCATAAAATATAGTAAAATTAAAATGCATTATAAACATTAAATGAATTGCACAGCCATAGACACTAATCTACTTTTAACTGTACCATAAGTATATATTGCTTAGAGTTGGACTAGGACCCCATGTACCAAGAGGGGAAGATTAAAACTTTCCTCAATTTTTCCCTGAAAAATAAAAGTTTTCCATGGATGCCATGAGACTGCGTTCTGTTTTTTCCCCATCTCTGACCTGTTTTTTTACTTTACAAACAAATGGAAAAAACATATAGCTCTGATTTATAAGATTTTTTTTTAGAATTAAGACAAGAAAATTATATATTTTGCCCAGCTTTTACCTCCTCTAAAAGAGATTTCTAAAAATTACACATTAGAAAATTATACATACTTCTAAAGAAAGACTAGAGATGCAAAATGTCTGAAAATAATGAGGCCATGGGGAAAATGTTTCTTTTTAGTTCTCTTCACAAAATTCCCAGCGTAGTAGTTTACTCCATTCATTATTACAATAATTGATCTAATGTACTTTTTCCTAATAGGTATTTAGAGATGGTCCAAGATATGCTCGGTTCCAAACATGTGAGTAGAGTTCACCCATATCATAATATAGGAGAAAGTGTGAATTCTTGAGCATTTAGGTTTTCCTCTTGTGTTTCTGTGCTTGCTCTGCTTAAGAAAGAACAATGCCCAACCAACTGCCCATGGAAGGCCCACAAGGAGAATATGGGCGCATCAGCACCTTCACAACTGTGTTCCCAGAATCTGGTGCACACAGAGACTTTTCTACTGACACTGGGGCAAGTATAACAGCCATTAGGACAAGCAGGCTTTTCCTGGATGAATTTGTGCCATCCCCTTGTAAAGTCCTCCTTCACTGCAGCTTGTGGAGGTGAATTCCATAATTTAACTATGAACTCTGTGAAGACTTGCTTAATTTTATTTGTTCTAATAGCACACCCATCAGCTTCATGAAATGAACCCAGATCCTTGTACTATATGAGAAGGAGATGCGATGGGACTCAACTGATGTAGTCTAAAACCTGCACATGAGCAAACCCTTGAAGACGGTCCGGATACTTCAATTGGTTCAAAATAGAGCTGCCAGGCTGCTGACGGGAACTGGACGTTATGCTCACATGACTCCAGTTCTCCGTCAGCTTCACTGGCTTCCCATTGAAGTCCGGGACCAATTCAAGGTGTTGGTGATGACCTATAAAGCCCTAAACGGCTTGGGTCCTGGTTACCTGAAGGAGCGCTTACGTCCATATATGCCCAGCCGCCCCTTGAGATCAGCAGGAGAGGCCCTCCTCCGGGAGCCCTCAGTGAAGGAAATTAGGAGGGTGGCTACTCGGAGGAGGGCTTTCTCAGCGGTGGCGCCTAAGTTATGGAATGCGCTCCCCAGAGAGGTCCGCCTGGCGCCGTCGTTATTTGTTTTTCGGCGCCAGGCGAAGACCTTTTTATTTATGCAGCATTTTAAATGTTAATATTATTGAATTTTATTCGGCCAGGGCGGCTTATTTTATTTAACTGTATATATTTTAATTGTCATTGTTTTTTGTATTCGATGTTGTAAGCCGCCCCGAGGCCTTGGCAAGGGGTGGCATAGAAATGTTTTAATAAATAAATAAATAAGTAAACAAACCCTGAGGATCAGCACGCCAATGTTACTAGATGCAATGGAGCAGCATGTGAGCCGTTCTGTTTCTTAAATAATAGTGATAACGACAACAACTTTGAGGATACAACTCACCCTCACAGTTTTTAATGAAGTTCTCAATTAGATCTAATTACTTGAAGATGCTCCCTTGACTGTAAACCCGCTCACCTGCTGAACAGATTTTGTTCCTTGTTCTAGCCAGGCAGTGAGACCCTTTCTCAGGATTCTATAAAAACCAGCATTCCCCAACCGGACGCCCTTCAGTTCTTGTGCATTGCATCTGCTTCCTGCCCACTGGCCCTGCTGACTGAGGCCGGCAGGAGATGAAACCCCAAATGGTGCCCGGGCGCCAGGTTGGGCTAGACTGCTGCACGTGCTGCACTCCTAGTTAGGCGGACTTGATGCTGATATCAGTGCGTATGAAAAGGAGACTATTAAATGAACTGAATTCCATTCACTTCATGCACTCAGTGACTCAGAGGATGCAGAACATAATTTCACACATTTCTTACTTAAGGGAAGCCCCTCACCCCACCCTACACATATACATGTTAGCAAACAGGTTTAGTAAAATAATGTTAATTATAAACTGGGAAAACAAGCAAACAAGCAAATGCTTTCTTCAAATGAAATTGATATCCTGGGGCACGTTTTGTTCACAGGATACTTATAGTAATTTGTATTACTGCTGTGTAATTTCCACAGTAAATGCAATTTACTCAGCAGTTGCCATGAGATAGCAGCTTTTGTTTCACTTAGGAGTGTCTCCTTCCCCTACGTATGTAGCGCTGAGCTAGAATTCAGAATTCTGCTGGAATGCACTGAGTCTAATTAGAAAAGGAGGAAAACAAACAAAGAAGGGAAACCTCCATTTCATCCCTTCGCTATTTCTGCTCATTCTTCTGCAGAATAAGCAGGGTTCATGTCCCAGTCGTACCCAGTTCAAACTATATTTGTGGAGGGACAGATTGTCATGCTGTGTAACAATTGTGGTATAAATTTTTCCCTCCGTTATTTATTTATTTAAAGTTTTTATATACTGTTCATTCAGCAAAAAGGCTCTCAGAATGGTAAGAATTATTAAATATACTGCAATTAAAATATTGCAATACATTAACATATCTAGTTGAAGTTATATTAAGATGATGGCTTTATATGCATGTATTTGTATTACTGAATTTAATGGGACTTAGTTTTGAGTAAACATGTATAGGCTTTCATTGCAAACCTATCTGATCTTTTAGATCAGCTTTCTCCAAACCCTCCAGATGTTTTAGACCTCAACTCCCATCTGTTCCAGGCAATGTCAGGAATGGTAGGATGTATAATCCAAAACATATGTTGTTCAAATGCAAATTTACTTTTCCTATATAAAGAAAAATTCAAACATGATGCACCTAGACTTCAAGTAGCCCTATCCAGAATTTAACCAATTCATGTAGTGTCTGATGTTGTGTAAACAGCTGTTATTGGTGACCCACAAGAAACTTCTACTTGTATTCCACTGTGGGGATCAGGCCTGAACCAGGAACACCTTTGCAGGTGCTTGCAGAGAACAGCTGAGGAGCACTGATGCAGTGCAGCTGCAGGGGCCAGACACCATCAGCAAAGGCTTCCTTGAACTTTGCCACAGCAATATGAGCTGCCCTGGTGAGTCCCCTGTGCTCTGACTCCCTGCATTGCCTCACCTGAATCCCGGTTCCCACCTGGCCTTCCTGTCTCTTGCCTTGCTCCAGGCTGTTCCTGCTTCAGCCCTTGTCTCCAGCCGGCTCCATCTTCCCAGGTACTTGCCCATCCTCCCTGACCTTGCCTGCTTCAGAATGATATCGTATTTCCAGAACTTGTGCTGTGAAACCTTATTTATTTATTTGGAGAGCTTATATGCCACCCCATTTGCATAAGCCTCGGGGCGGCTTCCAAACCATAAATAAATATAATTGATACAATTACATAAAATATTGGGCTGTGTTACTTGAATCTTTCACCTTCATGGCTTGACTCTGGACTGTTACACCAATGGACCTCTTGCTCCTGACCCTCTGAACCTGCTGCAGGACTCTGCCATGCACCTGGTCCTGGCATTCCTATCATAATGGCCTGCCACCCATGCCCCAGGCCTGACATCCACTGTGAGAAGACTGGGACTGGATTCAGGCAACAGAATAACCCACATGCAGGGCCTGAGTGTGGGTTCTTGCTAAACCAAATCATAGGATCATCATGTTGACTGAAATCAGCCGTGGTGTGTTGATGGGTTATGAATGATGGGTTGTTTTCTAGTCTGGGTCCAAACAGCACAATAACCCACATTTCAACAACAGTGCACAGATCAATGACACTTCACACACAATCCTTTCCTGTGAGTTATGGTGTCATTTGATGTCTATTTCCTCCTGCTCACCACCCTCACAGTTTGCATGCACTGCCCTTAACCTTGTGTAGGAACTTCTAGTGTGATACAGGATTTGTACCCTTTTACACACCATCATATTTTGCAGTTATTCAAATGTGACACCACTGTTATATATACATATATATTCTTTGTTAAGCATGACACCACTTTTGGACTAAATAGTGCTGAAGGGCAACAAAATCAATCCAAGCTTCTTATTAAAAGGTAAAAGTGTCAATAATCTTTGTCAGGCCCCTTTATCTTGTGGTTTAGCAAACTGTGATCCCTAAGGCAACCACTGTTATTGAGATTTTAAAATGGAGATGTGAAATCAAGCACCATCAGATTAACTCTTTGGCTACTTGACTAATAATAACAGAGTTGCATTTAGTGTGTTTGAGTAGCGATTTCCTAAATCTGTTACTTACATTCAGAAGCAATGGACAGCAACTTCTAATCTAAATGGCAGTAGTCACTGTACTGCATTCTTAAACCTCCACTGCAAATGGGATGGATGGGCAGCAGGAGCTATCCTTGCTTCAAATCATCCAAATTCTTTAGTAGGAGCTTTTCATGGTTTTATCATTTTAGTACTACTCCCCTTACTTAATTTATGCTGTTTATTTCTACACCTACCTGTAAGGTATTAAATGTTCTAACAACTTACAACATAAATAATTTTAAGCATCTTCATACCCTAAAACCATTTTTTCTGGGAGTATGTACTAGCTATGAAGGTTTTGCCACCTTCTGAGCATTTACATACAAATTAAGAATAACTTTCATATCAGAATGCAAGTGTTTACAAATAAAATATGAAAAGTATACACATTACAAACTATTCCAGACTTAAGAAACTTAAGTAATTTTAATAACAATATGCAATTGGTAATACATGTAGGTATCAGATGATCATATGAGAGTTCAATACCCAAGTGCAAACTGGTAATTTTTAATTAAGGTACAGCTGCTAATAAAAGGGGCTCTGTATTAAGAAGACATAAAGGCAATTCTAACCTTGCTTGAAGCTCGTCCAGGTGCTCTGTGGAATGGTACAAGTTTTTGTCTACAGGAAGAGATGTAAGTATGCTGCTAGGATGACACACCAGCAAAAGATACAGTATACTCAGTCAGTGTGCCAACATGCATGTCCACCAATAGAGCAGAGACAAATGAGACAGCAGTAGAAGAAACGTCAACAGTGGGCAAGAAGGTACCATATCCAAAGCCCCAGACAGGCACAGCAAGACTCTGTACTCTGGGACCAGAGTTGCTATGTTCTTCCCATTAGCTACACACACAGAGAGATATGCAGAAAACCCCAATCTGCAAGAAGGCAGGACAGTAGATGTGGTGGATGCTCGATCAGCAGGTCTCTTTTCCACTCCTACCCACTCCTGGAAGTATATGAAGGGGAGACCTGCTCATGTCATTGAAAAAATGAACTAATGTATAGTGTGTGTGCCTTTACATTAATTAAGTTTAAATTACCTTAATTTCTATCCTACCAACAGCACAGATCTATAAGGACATAGGGAGTTGGGGATGGGGGGGGGGGCTATTAAGAAAAGGTGAAACTAGAATAAAGAAAAGAGCACATTAATATGGCCATTGCCAAATGGTATATGGAAGGGGTGCTGACCTTCCAGCAGTGTGACAATGACCATCCTTGTGCAGTTTATATTCTGTCTTCTTTGCTCACCGAATATGCTTGGGAAGCTGTTCCAGGTAAGAAAAAGCAAACTACTATTTATGCAAAATCTCCATTCTTTCTGCTTATTCTTCTGTGGTCTACTGCAACAGGGCCAGGTGTCGCTGTTCATGACCTTGCTTCCTGCACCCCTTGCCTTCTTGCTTTTATACCTGTTTCTAAGCTCCCATTAAAGTGCTGCTTGAAGAGGCCAACCAAAGCAATATTAAAATCTTCTATTCAGTGTCAGCTCTTCTGTGACTGAATATGTCAGTGATCCTGTGGAACATAGAAGCTAGGATGGTTCACTGTAGCACCTAGATATATTGTGTCAGAAGATCTGCACTGACTTTCTGTTGGACACTGGGCCATGTTCATTTTCTTGTTGCTGACATACAAAGCGCTAAATGACTTGGGATTAGGATACCTAGCTTCCCCTGCATTTTTTCCAGCTGACTCTGAAGATCTTCTGAAAATATGTTGTTGTGAACTGTTCAGAGATGCAGGGTGATTGGATGGCCTAGAAATATCCCGAATAAACAAACAAAGAAATCTTATTGGTTGTGCACAACTAATGGAATGTCACCAGGGAGATGGTCGAAAAGGGGCCTCCACAGTTACATCCACTTTGGAATATTCTCCCAGATGTAAGCAGTGGCTAGTTTTAAATGCCTTTTGAGACCACACTTGTTCACACTGGCTTTCCCTCTACCAACACTGTTTCATTTTTCATGGTGTTTTTTTATTGTTTTTAGTTATTATTTGTATCTTGTTTATACACTGTTATACTGAATTTTATTGCTACCTGGTAGGGCATTATAATATATTAAGCAGTATTAACACATCACAATAAATAATAAAATAAATGGCCATGCTTCTGACATCAAGCATGGCAGAACAATCCTACTGGGTTGCAGTGTGCAAGTCGGTGGCTCCAGCATTGCAAGCCGATTCTCTCATGCAGAAAAGACAATGAAGAATCCTAATGCAACGGATGAGTTTTTTCCACTAGAGGGTCAGACGCTTCATTTCATTCGACGGAGAACTTCAGAAACTCAACAGGAATTGCAGTAGTGAAAATGATTCTAAATTGCCATGTTCTTCAATATTATATTAAGTCAGAACCTATGTTTTTATCAGTTTCCCACAGACACATCTTCTTTTAGCTGAGACGTGAATCCCTCTAGTATAGTAGGATTAAAAATAAATGCACGCGGTTTCCTAAAAGTGAAACCCAGCTTCCCACACTAAGATGGAAGAAATCCTGTTAAGGGAAAGGGACGGGCGGGGACTGGGGATGGGGGAGGTGATGTGACATGGCGCACAGGAACTCTTATAAAAACAGGGCATTTATTAGACAGCTCCTCCCTTGGAGGAAAACAGCATCTATCTACAAATAGATGGGCACTTAACTTAATCAACAGCCTTCTTCTAGCTGTTAGAATATGAATGCCGAATTGCAGAATAAACACAGTGATTTATTACACTTGCTACAACTGGATAGCATATTATGATAATTATCCGCTGAACTTAAATCACTAAAAAGGTTTTGAAAAATCCCTCACTCCCCCCACCTTTGGATTTTTATTTAGGATCACAAAACTGCATGTACAGAAAATAGGTACATTTTTATCTCAAAGCATTTATCAGAAATTAATATTTTATATAGTCCTTTTAATACTTGTGCTTTTGCATCATCCTTACCAGGACCTTGTGAAGTCACTGCATTTTATTTATGGAAGGAAAGTCGAGATAGATTATTAGATTTGCATCAGCTAGTGAAGTTATGTCTGTCTGGAACCTGTATTTATCAAGCATTTGTCAAAATGCATTGTTTCATGCACGCCCCAGCAGGGTGTTCACTGTCCAACCAAAGAATGGGTAGCATTCCAGGAAAGGAGATGCCTTTTTCCAGCCCACTCAGCTAGAGGCCTGAGGTATTTGAGCAGCACAGCCTGTACTGGTCCCACAGAGCTGGCAGCAGGAATCCCTATAGGTTAAAGACCCATGCAAGTCCAGACCAGCCTTCCCCAATTTGGTGCCCTCCATATGTCTTGGAATATCGTGACAGCTTTCCCCAGCCAGCAATGCTTTCCAAACCACTGAAATGAGATTAAGGCACACCGTGTGTGTACACCCACATAACCAAGAATGTTTTCAACAAGTGTATCTGGCCATTTCAAACTTGTTTTTAGTTACAGGCTTTACAGTTGTAAAATTAAAAACTAATGCCTGAAAACAAGCTACCTAACGTACAGTCTGGGTGAAGTCATCTTTGTGTATATTCATGGGTATCAAAACCACCCAGTACCATATGGGAGTTTCTGGTCAGTTTATTTGTTTATTTATTTATTTAGCAGACTTATATGCCGCCACATTCACCTAAGCCTCGGGGCGGCTTACAAATAAATAAATATCACTAGTACAATAAAATACAGTTGGAGACATCCTGGCCAAAGTTGTTCAAATCAATAAATAAAATCAACAATTAAAATGACATTTAAATAAACAGGTCTTGGCCTAGTGCCGAAAAACAAATAACGACGGCGCCAGGCGGACCTCTCTAGGGAGCACATTCCATAGGTTGGGCACCACCGCAGAGAAAGCCCTCCTCCGGGTACTCACCCTCCTAATGTCCTTCACAGAGGGCTCCCGGAGAAGGGCCTCTGCCGCTGATCTCAGGGGGCGACTGGGCATATACGGACGTAAGTGCTCCTTCAGGTAACCAGGACCCAAGCCGTTTAGGGCTTTATAGGTCATCACCAACACCTTGAATTGGGCCCGGACTTCAATGGGGAGCCAGTGAAGCTGACGGAGACTGGAGTTATGTGAGCAAAACGCCTAGTCCCCGTGAGCAACCTGGCAGTTCTGTTTTGCACCAATTGAAGTATCCAGACCATCTTCAAAGGCAGCCCCATGTAGAGCGTGTTACAGAAGTCTAGTTGGGAAGTTACCAATGCGTGTGCCACAGTCATCAGGCAGTTGTTCTCCAGGTAGGGGCGCAGCTGATGAATCAGCCAAAGCTGAAAGAAAGCGCTCCTCGCCACTGCTGTTACTTGATCTTCCAGTGAAAGCTCTGGATCGAGGAGCACTCCCAAGCTGCGGACCTTGTCCCTAAGAGGGAGTGCAGCTCCGTTCAGGACAAGATCAAGTCCCCTTCCCCGAAGCCCGAGCCGCCTACCAACAAGATCTCCGTCTTGTCTGAACTGAGCTTCAGTTTATTGGCCCTCATCCAGCCCATTATCTCAGCCAGGCACTGGTTCAGTACAGCCACTGCCTCACCTGGATTGGTAGAGAACAAGAGGTAGAGCTGGGTATCATCAGCGTACTGATGACTCCACAGCCCAAATCTCCTGATGACCTCTCCCAGCGGTTTCATGTAGATGTTAACTAGCAAGGGGGACAAAATGGAGCCCTGCGGAACTCCATGGCATAATTGCCATGGCGCAGAGCCATAGCCCCCCAGCATCACCTACTGCAATTGACTATTGAGATAGGAGAGGAACCACTGCAAAGCAGTGCCTCCAACCCCCAGTCCTGCTAGCCTATCCGGAAGGATACTATGGTCAATGGTATCGAAAGCCGCTGAGAGGTCAAGGAGGATCAACAGGGATGCACTCCCCCTGTCTCTCTCCCTGCACAGATCATCATACGGGGCGACCAAGACAGATTCAGTACCGTACCCGGGTCTGAAGCTGGACTGAAATGGGTCCAGATAATCAATTTCATCCAAGTATGCTTGGAGTTGTCCCGCCACCACCCGCTCCAGCACCTTGCCCAAAAATGGGATGTTGGCCACCGGTCTATAATTGGTGGCCATCTCTGGATCCAGGGATGGCTTCTTTAGGACTGGTTGGACTACCGCCTCCTTTAAAGGGGCAGGTACCTTTAAAGCGTTGACAACCTCCAGGAACCAGGTCCCTATCCCATACTTAGCATTGTTAAGCAGCCAAGATGGGCACGGGTCCAATAGGCAGGTGGTGGGACATACTTGTCCAAGCACCTTGTCCACATCATCAGGCCGCAATAACTGAAACTCATCCAATAAATTAGGACCAGACAGCAACATTGGTTCCTCCCCTGAAGGCTCTGAATTACTAGTGGAGTCCATCTAGTGACAAATCTGAGCGATTTTCTCCTTAAAATGCTTGGCAAAGTTGTCACAGTGGGCCATCGAGGGTGGTACAGTGTCTTTCTTGGGGCCAGGATGAACCAGCCCTTGTACCACCCGAAAAAGCTCCACCAGACAGCATTGTGAGGAGGCAATGGAAGCGGAAAAGAATTTCTTTTTCGCTGCCCTCACCGCCACAGCATAGGCCCGATAATGGGCTCTTAAGTGTGTTCGGTCAGATTCATCCCGTGATTTCCTCCACCTACACTCTAGACATCTCCCAACCCGCTTCATCATCCGTAATTCAGGTGTATACCAAGGGGAAGAGTGGGCTCTGCCTGGTGGGAGAGGATGCTTAGGAGCGATCGTGTCAATAGCCCTGGTTATTTCCCCATTCCATAGTTCAACCAAAGCATCGACAGGAGCACCAGTCTTGTCAACCGGAAATTCCCCCAGGGCCTTCAAGAATCCGTCCGGATCCATCCAGCTCCAGGGGCGGACCAACACCATTGGGTCCACACCCTTACAGAGGGAAAGGCTGCTCTCGAGCTCAAACCTCACGAGGAAGTGATCTGACCATGATAGGTGTGTCAGACACAAATTCCTCACCCTCAGATCCCTCTCTTCCTGACCCGTCGAGAAAACCAGGTCCAGAGTGTATCCACGTTCATGGGTTAGGCCTATGACAGGTTGAGACAGCCCCATGGCCCCCATGGAGGCCATGAAGTCCTGAGCCGCCCCGGACAGAAAAGTCTCGGCATGGAGATTGAAGTCCCCCAGGACCAGCATCCTGGGAGTCTTCAACACCAGGTCCGAGATGAACTCCATCAGCTCAGGCAGGGAGTCTGTGGGGCAGAAGGGTGCACGGTACACCAACAGACTCCCCGTCTGTCTCGGTTGCCCAACACCAAGTAGAGGCACTCTAGACCTGGCCTTGAGGGGCCTGGAAGCCCCATGAGGGAGATGGAAGCTTGATAAACCAAAGCAAACCCCCTCCCCTCCCCTCCCCTCCAGGTGTGGACGGTGCTGAACCAGATACATGGAAGGGCACATTTGAGAGAGGGCGACATCCCCCCTCTCCTGCCCAGGTCTCTGTTATGCAAGCCAGGTCGGCCCCCTCATCCACAATCAGGTCATGGATGAGGGATGATTTGTTGTGGACTGACCTGACATTAAGCAGCAGCACCGTCAGGCCCGAGGGGCAGTTGACAAGACTACCTGGAACCTTCCGGCTGGGGGTAAAACCAGAGAGAGGGACAGGTGTCAACCATCTGTTCCTCCTTCTTCTACGTGGACATGTTAAACCCCCACCACCACAACGTCCATTGCCCAAGACCACCCCAATAGCAGCGCCCACGCGCTCCCCAGGAAACCTCACAGTCGACATGGCCAGGAATGAATCCGTAAAAACAAGTTAAAATACAATAAAAGGTTAAAACTATTTTAAACTCCCCATCTACCCCACAACACGAAATGTCAGGATAGTTCAATCTGTCAGGACATGAAATATGGAGCTTGGCATTCACACCATACCATTTCCAAGAGGGCAGCATCACAGTTACCCCTTTGAGCAACCACAATACCAGCTTTAGCCTTGCCACTACTGCACGTGTTTCCCTTTTGCTTCAGCTCATCTGACTCTATCCACGAGCACAAGCCATCCTGTGAATGACACGCCACAGGGTCCGTATGTCCACTGACTGCCTCTGCCATGCCAAATGCAGATATCAGACTGCTCCGGATGGCCCAGCTGAGTAGCCTTCTCATAACAGTTCTGGGATGATTTTTTTTTTAATACTCATGTGTGAAAATGACTCCTGGAACACTCTCTTTATATCCAGTTTAGTTGCTGCTGAAGTATATTTGAGGGCATACCTTTACTGCAGCTTTCTGACTTTCTGCTTGGTATCTGGTGTATTATAACAAGCCAAGCCAGATTCTTTTTTTCATTGTATGAACTAAATCCTTGGACATGCAGCACTGCCCAATAGTACAAAAATAAGTAGTGGATTTTCTTGCATGAAACCTAAGCATATCTTAAGGCTTGTACAACTAACTTTTTGAGTTTGTGGTAGTAACGGTTCATGGCGTAACACTGCAGTCACATGCAACCTGACTGCTGATGATGTGGTACAGTTTCACCCAGCCCTAAAAACAGGAACTAGAAGTAATGGAGAGCAGCTGATCCAGGGTGAGCTCAGTGGACATGCATGCAAGGCTGACTACCGAAAATCTCAAGCCAAAGGCCACCAAAAGGCACAGGTGTGACTCAGGAGAGCTGCGTCGACATCATTGTGGTGGCAGCAGCAGCAACACTGCATTCTATGGAGCAATCCTGAAAACTACATGCTGTTGTGATGTTCCCACCATATCCCGACATGGTGTCTCTCCATCAAAATGAAACCCTGTGGAGAATTTTCTTGTCCCAGTGCTGCCACCACCTCTGGGGAATCTGTCCCTTCACTGGGCAATCCTGCTATGGGATTTCCAGCAAATACTTTTATTTTAGAGCCTAAGGATTCTCTGTCACTATAACTGAGAGCCCCCAAAGTTCACAAATGTCTGCTTCCATCAGTCTTCCTCCAATTCTTTAGGTGCTCTTTGCCACCCAATATGGGAACCACCACTAGAGACTTGAACTATTAACAAGTTAACTTATTAAAATCATTGTACATTAGGGAATGCTAATATTTACTTTGAGATTTTCAAAAATACGCTTCCTGGTGATTCTTAAGGACTTAAGAAGCTTTGTTGCTATTTTGTGTGCTGTCAGGTAATCTCCAATTTATCACAAGCATATGAATGAGTACCTTTTAAATGTCCTTGAGAGCCCTTTCCAGCTTTTGTAATTTCAAGGCTGTGGCTTCTTTTATGGAAACAATTCATTTCCTAGTTGGTTTTTTTCTATTTTTGACTTTGCGTAGCATTATTGTCTTCTCCAGTGAATCTTTTCTCATTATGTACAACACCTTATTGGTCCATAACGTCTAATTCCAATGCAAGTTATGGCTTGATCCGATCCACTTTCAGTCAGTCTAGAGCAGAGGTCGGCAACCCGCGGCTCCGGAGCCACACATGGCTCTTGAACCCCTCTGCTGCGGGGCTCCATCGCTCAAAACATGCGTCGGCACAGCCACTGATCTGCTCAAAGCTCCACTCAAGAATGCAGCCAGAGCTAGCTAGTTAAGTAAATCAGCTAGTTAAGTAAATCTCTACATTCCTCTGCTAAACAAGCTTCCTGCAGGCTCTCATGTTACAGGAAATGCTGCTGAAAAGATTCTCTTTGTCCCAATGTAATCTCCTTCATCTGAATGTTAAAAGCTGTGCTTGGGACCTGTAGCAATTCACATCACTTGGCCATTTATCTGCTAATCAGTCACTAAACACACCTATATCTGCGATCTGCACCAATTTATTGAGCTTTCCCCCCTTCCAACCATGGATAAATCCAAAGAAAAGAAAAGTTTCTGAAGAAAACCGAACGTTTAATGGTACGTGGGTAGATTCATTTGCTTTTACTGCTGACGAACTTATGGGGTTTGCTGTTTAATGCAAGCAGCCCTTTAGCACTGACTTTGACTCTGCAGGAAGCTGTTCTTCTATTCAAAATATATGAAAGGAATCCTACTAGTCTATAATGTAAGATTAAAATAACAGTTTTTAGTGACTGAACAAGAGCTGCAGCTAAATCATAAAGAAGATATAGATCTACTACCTTGTTTTAAGAAGATTCTTATAAAAATTCCAGCAACATTATTACACTGGGAGAGGGATGTTTGTTCAATATTTCACCAGACTATTATTGATATTTATTGTATTGCAGAAACTCTACTTACTGTATGAAAGTATCAATTAATCCTTTTTTTTAAATTCAGGTTGACAGCTGACTGCACCAGTACATGTGATAAAAGGATGAAAGACATTGACTATTTTATTTGAAAGTAACCTTCAACCCAGCATCTTTTTTTTCAGAGTTCAAAATGTTTTTGTTGCATGCAGAAATAAAAATTTGTTTTCTCTGTAGCAGTTCATTGATTTCATAAATGAAACACACTATAGTTTTTTTATACATAGCATAAAGGTAAACAACAATATATGCAGTGTTATCTTCATTTTGGATGTCAAAGGGGTTTTGTGGTTCCCGGTGTTTTCTTGTTTGTGGGAAATGGGTCCAATTGGCTCTTTGGGTGTTAAAGGTTGCCGACCCCTGGCCTAGAGTCTTTGTAAAGCTCCTCACCACCACATCACGAATGCATCAATTTTCTTCCAGGCCACAGTCCTGCTTACCCATTCAAGATGATTGGGATGATCTTGACGTTGGTTTCTAGTGAAATGTCCTTGTACTTTAAGATTTTTAAAAATACTTTCACTGCTCCCTTTCCAAGTCTCAGTCTTCTTTCTGACTTCTTGATTGCAGCATCCCTTGAACTGATGCTTGAGCCAAGGTATGCAAAATCTTCCACAATTTCATTTTTTTTTTATTGTTGACAATAAAGTTCTGTGATTTTTCTGTAGCCGTGATTTTAGTTTTTGGGGGGTTTTTTGCATGTTCAGCTGAAGTCTGTTTTTTGCATGTTCAGCTGTTCAGCTTTTCCTGATGTAGTTATTTGCCCTTCAGGCCAAATCAAGATATCATAAGGTACTTCCATATTTTCTCTTGAAGGAAGTAACAACAGACTAGAAGGCATAATGTAATTATAAAAGTGGTAAAGGGGTAAAGTTAAGTTTTGCTTTCCCCTTATCTGAGAAAGAAAACTGTGGCAAATCCTATTTGTGGCACCTGAGTGTGTCCACCTTTGTGTAGGGAGTACCCAGGAAGGTGAAGTATGTGCAAGAAAATTCTCAGTATGCACTCTGTGCCTCCTATGGATTCGGGGTTGGGGGCAAAGGTCCCCGCACCCTGGAAACGCACTCTCAGTAGTTCTGCAGTCTGAAATGATTTCTTCAGCCCATAACAGTCTCAAAGTCAGGCCTGATAGTGCAGGCACCACAGTTTTAGAAGGGGAGAGGAATGAGCCCTGAGCTTTTCATAAGAGCAGGTGTTGCATTCTACAGACGGCAGAAAAATGGCAAAAATATGAGTAAAATTATTGCCCATGCAATGGTACAAAGGAGAATTCAAATCCTATTACATCCAACTACACTGATGCTTCATTCTCTGGCAAGATGCAACCCTCTTATAAAAAGGGTCAGGCTATTTTTCTTGATTCAGTTGTATAGCGCATTACAAACAAGTTTTCATTTCAGGACTAAAAGGCTAATGAAAGCATATAAATTTGTATCTATTAGTCTTTAGTCAGCATTCTGTCTCTGTTGAGGCTAAGCAAATGAATATTTTAGCTGTGGCATTTAGATTAATTTTATGCTGTAAATTGGCTATATTCGCATATGAGATTTTTGCAGCTGATCTTTAACAAAAATTAACCCAAATAGAAAGCTATTTTATATACTTCTACTGGACTTTATTGAAAAAGAGCTTTTTTCCTTGCCATTGAGTCTACTTACCTAAATAAGTAGAATAGTGAATGATAAAGACTTACAAAGAAAAATTGTAAAAATGTAGATGTGCCTGATGGAAGAAGGTTGTCATGCAGAATCAAAACTGTATCAAAGATTCAAGCATGAAGGGAACGGAGAAGGGACTATAGTGGATATGTGAATATTTTGGAATTTGATCCATATTACCAATTTGGACTACAAAAATGGGATACATGTCGTCCACTATGAGTGCATGTTCATACATATACCCACATTTGCATTTTACATACATTGATATACTTATTTGCATGCATGTACTTTCATGCATTTTCTCTGCTTCCAGTACACGCACAGATGAGCAATGCTTTGCGTTATATACAGGGATAGGGTTGGGCTGACGACAATGGAACGGTACAAACAGAAGTATCAACTTTTTCAAAAAGGGGAATTCAGGAAGGCAAATCTGCTATTTATTGTCCAATCTAGTTTTCCACTTTTTGCAACAGCGGCTTTCCGGGTCAGGCATTGCAGAAAGCATCCAGCATCTGTTTCAAACCCGGCTTGATGGGCTTTGTCTTATTTTCAAGGAATATTGATTTGGATCAGTTAAAAGACCTTTTGGCCAAACATTTCTTTTATACTAGCCTTCACCTGACCTTCTTTACCCTAATAAAGTAGCACTACCCTACCCCAGCCCCATTTCTTTGTCATTTCCTCACTGCTCCCAATGCTTTCAGTCATATAGACACGTATTCTCTTGCTAGATTTTGTGCCACTTCTGTGCAGAGATGGTATAGATTTTAAATGGTAGAGGTGGTGGCATATTTTTAGTTTCTTTCTTTTCTGTTTAAAGCCTACAATAAATAACTTTTTGCAATGGTTTCTGAAAATGCTGACATTGGCAAAAATGTGGAGAGCTTATAGGATCCTTTCCCTGAGAACTGTGAACATGTAACCATTGCATATCCCTTGTATATTTGAAACAATGTTATTGGAAGATTCTTGTGTAATGAAAAATGAGCCAAAAGACTTAAGATGCTCATTTTCCTCTTCCCTCTGGCAAACAGGAAGAAGTCAAGACTAACCAGAGAGATATCATTCCACTATTGCAAATTTATTTTCCATAACAAGAAGCTGCTATTTTCCCGAGGATCCCATATTTCTGAGATAAAGATGAAAATATGTTGTTTTAAGCATAATGACATCCATAGCTATTTTGTGCCTCCACAACAGTATACGGTACTTATAACCATACATTATCACTATACTTTCAGAAAGGGAGCGGGGAGGGAGAGAGGGAGGAAAGAATGTCAGCAAATAAAAGAAAAGGTAACACGGTGAAAATAGCATAGCATAATCATTTTGAGTACCCCTAGGAAAGTATCTGACCCATATAGGCTGACAACAAGATCTGAGGATGCATTTGTAACACAACCACAGTTCAGGAGCCATCTTCAACTAACTATGAATAAGAAGTTCTTAGAAATCCAGCTTTTTGGTGTATAAGTGCAAGGAATATCTAACCTATGCAAGGCAGGCAACTGTGTTAGAACACATGTATGCCGGCTCCAGTATGGGTGGCAAACTAGCTGAAAGACATTTGCACACAGTAGAACTGGCTCCATTACATATATCGTGCACACCTTGCTCAGAGACCTGCATGATCAAATGCTAGAAGCTAATCTGGATTTTGACAGGATAGGCAAACAACTCATGAGCACTTCCTCAGGTAAATGGCTTAATCGTATCTTTTTAAATAAAATTTGAGAGGGCTATATTGGAAGCCATCGCCCTGACTTTTACCTCATTACCTCTATGCCACATAACATTATGTGTAGTGATTTAACTTTCCCATCGTTTAAAGCTTCACTGGGACTCTCTTGGCACTTTCTTTTTAAAATAAATTTCAAAGTGTCAGAATCACTGCTTCAACTATAGAGTAACATCGTCAGCCAAAGGATAGCTGACATTTTTGTTGCCATAGAAACGAGTCATGATGTTGGTTGGGTTTGCCGAGCTCTCTGTTTACCATTCGTCTTCACCAGCTACTGAGCACATTCCCCTTTTGTTTCACAAGGAATTATATTACAATATAATTCCATCTTAGCGTAGTCTCCATTCTGCTGCAAAGAGGATTATACAATGTTAAAAGATATATACTAAGGAAAGTGCAAATTGTTGATAATTTTGTTGCATGGCTTATGTGAATTCTATTCTCTATTTTAAAGGCTGGTGGGAAACAGGCCTTCCACTTTCTCTAAAAGTCAAGATTCCCAGTTATCTTTCATTAAAGCATTCTTCTCCCCTTGAAATGAACAGGCTTTTCCACAGTGAAGCTCAAAGCTTTCTATGAATAACCCAAAGCAACCAAAAAAGCAACATCCATATGTTTAAATAAACTAACAGGTTTTTCCAATGTAATGAGTAGTGTACAGCCATGTCATTCCACTGATGCAAATGACACTGGGTTTCCTGGGGGATCCTGTCATGCGAGCTAATCCTACTGGCATTGTAACAGAGGTCCCCTGCAAGAGCTCAAAGACATTTGCATTAGCAGAATGACATTGTTAGATATTATCCAGCATGTAAACTTCATTCTCTATGTGTCAACTACTATAAAATGTCACCATACAGGGTCCCAGGAGAAAATCAGTCAGCATAAGAAGCCTTAACATTTAATGAGTCAAGGGTGTACATACTGACAAACAGGGAGCAGTTCGTTCCTTTGCACCCTATTAGACACTTGACTTCTCCCCTGTGATAGCACAGGGACCAACAGAACAACTTTGTGTTGCTTTTTTGAGGTGCTGCATGACACTGATGCAGCCCAGTGGACTAAGGACTGGTCCTACATCACACAGGGGTTGGTATTACATGTTCCTCTGAATATTCCATGTGGCCTCTGAGAAACCATAACATATCTTTGCCGGACTAGGTGTTGTTACTGTGCTGAAAGCCCATTTTTAGCTGCTTGGTGACTTTGTAAAGAAGAGAGAATTGCTTGGAGTATTTACAGATGGGGCCTGGGAGTTCTAGTTAGCTGGGAAAGAGTAGCTGAGAATGATAGTGAAGGTGTTGACAGTTAGGCATTGAGGGAGCCAGTGGATGATCAGTGAGCCAGTCACTTAACTGTGAAAGAAAAGGTATGTTAGTTGGTTGAAGTTATAGAAAAACTAGGAGAACGCTGAGAAGAAAGGGGGTGAATAGCAATGCCATGAATTTTAAGATATGGCTGCTGAAGTTCAAGAGTATGAAGCAGATGGCTTCATTATGCCAGGAGGCTTCCCTAATTCCTTGCCAGACAAAGGTTACACAAGCAGGTAGCAAAATCCAGATAAATGATCCAAGGAGCCAAAAATACAGCAGGAAGAGCTTTGGCATCCCAAGGCTGAACCTGGTTGAGTATATTCATTTACAGAAAGTGGTGCAAGGTACAATAAGTCATGAAGAGAATAGAAATAGCAACAGCAACTCTTGGATCCTTAGGAAGTGTCAGAAACATACTTTTGAAAATAGTGGCAGAGAATTCCTTTAGCTGTGAAAGATTAGCATTTTCTGGAAATAGGAAACCCCACAGGTGGGATTGCCTGGTGAAGGAACAGGTCCCCATATATGGTTGCATTTGTGGGATTATAATTACTGGTATTGCATTGAGACCAAGAAACAGTAAAATTGATATATATATAAAGAAAAGGGGATGATCTTTTGGAGTGTGGGTGTCTAAGAATTGACATAGCACCTGGAGGAACAGGTGGTTCCATCAGGAAGACCTACGATAACTAGGACATGTGTGACCTTCTTTCACTGGTTTGAGAATCTACCTGCATACTCCACTGTTGTATTCAATAAACTGCATATTGTTTAAAACTTTTTGTCCAAATTCTCCTCAAATCCAAAACTGTGGGCTGGAACAGGCCCCTAGGGCATCATATTTTTAAATATAGATTTTTAAAAAGGTTTTGAGATGAGCTTACATCCAGAAGAAACTTCAGTGTGAGGGAAAATTGGCTTCTTAGAAGTGACATCATTTATATGCCAATGGCAGCCACCAAGAATGTATGATGCTGCTTTGTTATGTCCCCTATAAAGAGATACAGACATTCTGTATGGTAAGCAATTTCCAGATGTCACAGCTCCTTTGTAGCAACTTCCACTGGAAGCACTTTCTGGTGGCTTCCTTATAGTCAGCATAAAAGATGTGATAGCCCTTACTTAAAATTATTCAGTAACAGCATCGGGACAGAGCTAGTTGTAACCATTCTAGAACATATACTTTATCAACACAATCCTTCCTGATGGGAAACAGAATACTTGGAACGTCAATAGGAAGCAAAGCAGAGCTGAACATCTCTGCCCTGCCTAACAAGGATGCCAATGTCCCTCTGGAAGGCAATGAATTAACAGTATCCTTTAAGAAAGACCCTAGTCTGTATTTTCTCTTGTCTAGAGAAACAAGCCCTGGGTTTAGAGCACTGCCAAAGAGCTATGTAAAACCAGTTAAACAAATGGCACTTGGGCAGAGACTGAATTCAACTGCAAAATTTAACAATCAGCACATTTATTGACTACAAACCTGTGTTTATACTATTGCAGCTAAAGTAGAGAGACAGAAGACATTGAGGAAAAAACACATACAGCTAGTTGTCTAGAACAATAGAGCAAATATGAGATAATTCTCAACAAACAACTCAAATGGGAGGCTTTAGATTAATAGAAAACATGCAATATTGGTTTAAATTACAATTATTTGACTACATAAAGCAAATGCAGTTTGATTATAATCAGTTAGATTATATTTACAAGCAACACCAGAGATTATCATGGACTCAGGGTGAAACCCACCACCACAGTTCCAACGTGTCACTGAAGTATTAAGACCTCAGGGGATCTGGGGGCATGTATGATGCTGGCAGGGGATTTCAAAAAGCTGCCCATAGTCCACTCTATCTGCAGTGCTGCTCAGGCTATAAAACTATTAGCAATTCAGCATTCTGTGAAAGTATTACAAAAGGAAATGCAGGATTGTGTGGCTCACCCCTGTCTAAATGCACCAGAGACCACCCTATCCTTCAACAGGCATTACATGAGCACTGGTCTGCATGCATTCAGGTCCTTCACACAAGGCCTGGACCACAAATCCATGTTGCCCCTCACACGGAGAAGCTCTGTGCGCATACATCTAACCAGATGTAGAGCTCCTTCACATGCCACCTGAATGGTGGGTGGAGGGGGGCAGTCATGGTTAGCTGGTGCTCTGCTGGCAAGTACTGTTTGGCCTTGGGTAGGCAGAATCGTCTAAATACTGGATCTGCAATTGTAAGGTATACCATACACACACACACACACACCATAAATATATATTCACATTATAAGAATATTATATTTTGGCCTGATAAAGAAGCACACGTAGAATCTATAAAGAAAAAATAAAATAGTAAATTAGGTCCAAATACATTTCACTATATATGCCTATGTAATGAAATATTGTAAAGAATGGTTGTAATGCAAGATGCCCCTCCCAAACTGGGTCAGACCTAGTGAAAACAAAACTGGGTTATTGGAAAAAGCTACTTGCCAAAAGCTAGCGGAACCAGTGAGATTTCAACATCACACCCTGCAGAGAGCATAGTAAATTATTTTTCAAACAAAACCAGGTGACAAAAGTCACATTTTTAAAACAACGTGAGTTTCAGTTAAAGCGGCATGCTGTTTTGAATTTCCTGGGTTTGACTAGCAGGTTAATGTTGCATGCCCCATTGCATCAGTTTGTTGAGTTATGCTATGAAGCAAGCTGTCCCACTGTAGAAAGCATGACGTATCATCCCACTGAGGCATGAAATTAGAAAGATGTGCCTTGCTGGGTAAACCTTAGATCAACCGGACTTGATTTCCAGTCAAACCACTATTCCCCCGTTTAGTTTTGCAAAGAAAAACAAATAAAGAGGAGAAATATTCCCAGTTCAGTAATGCCAAAGCAGCAGTTCCACAGTAGTAGGTTCTGTCTGGTTAGTAGGTTCTGAGTTTAGATATCCATTTAGACATCTGAACCTGCAGCAGAAGCAGTAAGGGAATGAAAGTCTCTAAAATAATTTCTACCAAATCATGTCAAGTTGCCTCTGAAATCAATAGTTTCTATAATAGCGGAAGCCATGATAATGAAATAGCTTTCAGCTTATTCTTACACTGGGATTATGTGTGTTTATGTATGGCATTTTGTATGGGTCTGTAATCCTCTTTCAATCTAAAACAGCCAGAGATGGGGAATGTAAATGAAGTAAACAGTAAATATTTGCTTGGATCCAGAGTGGCCCTTCCAGTCCACTGGAGACTGTTGCTCATGGAAGAATGTGAAATTGTCTTCTCCTTCTGCAGGTTCTTACAAATTCTGGAGAAATTTTTGAGAAAGCTCAGAGGAAAAAGGAGTTAGTAAAAATTCCCTTTTGTGAGTAAAACTCGCTTGTAGTATCTGTGGTCAAACTTTACACTTCTAGTGCAGAAATACTTCAGCTCTTTAGGATCTTGGTTACTTTTTGTTTCTGTGTCATCTTGAGTTTGCTTACCTTGACTTCAGTGGAACTTACTGTTTAGACAAAGACAAGTTTGTATCATAGCTGTGTAATTCCAGGAACAGTATTTTGAAGGCAGGAAGCTTTTTCAAAATATTTGACTACTAATTAAGGATAGAATATACAGGCTGCAGAGGGAAATGACATTGGCTACTGAAATTCAAATGTTCAAGAACTGTCTCACCATTTTCATACTGTTTTCAGAAAGGATATGAGAAATGCCTCTAAATGCCATGATTTTCCAACATATAGTTTCACTTGGGATGACAAATCTGTGGAGAAAACAGTAATCCTGCAGATGGGTATCTAAAGAAAGATCCACCAAGTTCTGTAGGGCACAATCTTAGGTAAATGAGTACAGGAATATAGTCTGAATATGACAGTTTCACTTATCCATTTCTGACAATCTGGAAAAGTGGATGGATATTCATCCAAGAGTAATCCAAATCAATAAAATATGCTGAAATTTGTTAATAACTATTATTAATAGTAAAAGATTGTGAATCAAAAGCATTTGTATTGTTAAAAAATGAATATCAAGAAAGAGTTTCAATGGCAAGAAAAACACCTATTTAAAACAATGCACTAGCTACAATATTAAGTGCATCCTTGTCTTCTACAAAATTCCTTCATAATTTCTCATTCAATACTTTATTTAATATACAAAATAAATGACCAGGCTGAGTATGCACTTTAAGGAAGCCTAATAACATTGTATTTCAAACAAACCTTGCTTAGCCTTTCACTAATATAAATGTTATCATTCAGTTTGCATTGCATTCCTCATTTCCTTGCATTTATAAAGTTGAACTGACATTAAGTTTGGTTAATTTCATATGTGTGCTTCTAGTTTCTTCAATCTGCTTTTACAGTTTCCATCCTAATAAATGTATATTTCAGGATTTAGAGTGAATTACTGGGCAGAGCTTGACTTCCGACTAGGAATCTTATTAAAGCATTGCCCCAGGGAAAGGTTTTTAATGGAGCATAAATTATCGTGTCAGTTTTCAGAGACAGCATAGCATTTGCCTTCCTTTTTTTGTCTTTTTCCCCTGTTAACTTTAAAATAACACAGTGTGCAAGCTGTTTGATGTGAAGGAAAGAGCTTGCAAAAAATAAATCTGTAGCACACAAAGGTGCTGGGGGGTTTCTTTCTGTGTTTGAGAGTACGTGCTTCATGGGATAGTGCAATCCTGGCAAGAAATTCCAGTTAGATGGACTTCTCAACCCCTTAAAGTGCTGGGCTGAGGTTGTCCCTGATTATTCCAATTATGAAGGATTCTATCAATTACAAGCCTTATTAAAAAGTTTTCAAGGCCTGCACATTTAGGAAACGTTCCACATTGTCCCTCAGAATGCCTCATGTTCTCTGCAGAGCTAGTGCAATGCACACCAGCTATAGACTCAGAATATTCCACACAGTTGTTGCAGAATTCTTATTAACTCACTGAGTTATATTTCCTCTCCAAGCCTCCATTTTATGGGTCAGTGAGTGAGTGGCTGAGGTTGTGCATAAGCCCAAAGAATGTTTGAGTCAATAACCCCAGGGGATGTTTTTCCCAGCTGAAGTGTATTTCAGAAATAAGCTCTTGCTCATCACTACTCCTAATCAGGAAGAGGAGGAGAATTTGCTTTTCTATCTGTTTTTTTTTTTTTTTAGTCAGTCAGCACTAGGGTTTGATTGTTTAACAGAATAATAAAAAGCAGCTAAAAAGCAGCTAAAGTGGTGATAGTAACTTCTATGATAAATTCATTGGCACCATATAGATAACCTCAGGAAGTCAGGCATCAGTCAAGTGGGAGTAATGTGGAATTGATCTGAATATCCTGAAAAGCAAAACCAAATATTTCAGGCTGAGGAACTTACTGCTACATCATATTAGGTTGGATATGAGCTGAAGGATATGCTATCTTTGTGTTTCCTAATCAATTCTGTAAGTAGTTCCTGCTTCAGACTCAGATAATTAAATTCAAGACTGTCCCAAGATCAGTTATGAAGTATTTACATCAACTTAGATGAAAGTAAAATAATGGGACATGTGGTGCAGGCAAAACAAAGAATCTGGCTTGATGGTTACATAACATCCACTGAAATTATTTCTTCTAGGATCAGCTTGTAGGATACTTAAGGAATTCATGGTGGATGGTGCTCCTGGGTGTGGATGTCAGGGTGTGGCATAAAATAAATTAATATGTAATGGAGTTCTGGACTTTCTTTTACTGATTTAGTATGAACAAACAGATTCCCAAATGACTGTAATAATTTTATAAATCTGTGATTAACTTTTAGCCTAAACAGGGCCTCAATGTTTCATAGCTTTTGAGATCAGAGAATCTTTTGCACATCATTGTCTGTTCAACATCTTAAGCACTGAAGAACATTGTGAAGATCATTTTATATGGATGGCTGTCCAGGTCTCTTGGGACTCTCACTTTTTCCTGCATGACTCACCCCACATGCAGGAAAAGCAGGCCAACTTTCTTGGAAAAGTTGAGCAGGCCAACTTTCATGGAAAAGTACCTTTCGTTATTATTCTCATTGCAGAACCCCTGATGTGCTTCTAAGAAACCTCAGGATCATTCCTGAAACAGCCATGTTTGAAAGCCAATGTGTTCTGAGCTGGCATGGATACTGTTTTGAATAACAAATAAGGCACTGACAGAGTACTTTGAGGTTCAGGCTGTCCATTAGTCCCCAGCATAGCATGCGGGTGGAGGTAATACATGAGAGAACAGAACCCAAATACAAACCCCACGTGGTCTTCAAAAGGCCCCATGCTATTTTTCATAATGGAGTGCTAATTAGGACTGAGTGACTAATTCTCAGAGAAAATAATTTATTCAATGCATTCTCAGCCTCTTTTGCCATTTGTAAATTGTCTGCCAGTAGCTCATGAACATTATTCTTTATTACTTACTGACTTAACTTTCATGAGTAAATCATGGCCTGTTGAATCAACTGAAGCAGTTAATCATGAATACCAAGTAGTCAAGCTGTGTCAGCTAAATAGATCATATATTTTATTTTATTTTTGTTCACTGATTAGAAAAGCATAACTCAATGAATCAAGTTCTTACTGCTTTCACCACATAATTCACTTTGTGCAAACATTTTCTATTGTTTGCTTAACCTTTCCCTTTATTATGCATGTGCCTTTTATATAAAATATAAGTAGAGTGGGAAAAAGCTGTCCTTGGTTATAGATTTTTTTTGGCTTATTATTTGGGAAGTAGTGTGGCCGTATCCTTAGACACAAGGAAACAAGGAAGGAGAGAATCAAAACTTGAGAAAAAGTTATTTCAAGCTACACATAGTTTGGCTTAATTACATGTATGAGATGGAATATGACAGACTGTTTAATTCATCAGTCAAATTGTTTCTGGTTGCTACAGATGTTTTAGTCGCTTTATGTGGTGGTTGTTTTTGAATTGATTCTTTTTGCAGCTATTTAATTTTTTTGTCAAAAGTTTTGACAGTTTTTTATGTTCTAGGAGGCAGCTTCAGTCATAATGGACAACAAGGAAGTCATTCTAAGAAATAGAAGACCACACAAAGTTGTGGATGATGGAGCTGGATGAGCAAAGGTCAAAGGAAGGAATGTGTCAGGAACAAGGCCATAGAGGCAAGAAGAAGATTGTGTGGGATCTTGGAATGCACAGGACAGGTCTGTGGAAATTTAGAGTAAGATACCATATGACCAGAGTGACAAGAGAATCATATTGTTTGGGCAGCAGAGTGCTGGACTGACATGAATGAATGCAAGTGAGGCAGCAAAAGACCACAGCAAAACAAGATGCAGTAGACAAGGAAAAAGAATACCAGAGCAGGGATCAAAGTGTCTGCAGTGGAAAGAGAAGCACCTAGTTTAACATGATGCAACTGGAGAAGCAACATGATTTGGTGATAGACTATATGAGGAGATGGAGAGAGGAGTCAAAGGGGAAATGATAAGTTGGTAGATAGACATACTGCTATATAACTAGAATTGGTATTTGACTAAGCCAAGCCAAGATTGGTTTTATTCCACTTGAACCCAACATACAGCAGCTACGTTGCACTGAATAAGAGGGTTGCTTTGCTGCAAGATCCGATGTCTCTGGAGCCATTGTGCAGGACACTACTGTGCTGAAGCACACCATCACGAACACTTCGACATGATTAAGGTTTTCATTTTCGACATGGTAAAAGGTAGACTTCCCTTTTCATAATGGAATGGGATGTTTATGACTATGTCCCCAAATATACCAAGTTGGTGTTTTGTTAAGATGGTAAAATTCTACCAACTTAGCGGTGGTAAAATTCTGGGCTTTGTATTGTGGAACTTAATTCAGAAAAAGGATTTCGGAAAATTACTTCATGGTGATTTTACTACATCAAAACTTGATGTAAAAATTAGCCTTTTGTTCCAGAATCCAAATCATCTCTTGATTAACAGACTTACGCACAGCTTTCATCTTTGTATACTGGCCAATAACAGAGAACTCATGGTAAGGTGTCAGTATGGGTGATTTACTGAATTTTACCACTGAGCTATATTTCTTAATGCATATTTTTACAGCAAATGCCATTCAGTACAATTTTCTCTTTTTTTTAATATTATTAAAATTTTTAAACTAATACTAAAAACATTAATCATTACTTACATCAGATTTACTGGGTCACCCCCTACTACATACTTTTTAACACTCTATAATCATATTTAAGTCAGTTTATAATAACTTGAAAAGATCTCTAAATTTAGATCCCAAGTTTGAAAGAAGTCAGTGTCTTCTTTCTCCTTCAATGATAAAGTCAATCTATCCATTTCTGCGCAGTCCAAGATCTTTCTTAAAATCAATTCATTGGTGGGTAGCTCCTCACTTTTCCAACATTGAGCAAATACAATCCTCGCCGCTGTGATTAAGTGTAACATCAAATACACTTCCTGTCTGTTAATGTCGTCCAGTATAATGCCCAACAAGAAAACTTCAGGTTTAAAAGCGAAGGGTTTTTGTAGTATTTCCTCCAGCCATTTATGTATTTTAATCCAATACTTTTTCGCATTATCACAAGTCTACCACATATGATAAAAAGTACCCACTTTATGTTTACATTTCTAACATCTATTTGGCATATTTGGAAACATCTTAGCTAATCGACTTGGCAACAAATACAAATATAAATACCATCTATAGAACATTTTATATAAATTTTCTTTATATGAAGTGGCTAATGTTATCAGTACAATTTTCTCAGTGGAACACATGACATTTGATGTTGGAAATGACCTGCCAACTCTTAGAATTTTAGCAAACAAAAGAGAAACTGTAAACTTGCCAGAAGAAAGGAAGAGAAAATTACTGGTATCTTTCAATAAATGGGCATAACCCATAAATAGAATTCAAAATATGGGTCTAACATTAGCAAACTGAACCCTTACATCCCACTCGAAACAAGTCTGTCTGTTTTAGTACCTGAAGCAGAATATCGAGAACTGCTTTTCCCTGGAAGTAACAGTACAATTATAAATGAACAACATTTTAAACTCTCTACTTTTAAATGATATCAAAAATCCACTGCCCAAGGCAGCCAAATCACTCTGCCTAGTGTAAGGGCCATCTCAGCCTACCCTGAGAGGAATGGGGTGGGGTGGGGTGGGGTGGGGTGGGGATGGGAATGGAGAGAGAGAGAGAGAGAGAGAGAGAGAGAGAGAGAGAGAGAGAGAGAGAGAGAGAGAATTTTAACACCCTCCTATGTGTTTAATACATTGGATCTCTCTCATCTATTAGATTTTTATCCCACACCATTAGCCATAAGATTCCTTTCATGGGTCTACTCTATAGCACTAATTTTTGTGTGTGCTCTGTTCTTTGATCATACACTAAAATAAGAAAAGTAGGCAAACGTTTACATGCCAGCAAAAGTTCTGTAATTGTGTCAGACTTTGGGGTGGAGGGGGGGTGACTGTTTTTTTTCCTGGGTGGGGGAGACATTTAAATCCTTCAAAGAGCACACAATAGGACGAGGGCACCTGACAATACAAGTAACACAGACTGACCAAACAAAATCTGCATACCCCTAATAACAAGTAACACACTAAGGTAACAATATTATTGGTCATTTTCAGTAGAGAACTTGACACTTCCAGGTTACATTGAAATTGGACATCGCATTGCCTTGAGAATGGTTTCATGAGCTGCTTCCCCTTACTGGGAGAGGCAGTCTGAGGGACTGTCCCCACAGCTGCTGCTGAATATCAATGCATCCTGGGCACACCCATGCAGCTGGCAGGCACTGTGGGTTGACCATGGATTTGAAGAGAGGCTTTTCTCATCCCACGTGCCAACTCCCAGAAAAACTCAAAGTTTCATCTTGTTGCCAGGAGCACATGACAATTGCCATGTAGACATACTTCTACTAAGTGAAGTATCCCATAGTGGCATCAGCAGAACTGATCCAGCTCCTATCCAGAGCAGTATCTGGTATAAAACATCAGATGCCTAGTTTAAGGAGATGCACCTGGAAATCTCCTGAATCATGTGCAACAACACAAGGGCTGCTGCCCACAGCACAGGAGAAGGATCCAACTTGAATAGCTGTAATTTGTGGCCCAGTTCCTGGCAAATATGGAGCAAATGCTGGGGGTGCTTGCCATGAACCCAGAGTCAAGCTGAGGGACAGCAGATCAGAGGCCAGGGAACTGAGTTCTTGGAACCCAGTGGATTCCCACCCCTGAAGTGGATTCCTCACATATCCCTAGGACAGGAAGAGAGCCTTTAAGCTGCTTTGTGTTTCTCACAAGAGGAAGAAAGGCAGGGTATAAATGGAATGCAATAATAATTTGCACTTCTGTTGCTCAATTAACCTGGGTGCTTTGGATTATTAAGCATAACTTTTCCAACCTGCAAATCAGCTTTCTCTGACCTGATACCCTCCAGATGTTTAGGGTTAGGGCGAATGGTCAACAGTGTTGGGAGTCACAATCTACACATCTGGAGGGCATGTGGTTGAGAAAGGCTACCATAAGGCTACCTTTCACTTAGAAGTAATATATTTGTAGTAGTAGTAGTAATCAAAGTTGACGTGTGCCACACTGTTAAGCATCTAGATCATGCAGAGAAATGTATGATGTAATTATTAAGGTTCTCAAATGGGTATTTGTTTAGACAGCATATTTTAATGGGTATTTTTCACAGCTGATGTTCACTAGCTTTGTAGCCATAATTTGATAAAAACCCATTTATTATTCTCAATATATTATTAGTTTATTATGGCTCATTGTTTTAAAATACTTAAACCTTTTCAGGTCCTTAAACACAAATATGGCAGCTATTAGCAACCTCTTCAGTGAGGCATGAAATTATACCCACAGGTCTCATAAACAAAGGAGTGCTTGGGAAAGATTAAATCAGTGTATACAGCTGTAGAACAGACCATTAGGAAATACGTTATCATTATGCTTTCATTTTACTTTGCTTGCCACTCTGCTCTTGTCAGATCTGTCAGCTACCTGTGTTCTTTCCCCAGTTCTCAATAAATAGGAGATGTTAATCTCCCTTCTGATCCAGTAGAAATCATCAGGAAGGAAGGATTACCTACATTATTCCTACAGGGCAGTCATTTCAGTTTCCGATCACAAAAACCCATAGGACACGCGAATAGGCAACCCAACCAGAAATGTGCAACTCAGCAAAGTCTGTACTCATTGAGGTTCTCCAATAGCCACCTCAATGCTCATTTTGACATATGCCCCATTAGTTCAAAAGTGTTTTCTTATGCTTTGCACAAAAATTGGTATGTATTTTGAGCGCACATATCATTTGTGTGTACAAGAAATGCATGCACACCTCTATGCAAAGTTTTCTAAATGACTGAAGCTTTTCTGTCTAGTTTTTGTTGCTTTTCATAAATTTCACTGCAAGATTGGGAATGTATGGACTTTCCAGAATGTGTTCAGGTCTGCATTTAGTTCTGCTATGTGCAAATTAGTGAATATATGATAAAAATGGATGGAAACAAATCCATCATATATCCCTAACCATGGACAGGTAAGGTATCTTCTGCAATGTTTATCACAGGAGCATTCTCAGCGCATGAAGCAAGCCACACAACTACTCTGAACTAGAGCTTTAAAAAATAGATCAGCAACAAAATGCATTTTCTATTCAATTATGCATAGCTTCCAGAATTTACATATTCCAATTTTATGCAAACTTCTAAGAAAATGTTCTAAATAATATCATGAGTGGAGCCAGCTGGAGGCTGGGATCAGACTAGATGGCCCAGGAGTCCCTTTCTGATCTGCTTCTATGTTTCTATATAAGCAGGGTTTGAGAATGATTCTCAGAAATGAATCTCACAAATGAGGTTTTCTGCATAGAAGAAAGCATCAAATATATAGTTTTGGTTTTCTACAGAGATATCAGTTGAACACTTTTGAATCCAGGTAGTCTTGTATATTATAATACTCACTCAATTCACCTCTTCCTTTTCCCCCTTCCTCTGCAAAGTTTAGGTAATAATCCTAGCCTCAGCATTTTGGTGGAACAATGAACACCAAGTTCAGTATTTGTTCTGCTCCAATGAATTCCTTTGGATTTTCCTTAGCAATCCGATCTACCAGATTATTCCAGCCTAAATCTATAATCCCCTTGAAAATCATCAGGTAAGCCACTTTTCCATTTCATTTCTTATTCAAAACTAGTGCAAACTCCCTACAGAGTTAAAGCTGACTGACAGAAACATTTGCTGTAATGCTTGGCAAAGAAAGAAATTAGCTTGCATTAGGAGAAGGTAGTGGGATGTACTAGCCCATACCGAACATATTTTAGTACTCTGATGGTTTCAGTCTTCTATCAGGAATTAGTGGAATGCATGCAGGCATCTCTTACCAGGAAGAGATTTTGCTCAACTGGTACAGCCAGGTTAAAAGTGCAACTGACACAAAGCAGGGGAGGGGGCTTTGCTTCTGGTTCAAAATGGGACAGAGTGCAATTAAACTAGCTAAAGAGAGGCTGTGACCAACCCATGATTTCCTGGATTTCTGCCTACGAAGTCTGGGCCCTGGGATCTTCCCACCAACCCAACATGTTCCCTAAACACAATATACAGCAGTTACAGAGGTAAAGTTAGTACAGAACAAGAACTGCGGCATCTTTGGTCATGTTGACAGGAGCAGATGTGACTAGATCTTCACAGCATCTGAAGAAATAGGAAAGCTGATGGAGAACAAAGCCCAGCGTCTCTTGATGGTTCATAACCCAGGAGACTTTTGTACTGTGACATTCCATTCTGAAAAGCAAGTCAGGCTCTGACTCATTGTCAGCCATGCCATTAATCCAAGCTTAATCCCATAAGCATCCTGGTTTGGACAACAAAATGGAAACATGCTTAGCATAGCTGAACAACATTTTCTTTTAAAATGCCAGTGGTTACATGGTCATTCACAGGTAGAAAGTGCAGCCTCACCATGTACACATGCGGGCAAAAGTCCTCATTTTTAAGAGACTAAGTTTTCATGATTCTCAAAGGCCTACTCCCCCCCGCCCCAACTTTCTATTAGAAGTATTTGCATCCCAGGGACTAAGAAACTGAACAATGTTAATAAAAATGATGTTCAAGGAGCAAGGGTATTGGGTCATATAATTTTGACTTTTACATTCACCTTATTCTTCTTTAATCATACTGCAAATGTAGGGAAATCAACTTCACACGAAAACAACAACACCCCCTCCCCCCAAGAATTAATGGGTTAATTTATATTAGGTTTTACAAAGCAGATTACACTTAAGGAAATTCACCTTGCAAGTTTTAAGATAGGCAATAGTATTTTGTTTTAAGGAAAGAAACTATAGAGAAATTTCTCCCCAAAAACAAAAGACAGACACAATGAAACAACACAGCTCACCATTTATGGATGCCTTTGATAAGATGGCACTAATCATCAACAGTGACATAACTGCAATAGCATGTAATAAGAAAGCAAGGACAGGTATCATCAAATGTTACCCCAGCATGTGCTTCAGTCAAGCATCCACTGAATGGAAAAATAATTATCTACTAACAAGTGAAAGGAGAATTACATCTGGAGAGTTGGGATAGTTTCTTTCTTGCCAGACCAAGGGAGTCTGTTTTGAAAGAAAACTACAGCTATTAGTGGGTGGCAACAGCTGCACATATGTAATAATGCAGTGTAGATAAAGTTGTATAAAGCCCATCTGGGTGCTGGTGAGTGCAAAAAGCTAGATAGTTTCAACATCTAGCAAGGGTTATGTAAGTGATGGACCTGGACTGGGATGACCTGGGTTCAAATCCACACTTGGATATAAAGCTTACTGTGTGAACCTGGGTAAATCACTACCTCTCAGACTAACCTGAGAATGTTGTTGCAATTGTAAGATGATATATCACAGTATTTCACTTCCTTCTGAGTTTAGGCTTTCAGCCTCTTTTCCCCTCTGCAAGGTGGGGCACCTATGAGGATGGTCCAGCCCTGAAGACTGAAGGATCCAGAGGGCACTGGGGGTGTTTCCAGCTGATACATCTGCCACTACTGTAGAAGCTCAGGTCACTTTACAGACTATAGAGATGGCCTGTGCAGTTGAAACATACCAAAGCTGAGTATGATGAAGCAGGAGGGAGGACAGGTGAAGAAAAACTGGTGATCAATCTGACCAGACATGGATTAGAGTTCATTACTTAGTCCATCCAATGGTACTGAGGCTGGCAAAGCGATTACTCTTTTCCACCAGCATTGTGTCTTCTCAGTGCCATCCACTGGAGCTGCTTTGAGTCACCCATTGCCTTTTACAAGCTGGATCAGGGAAAGATATGGTAGAACCCTCAATAGCTTGCTGTGATGAATTTGCACAGCACTTTGAGAGCAAAAGCTGCTCTGATTCATCATGAATTTGACTCCACATTTAATGCAATCCCATCAATAGAGGCATCCTCATCTAGTCCAGGTATGTTGGATAAGTTTCACTTATTGAAAGTAAGGCCAAAACCTTCTTATTTAAACAGTATTTGAAAATTTAACAACTTTAACCTTCAGTCACTCTGTTTGTTTTGTGATTTATTGTTTTGTTCTGTTTCTATTATTTATTAGAAATTGTTGTTTTGATTGTTCTTTTAAATATTGTAAGCCATCCTGAGATTTTTGTATAATAGGACGACATACAAAAGCTTTTAATAATTACATAAAATATTGAGGCCTGAGGATGAGGACAAGAGGCCTGCTCTGGCTGATTAAGGAGGAGCTACATCTCTGGCTCCAGGAGGCTGTGAATGCCTCAGAGAGAGAGAGGGAGTGACTCCAGCTTCATCAAAAGAGGCTGTGATTAGACCATTCCAGAAAAAGACTAACCTGGACCCAGAGGATGTTAACAGCGATAGGATGGTGGCCAATATCCCACTGGCACCTTTGAGTGGCTGAACAACTCCAGGCACTCTGATGAAATGGACCATATTGATCCTTTTCAGTCAAGCTTCAGGCCTAGGTTCAGAAAAGAGACTGCCTTGGTCATCCTGTGGGATGACAGGGGAGTGTGACCCTGTTGGTTCTCTTAGACTTCTCAGTAGCTTTTGATACCATTGACCATGGTATCCTCAGTAGCTTTTGATACCATTGACCATAGGCTAGTTGAGTTGAGAGTTGGAGGCACTGTTCCGCAGTGGTTCTGCTCCGCCCACTTCCAGAAGGTTGTGTTGGGGGATTATTGCTCTGCACCATGGCATTTATGTCATGGGGTTCTACAGGGTTCTATTTTATTCCCTATGCTGTTTAACTTCTACATGTATGCTGATGACCCACAGCTCTCTCTTTCTTTTTGTCTAACACAGGTGAAGCAGTGAATGTTCTGAATTGAGGTATGGGCTGGATAATAGATTTAAGTGCAGTTTGTTGGTACTCATTCAAACACACAAGATGGAGATACTGTTGGTGGGTGGAATCAACACCCCATTAACGATAATTGGAAAAATGAAAAACACCTACAACTTAATTACATTTTTGGAGCATTTCATGAAATGTACAGTCAGGTTAGCCTCTTCTGAAGTGGTATAGTCTGCAAAGGTGCAGGCATCTTTGTTTGTTTTCTTGCTTTTTTGAGGGGTGGGGCTAGGAATCTGTTTTGTTGTTGTTGTTTGGTTGTTTTATTTTGTTTTGGGAGTAATTGACCTAAAACTGTTAACAAAACTTGGTAGAATTGGGTGAAGTTTCCAGACACAATAGCCGTGTGGATGAAGAGTGCCAAATTTTAGTCAAATAGGTAGGTGCAAAGTTTTGACACACCTTAGCTTCATCCTTGATGGATAGGGTGGATAGGGTGGAACACAATATAAAAACATATGAAAGTACAGAATAATGTAGTGTCTGATGTACATGATATACATGAATTTTGGGTATGTGTGTGAACAGTCCCACAACAGAAAGACCACAGACAGTCACAGGCTTGGATAAATACTGACAGACACACAATGCTGAAATACTGAGATAACAATGCTGAAAAATTTAATGAAATGCTACTAGAGTCAGAAAGGACATGACTCATCTAACCATTAATACCACTGATTAAAAAAGGCATACACAAACCGTGTCAATTGCAATGGGGAAAAACATGATGCAAGAAATTTGATTAATTTTAAAAATGATACAATGGAACAATTAGTTTAAAATAGGACCGCACAACTATCAACTCCAAGATCACTTTTGGGAGAGACAAAACTAAGCAGAAGGTAATTCCCCAAAGGAGAAAAAGCCCTGAGGGAGTGTTGCTGCCTGATTGAACACTGAAGCAGTCAGTCACAAAATCAGGACCTCATCTCTGCCTCCCCTTGGTGTTTCCTATTCCTGAATACACTGGGGGAGCTTCAGGAATATAATGAATTGGGCAAAGCAGCTAAACAAGACCTTGGGGTAGGGAGAGTCAGATGACTCTGAAGCAACCCCTTCTGGCTTAGAGGGTCAGCGCTGATTCCAAAGTAGTCTCAGTGTCTCAGAAAAGGGAGCATTCCCTGGATCCTTGCATTGTCTGAAGTGGTTGTACAGCTGCTACATCAAATTCTTCTTGTATAAACTAACAAGAAGCGTCTGTATATAAAGAGGGCTTCTATTATTGGATGGTATAGAAATGAAGATAATTATGGAAAAAATATTCACTGAAAGGATTCTTTTGGTGACCTCCAGGTATCAGCAAATCACTGATAGATCTTTCATATATTAAGCGTCTGCCTCTGCAGGTGAATGGTGATTTCATGTTTAAATGAAATCTTTTTAGTCACATGAAGAGGACCTTTTACATCTACAAATACAACTGGTTTGTAAGTAGATATGCAGAATTTCTGTAATGATAAGATCTTACTGTCTTCCCAGTTGTGCTTCTAAGTGGTGGGTCACCATGGGTTCGGTTGATTAAGTCCTAGGATGCAATACGACATGGCACCATGTGTGTGCACAGACCTACTTTGGAACTTGCATAATTTTGCAAAAAGCTTGTGCGCGTGCACGCGCGCGCGCACACACACACACACACACACACAATATGATGAGGTAGCTTGCAATAATCAAGACAATTCTGAACTGGAGGTGGGATTGCTTGAATAGGTTTCTTTCATTGCCTGTGCATCACAAGCTAGAACATTTATACAACTATCTATTAATACTATGAGCCATAAAAATCTGCCAAGATTTACAAAAAGTAAGGAAAATCCAGGTTCTTTCAAGTGGTTGATTGAATGCACCAATGGTTCAGAAATAGATTAATACGAGGAAAGGTAATTGCACAACTATTCAAACCCTTTTCAAAAGCCCATGGCAAACAGTGGTTGTTGAATTGTAAATGCAATCTCTGACATTCAGTGCACTGGCAACTATAAACCTGTCATTCTTCAGAACATCCAAAACAAACAGTCTGTATGCCAAGAGGAAAAGGACACATTCCATCTGGTAGCTCAATCCATCATGTCTTCATCAAAGAAAAAAGAACAGAAACTCTTGCAAAGCCTGCTACACTCCACTCCACTAGCGGGATCGCTTGGTCCTTTTGACTGTGCTCAGTGAGGTTCAGACAGTAGCTGTCCCCATATCAGATTTACCACTGGGGGAGAATGATACCAAAAGGAAGTAGGTCCAAGTAGCCCTGGGGTTCGTCCCTATTTGGGCTATGCTTTCCATGACAATCCTGTTAATCCTCAGGTTGTGGTTCCGATTATCTGCCCTAAGGTGGGTACAGCCCAACGTATCATATTGCTTTTTACTGCTACTAGTTCAATTTATAACTATGTCTTCTTCACCTAGTGCCTGAGGACACTTCCAGACCCAAGGGTCTCAGTGCCACCTATCCAAAATGGATTTTAAATGGGGCTGCCCTTGAAGACTGTTGAGAAGTTGTGGGGTGTACAATATGCAGCAGGCATTAACTGGGAGCAAAAGAACCAAGCATATAATTCTGGCTCAGCTATTTCCTGCATGCTTCTGAACCTATTTAAAGGTGCTGGACACCTACACAGTTGAACATGGATTGGGACTGCAATACCAGATGGAGTGCCTTTCCCAGCCTGATACTGCCTGGGCACTATAGTCAACATCTGTGGCTTCCCTTCAAGTGCTAGCTCTTAGGGAGGCTAGAGGGTAGCAACAAGAGAAGGGGCTTCTCAGTGGTAGACCCCTGTTTATGGAATGATCTCTCTACTGAAACCTACCTGGCAACAACTCTGTCATTATTTTAAGACATACATTTTAGGGTATTTAAAAAGTGCATGGGGCATTCAGTCCGGCTTCAGACCCGGGTACAGTACTGAATCTGCCTTGGTCGCCCTGTACGATGACCTGTGCAGGGAGAAGGACAGGGGGAGTGCATCCCTGTTGGTTCTTCTGGACCTCTCGGCGGCTTTCGATACTATCGACCATGGTATCCTTCTGGATAGACTTGCGGGACTGGGGGTCGGAGGCACTGCTTTGCAGTGGTTCCGCTCCTATCTCAATGGCCGATTCCAGAAGGTGGTGCTGGGGGACTATGGCTCTGCGCCATGGCAGCTATGCCATGGAGTACCACAGGGCTCCATTTTGTCCCCTTTGCTGTTTAACATCTACATGAAACCGCTGGGAGAGGTCATCAGGAGGTGTGGGCTGCGGAATCATCAATACGCTGATGATTCCCAGCTCTACCTCTCGTTTTCCACTAATCCAGGTGAGGCAGTGGCTGTGCTGAACTGGTGCTTGGCCGAGGTAAGGGAATGGATGAGGGCCAATAAACTGAAACTCAACCCAGACAAGACGGAGGTCCTGTTGGTTGGCGGATCGGGCTTCGGAGAGGGTGGATTTGACCTGGTCCTGAATGGTGCAACACTCCCTCTTAGGGATAAGGTCCGCAGCTTAGGAGTACTCCTCGACCCGGAGCTTTCTTTGGAAGCTCAGGTGACAGTGGTGGCGAGGAGCGCCTTCCTTCAGCTTCGGCTTATTAATCAGCTGCGCCCCTACCTGGAGTACGACTGCCTGGCGATGGTGACACACGTGCTGGTGACTTCCCACCTAGACTTCTGTAACGCGCTTTACTTGGGGCTTCCCCTGAAGACGGTCTGAACACTTCAATTGGTGCAAAATAGAGCTGCCAGGTTGCTGACGGGGACAGGGCGTTATGCTCACATGACTCCAGTCCTCCGTCAGCTTCACTGGCTTCCCATTGAAGTCCGGGCCCAATTCAAGGTGTTGATTATGACCTATAAAGCCCTAAACGGCTTGGGTCCTGGCTACCTGAATGGGCGCTTACGTCCGTATATGCCCGACCGCCCTTTGAGATCTGCGGGAGAGTCCCTTCTCCGGGAACCCTCCATGAAAGAAATTAGGAGAGTAAGTACTCAGAGGAGGGCTTTCTCTGCAGTGGCGCCCAACCTATGGAATTCACTCCCCAAAGAGGTCCGCCTGGCACCGTCGTTACTGGTTTTTTGGCGCCGGGTAAAGACTTTTTTATTTAAACATCATTTTAATTGTTAAAATATATGATCTGGCCAGGGCAACTTCTTCTTCCTTCTCTTTTCTCCTCCTATATTATTTATGTACTTATTTTATACTGATAGTTTTAATTTTATATTATTATGTTTGTAACTCAGTGTATTTTTTGTATTTTTGTATTTAATGGTAATTTATTATGTTCTATTGTATTTCAATGTATTTTATTGTGTTGTAAGCTGCCCCGAGGCTTCGGCAAGTGGCGGCATAGAAATGTAATAATAATAATAATAATAATAATAATAATAATAATAATAATAATAATAATTTAAGCCTTTTTACATGTCTCATTGTACCCTAATTGTTCTAGTTGCTACATTGTTTTAAAATTTCATATACTGGAAAAGCTATGTTGTTTCAACACTACTGCTATTTATGCTTTATGCTATTTTGTATTTGTTCACTTGGTTGTTGTGAACCAACTTGAGAGCTTTGGCTATTGGGCAATACAGAAGAATGAATGAATGAATGAAGCATTGTGCAGCAATTTGAGATTGTTTTCCTTGATGCATTTTCTCCATTAAGAAGAAGAATTCAAGAAACAGCTGGAAAACTTTAACTTAACCCTTTCATAAGATGCTGATATCTCGACCCCACCATAACATATGGTGCTGAATGGTGGTACCATAAAAGCCTAATCTAGAAGTATACCTAGGCTTCTCCTTGTTTTTCCTCAAACAGATGACTTACAAAATTAAAATATGTCCAGATGCAAACACATGGTCAGAGTTTATTTTACATGAATAATAAACTAAACATTTATATTTGTTGTGCTTATAATTTATGACATATAATATTTAATAAACAAAATATTTAGTTTATTATGTATCAAGTAGATGTACAGTTCACCTTTCAAGGAAAAAATATCTCAAAGTGGCTTAGGGAAAAAAGTCAGGAAACAACAAAACCTTATATGCTAATAGCAAATTCATCCTTTAAGTTCTGAACCTTAACAGAACAAACTACATATAATCAAAAGGTATCCACAGGCTTTGTATATTTTATTAATTGCATAGATAGTTAATGAAAATGTTGCAAAGAGATGACTCCCATATCAAGGTACTAACAATTCTGCATGTTTAGAGGGAGTTGAACTGCGGGTTAAATGTGTTGGGAGGGGATGCAAATCTGTGGTGGTGGAGTGGAGGAACAGAACAGAGTATGCTGGAGAGCAGCACTATGGATTGGTTGGGACACAATAAATGAAGTTCACACAATTTCTAGGTTGTGTAAAACCATCAAATAGCCTTAACCACTTTCACAAAAAAGACAGCACAGGAGGCACCAAAGAATTGCATGCCTTAGATTCAACCACAGAGAAGGCCTACTAGTAGGTGCATAAATAAATATCTGCCCACATATCTGATACTGAGCTAGGAGACAGGCCCTGTTCAACACAGGCTCATATGGGAGAAGGCCCTGATTTAGCTGAAAGCCATTTGGGGTGCAATTCTAGTTATCCCAGGCCATCATGTACAGAAAATTGTCCTGCAACTCCCAACTTGAAAGTCATTGGACTTTCTCATTCTAAATTTGCACAGAACCCTGAGCCTTTAAAATGATTACTCTCTGCATTATGCCCCCAAATGGAGCACTAGCCAGAAAAATGGTCCTATTAGGAATCATGTATTCCAATAACTGGTCTAATACTACTCTAGCAGTTGTACCCTGGACAAGCTAAGGATTCTGAAAACTTAAAAGGCACCACTTTTATTGCAATTATTGCAATAATTAGCTCTTTGCTTAATTTACACACGTATTGCTCTGGCCAAATATACTGTCTTGTGGTCTGGAAATATTACTCCAGTGTTGATTACTCCCTGAGCATCTAGAAGCCAGACCTCCACTCCCAGATCAACAGTTTCATTACAGAACAGCAGAAGTCACCTCTGAGGGAAGCTCTATCTCAGGATTGCCTGCAATGAGCAGGAGGCTGCATTATATGGCCTAGTTAAAGACTGCTCCAGCTCTACAATCCCTAAGGATCTTGAGCTCCATCTGATGCTCAGTAAAGCTTCCTCCTCTAGTGCTCACAAAATTAAGCTGGTGTGCAACACCCAGAGAAAATCTGGAACATAAAGGTGGAATGCGCTCCCAGAGAGGTCCGCCTGGCGCCGTCGTTATGTTTTTCGGCACCAGGTTAAGACCTTTTTATTTCAGCAATATTTTAATAAGTTTTAATATCATGACCTATATGTTTTTTATTGCAGCCAGTGTGAGTCAATAATTTTATTTATGTTATATTTTATTGTATTTTATCTATGTGAGCTGTCCTGAGGTTTTTGTGACAGGATGGCATATAAATAAATAAATAAATAAATAAATAAATAAACAAACAAACATATGCTCTGTATACCCTGCAGTTTAAGAATTAGATAAGACTGCCATGACTTCTACAATCCCAGATCCAAGAGCTGAAAGAGTGTAAACCACGTATATATTTTGCAGGGTCTGCAAGCACATCATTTTTATCAGAACCAAAGCCTTGGTCCTTTCTCTGTTTTTATCACATCCACAAAGAGAAACTTCCATAAAATCAATTTTTACTTGCATTCTATCTTAGAAAGTCTTATTTCTGGAGAAAATGCTATGGAGAAACCTCTCTACTTAAAAAAAAATATATGCCTGACTTCATCTATGCTTGACTTTCCACTATTCCTCCTGTTTCCTCTCCTCATCTCAGGTAATCCATACATTGAAAAGGTTACAGGAAACACCTTGGCAGGCTTTGTATTTTCCAATTGTAGTATCGAGAGTATTCTTTGGTGAGAAAGAACTGGAAACTGTGATATGCAAGGACAACTTTATCTGGCTTTAAGGCATAGATAGGGAAGGTCCTTCCTGCCATAGGACCAACCCTGACTAATGACCAAGTTTGGCAGGATGAAGAGGTTAGGTCCTGACATTTATGTATGTCAGAACACAAATACAGTAAGAGGTGTTGCATGCAAATCTGTGCATGGGGTATCCAGTTGCACAACAGTACAAAAAGCAAGGGAAGAACAGCAAAACATGAAATATCAGTCAAATGCATGCTAGGAGGACTTGCATTACTGGAAAGATATAAATGCCTGCCAGAGTGAAGGTTTGACCTTCCTAGTCCCAGATGTTTGGTTTAAAGCAGCTATAAATCAAATCAGAAATGATTAGATAAAGCATATTTGTTCCACCCTTGCCTCTGACCCCAGAACTGACAACTGACTTTTCTGTATATGTATTTGCAAAATTAAAATACAGGAAGTTTCGTCTAGATAGAAACCAGGCCGTTATAATTTTCAGTAAGTTTAAACTGTTCAGAAAACAAAATTGATAATAAGATCACTTTGTAATCTTATCAGGGTTCCTCTCTACTTACAAGATCTATGTTGTCACCTTCCACCCCCGCTCCATTTTCCTTTGTGCTATTGGGCCTAATTATTCTTGTTCATATTTCTACCATTCCCATAGGAAGAAGAACAAAGTTCTGAATCCGTCCCCTGCAGAGTAAAGCCACTTACTTGAGAGAAATCAAATTGAAGCGCTTTATTTCCCAGAGCACACAGCTGGGGCCATTTCACAACTCAGTTCTTAAAAGAAGGCTAATGAAAGAATTACCACTTATGTCCTGAAAGACAGAATTTACCTACTGTAATTGCCAGAGACCATATCCTCACTGAAGACAATACGGCATATGTAGTGCTCCCATGAAGTGAGATGAATAGAACTCTCTGTTGGTAACAGACCCATAAGGAGAGTCATTAATCACCTGAACAGTCTCGGGCACATCTATTGCCAGTAATGGACTTCATACTGGGGGTGGGGGGGACTTGACTCTTAGCGCCACGTGGTGAAAGGAAGGTATATTCTTTATGAACATGTTGTCTGGCCCTTCATAATTACCTGCTGCTTCACAAACAGGCTTTGTTAGTGAAAGTCGTTGGATTTAAAAAAATCATATGATTGTTCCTGATTGTTTTTCACATTAACTGGAGAGACTGGTGACGCCTGTGTCAGATGGGCTTCTTATCCATAACAGCTTTTATTCTGAGCTATCCATGGTGCTCAGTGGAGGTGAACCTATTTGGAGATAGTACCTATAAAATTCAAAATAGCAGCTGCAATGGAAGGGCAGCTGAACTGACATTGGTGTCACAGTCTTCCCTGCACATTAAATGACAACTGCATTAAATTCTTGCAAAATATGGGATGTTTGTTTTTACACCACTTAGTTAGGACTTCTATACAATGTTACTATCAGCATAACTTCTCAATTTCAAAACCTATGGTAAAGACTTAACTGCCACACAAATTACATTCAGTTGTGGTTCATTCATGTATGGGAACCTCATAGCTGGTATTAGGATTTTAATGACCTACTTACTGAAAATAATCTTGAAGAGAGGGAGAGAAGAGTGGTTGCTTTTGAAGAAAAGTAGGTTAGTAGTTGATCTGAGTGTTTAAACTCTTAGTAATGCCTCATTAAGCCACTTTACTCAATAAATCATATTTCAATGCAACAATGTTTCTGATATAGTGAAATCTACAATTAGGTCTATTTCATCTCACTCACTCATCCTGTGTCTCAGAACAATTATGTGACTAGTAATAAATTACCAACTTTTGCATTTCATTGATGACAAATTGTTTACTTAACTCAATATAAAAATTGCCACTGTTGTGGAACACCATCTTAGGGAACACAACTGGTGGGAAACTGAAGGTTTGGGGTGGTGGAGTAAGTTCAGGTACAAAGAAAGCAAGATCTGAAGCAAATCAATGCAATTCCTTTGGCTTGCTGGACTTTTGAAAGTTAGCTTTTCAAATTCATGTTCATGTCCACATAGGAACAAATTCAGTTTGCTGATCTGCATGTGAGCATAAAGCAGGAAGGGCAGGAAGCAACTTGCAAATAACTGCATTAGAAAAGCCGTGTTGGATCAGACCAAAGGTCCATCTAGTCCAGCACTCCATACACACGGTGGCAAACCAGCTGCCCACAGGATCCCTCCAGCAGGAGAGGTACAAGAGTTTCTCCAGCTCATGCTCCTCAACAACTGGTGTACACAGGCTTGCCACCTCTGATAAAGGAGAAGGCACATTGCCAAAGGGGCTACTGATAGCCTCCTCCTTCATTCATCTGTCCAATCCTTTCTTAAAGCCATCCAGATTGGTGGCCATCACTATCTCCCATGGCAGAAAATCCCATAGTTTAATTAGGTATGAAGAAGTACTTCCTTTTACCTGCCCTGAACTTCAGCTTCATGAGATGACCCTGGCTTCAAGTGTTATGGGAGAAGAATGAAAAATGTCTCCCCCTCTACCTTCTCCACACTGTGCATCATTTTAAACATCCTAATTATACATAGCATGGAGTTTTGCCTCCTTTGCAGCAGCTGAGCACTGGGCCAACATTTTCACTGAGCTTTCCAACACTCCTCCAGGAACTCTTTCTTGCTCAGTCACCATTAGCTCAGATCGCATGAGTGTATAATTGATGCCGGGAATTTGTCCCAATGTGCATTACTTTACATTTGCTTAAATTGAACTGCATTTGCCATTTTGATGTTCGTTCTCCCTACTTGGAGAAATCCTTTTGGAGCTCCTCACAGTCCCTTTCAGTTTTAACCACCTAAAAAGTTTAGCATCATCAGCAAACTTGGTCACCTCACTACTTACTCATAAGTTCTCATAATTTATGAATGGGTTGAAAAGATGGACGGCAGAGGCCCTTCTCCGGGAACCCTCCATGAAGGATATTAGGAGAGTGAATACCCGGAGGAGGGCTTTCTCTGCGGTGGCACCCAACTTATGGAACACACTCCCCAGAGAGGTCCGCCTGGTGCCGTCATTATTTGCTTTTTGGCACCACGCCAAGACCTTTTTATTTAAACGTTATTTTAACTGTTGATGTTATTTATTGATTTTAAAAAAATTTGCCAGGATGTCTCCAGTATTTTATGTATTTGCACAGATTATATTTATTTATGGATTGGAAGCCACCCCGAGGCTTATGCGAATGGGGCGGCATATAAGTTGTCCAAATAAATAAATAAAAGCATTGGTCCTAATGCAGAACCCTGCGAGACTCTGCTGGTGACATTCCTCCATTGGGAGAAATTGCCATTTATTCTGTTCTTTAACCAGTTAACAATCCATAAGAGGACCCCTTCCCTTTTTATTCTGGAACTGCTTAATTTGCTCAGGAACCTTAGGCGAGGGACATGGCAAAAGCCTTTTGGAAGTCCAAATAAGCAATTTCTGATCCCCTGTTAAGACTGATGAAAATAATTCATTCAGCTTCTTTGCAATCTCTTCATTCCTCATTAGGGGTCCTTTCATTCCAATACTGTTTGATACTGAAGCTTCCTAAGCACGCGCTGTCCCTTCTGGGCACAACTCATGTAAGACCTGAGCTTCTCAGCAGCTGTACTCAACTCCTACTTGTCGCTTACCCACAAAAACAGGCTTGTCACTGTGTGAATGGAATGCTGAAGTGGGAGCATAAGAAGCTGCCCTGTACCAAGTGAGGCAATCAGCCCACCTAGCCTGGTGTTTCCCTCACTGACTGGCAGGACATTTCCCAGCACTACCTGGAGATGCCAGGGATTACAGCTGGGATCCCCTGTGCTCAGCTACAGGCCTCCTGGTGGGGGCTCTTAATCTGGTCCACTCTGATTCTTCCAATGTGCCTGCCCTGGAGACAAGCTAGGGATCCATATAATTTATGCACAAAGGACTCTGAGACTTTGGAGACTGGGTATATTCAAGGCATGCAAAGGCCCATACAGCTGTGGCTTGGGACACTTTCTCCCATTCTCTCAGACCTGAACAGGTGAAAGGCCTTATTTGCTTATTGACAGTGGAGATGCCCTTCACAGCTGATCTGAAGGTTCAGCTGAGGTTGTGCAGCTGGGAAGATATAAGGAATGAATGTCAGTGGTGGCTCCTCCCAGAGGGTCCACTCAGTGCTGCCATGCAGCTGCTCATATCACGGCCCAGGTTCCATTTAGAGTTCCATTGCCCTGCTTTAGGATATGACTTCTTTGACTTCATTATGCACTGATTACCCTAATTTTATAGAAGTTGAAATGCAGGGCTAATATATACACATTGATTCACTGAAGTCCAATCTGTGTTTTCAATGCACAGCCTTCCACTTAGAACGTATCTGTCTATAGATTTATATACTACATTTCAGTCAAAATGAATCCACAAGGCAGGTATGAAAGAAAATGTGATGCCAAGGTCCCTGCGCAGAGAAAGAGCAGAAAAGGACAGAACTTTCTGTTTATCTTTCAGTAACCTTTGATTTTTTTTTTCAAGCAAAGTTTGCATGCTTTTATCCTGTTTGTGACTGTTTCATGGTGTATCTGTAGTGTGTTAGTGTACGTATATAGGGGCGTTTGTGAGAGAAAGAGCTAGCGCAGAGCAGAGCAATACAGTATCTTGGTGAGTGTTTTCTGGTCCCATCCCTACCTGCCTTGCCCTGCCCAACTGTTTAGCTTCTAAAGCATTCCACAGCTGCACACAAATTGTTTCTGAACCTAATTTATGAGTTACAGGAAATACACGGAGGCAAGGCTAGGCAAGCAAATGCATAATTGTTCCTTGTACAATTTATTTTTCTTTTCATTTCATTTATACACTGACCAATAACTAAATGTCTCTGGAAAGTTTAAAAAAGCACATCATAATACAATGCATAAAATGCCATAAAATCTTATCAAAACAAACAAAAAATTAAAATCAGCTAAAAACATACGGTGAAGAAACTCTGCAAAGGAAAATCACCTGGGATGGGTAATCCCCTCAAGCCCCTGGAATAATGAAGTACATTTATCTTGGCCAGGTGTGGAAAATGTAACAAGGTTGGTGCCAGGTGGGCCACAGTAGGGTGGTCATTCCATAGTTGGGGGCCACCACAAAAGAAAACCCTCCCTCTTGTTGCCTTGCAGTTCGCACTCCAAAGACCACTCCAGATGTTAAGCATAGCGTCTGAGTAAATTACACTTGGGAAAAACACTTCAACTAGTATTGTGGTCCCAAGTCATGTCAGGCTGTATAAGTTAAAATAAGCACCTTGAATTGGAGTCAGAAGCATGAGAGCAGACAAAGCAAGCAAACCAGGACTGGCCTTATGTGTTCAGACCTGCAGGTCTCCGTTACTAATGTGGCTGCTGCATTCTGCACAAGCTGCAGCTTCTGAAGAGTCTTCAAAAGTGTAACACAATAACCTAGAGAATGCCAGAGCGTAGATTACTGCCCAGGATGGGGGTGTAGGTGGTCCACCAGCCAAAGACAAGAGGTGCCACTGAGGTCACCTAAGCCTCAAATGACAAAGAAGGTTGAAAGAGAACTCCCAAGCTTTGAGTCTGTTCCTTCAGGGGAAGTGAAACCCTTTCTAGAACAGGTTAAGATCCCTTCATCCAGTCCAAGGAATCACCCATCAAGCTTGTATGAATTGATCTTCCATTCGTTTGTCCTCATTCAGTCTATTGTTTGATCCAGATATAATGTTTAGCACATCAACAACTTGCTGATGAAGAAAAGGAAAAATAGAGCCATAGGTCATCAGCCTGCTGATGGCAACACACGCCAGAATTCTGGAGGACTCTGTGCAATGGTTCCATGTAGATGTTAAACAGCATGGAGACAGAACAGACCTCTGAGGAACTCTATACTGGAGAATCCATGGGGTTAAACAGTATTCCTCATTCACCATCATCCAGAACATTCTGTACCATTTGCCAGTTATTCTAAAACTGAGACCTGGCATACAAAACAAATTCCCACAGTGATTGCAAACTCTGAATAAAGTTTAACAGAGGAGACTTAAGTTCATTTACTGAAGATAATGTGTTTGTGTGCGGGGAACATTTCCTGTGAGCTTGCTAGAACAGAATCACACTGCTTCCCTACAGAACATTTAGGGACAATGTATGCCAAATATTTTAATCCACTCCAAGTTCCTATAATTTAGCACATTCAAATTCCAGAAATTTAAATTACTGCATTGCAGTGAAATAAAAACAGCATACTGGAGGCAGGGGGAAGATCTTGAGTGATTGACAAGATCCAGTCTGAAATATTTCTTGCTTTCTTATTTCTTATGCTGTATTTTGGAAATTTTATCTGGCTCCTTGTATCTTACAAACATCAATCAATGCATTTTGCCAATAACCTCAAAAATTGCCATGCATATTAAAGATTCATAGAGTAGAAACGTATTTATGGCAGAGCGATCAAACTGTTTTATTTTATTATTGAATATATTTTCAAGCACCAGCAAACATCTGCCAGACTTTAAAACAAAAAACGAAAACAACAACAAAAACACACACCCGCATTGGATTGAGCAATGTACTGATATGCATCTAAGACTCAAGCTAAGAAGTTGCAAAAGTCAGACAGCTTGCAAGAGATGAGAACAGACTGTGAAAAGGTGGAAGGGAAATGAAGAGAGATTTGAATGCTACAATGAATAGGGAATTTGTGCATGTCAAGCAAAGGGGATGGAAGAGACAATCAAAATATGAAGGCGAACAGAACCTATCAAGAAAGCCATGAGGGAAACCAAAGGTTTAAAGCAAGAAGAAAATGAGAAAGGGGGAAAGTGCAACATTTCTGCTGTGTTGGGCAAAACCAGAAATAGAGTAAGTAATAAAGTCTGAATAGGAAGCTGTGCCATGGCTTGGCTCAGTTGCTCTCTCTTTACAGCCTGATGCCAGAAAAAGGCATTTTCATAATAGGAAAGGAAACCCGGAAAAATCAAGAATGGAATAGGATGTTAATATGATGATTCTGAAAGAGTTAAGGAGTACATCAAAACACTGTTGAGAATCAGGAAGAAAACAATGAGCTATAATAAGAGATGCATGCCATTAAATGGTTTTGTAAGCATCAGCATATTTCTTTGTCCTGCCCATCTATTGTCTGGCTTATGATGTTTACAAATGCATTGTGTCTAAGGTAATATAAGCTCAGGAGAATGTTTCAACTAGCTCAGCCACACAACCAATTCTTATTGCTCATCTGAGGTGTTAAGCACAAATCTGCCCCTTTCACATTAAAAGCCAGCCATTACTACCCCCTACCCAGATTTTCATTCAAGAGCTCTCTTCAGTCTTGATAGTACATGTACATCTTAAATCAGTAATATGTAAAATGGCAGTCAAGCACATGTCCGGTTGATGAAGCTCTAATCTGACCTACCTGTAGTTGCTATATAAGGATTGGACAGGGAGGGTTGTACCCAAACTTAGCCCTTCTTAGGGTAGGCTCACTGAAAAAAATGGGAGTTAAGCAAGGTGAATATTGGATACAACCCACAGGGGCAAAATTAGTTTAGGGTGCTAGTTAGCCAGGAAGTTTGGTTTCCCATTGTTCAAAAGATGATGGTGGAGCTATTTATTTCTTTAATGATTTCCAGACTACCTTTCAGGGTAAAAGTCTATCCAGGGTAGTGTACAAATTAAAAAAAACTCATGCTAAGAAAACTGGTACAGAACAGTTATTAACAATAATGCACAGGCTATCTGCTGGTATCACTTAATATATAATATTAAGCTGCAGATAATCACACTTTCCAAATCTTTAGAACTGTGACTTCCCCTTATGGCTGTTTATATATTAGAAATTAGTGACACACATTGACACAACGACTGGCATAGTTCTAATCTTTCCAGCTTCCTTTTTTAATGGAAAGAAATGAATTCTGGAAAGTGGACTCACCAATAAGTTACAATTAATTACACATGCATGCTAATTGCATCTGTTTAGTCTGGGCACACAATTAGGCAACTCATTATAGTGCATCTGCAATTGCATACTTAAATGAATGCACATGCCTCCAGGTCCACCCAATTGTTTCTGCCTTTTGATTTAGATGCACCTGAGTTTCTTTGCTAGTAAGCTCCACCTGTTGAAGTTTTTTTTTGAGCCCCTGCAATTGTGTGCCTGATTAACTGCATAATTGCTTTCATTTTGTGGAAACTTTTTCCCCCTTGAAAATAAAGCCTTCATAAAGCTTTGTTGCCAATGGAAGAAAAAGAAGAATGATTAGGTAAGTCACTATAAAATGTTTCTCCTGTACAAAGTTCTTTCTACGGCTGCGCTGAGGTGTCCCACAGACTTTACCATCAGCAGATTACATGTCAACCATAATCAAACAAGTCCAGTACCAGTCTGGCGTTATTTCATCACAAATGAATATTAGTGTCATTTTAAAACATTCTAAAGATCCTAACATTTAAGAGATTGCATCTTGTTTTACTCAAGAGTAAGCACAGAACACTAAGATGCAAACTTCTACTGCTTACATATTTGAAGCAACATTCAGTTTCACCAGAATATACCATGCATTCAGGCTTCACTCAACTGAACAAAAGGAAATGTTAGTCTTGGGGGATTATCCAGGTCAGTGTGCCTTAATCGTGTACATTTCATATGCACCTTACACAGACAAATATAATCCCACCTTTTCCTTGAAGACAACTAATGTTTGATGAAACCATATACATACATAGCAGGACTGTTTGGTCTATTTCATTAAGTGAAGTAGCTCTTTGCTCTCTGATGGGCAGGAAAAAAAGTGGAAAGAGCATAGAAACTGGACCCTTATATAATAATGATAAAGAAAAGGAATGCTCCACTTAACTGTTTTCGGTCCCGCTTACTCCTCACTTGGGTTGCCAAGCAGGCTGCAAGCTAGAGAAGTGCACCGTTACAGAAAATAGCATCTGACTGTGCAGAGTAACCTACACGCATGAAGCATTTGAATCTGATCAGCATAGCCACTGCCCTTGATTTTCTGTATCAGTGTAATAAGAAATGTATCAATGAATAGGCGTTACCTGCATTAGCAATACTATGTTAGTAAAAATGCTATACAATATGCAATTCATGTAGGAAACATTTAGGCGGTGACAAGATGTCTTTGGTGCATGCAAACCTGTGACTAAAAGGTTAGCTTCTCTTTAGGAATAGAACAACAGATACTCATCATGGCTGCACATATCCAGAAAGGAATACTATCAATGTGCTAACCAAAGCCCAGGGAGCCTTCCTAAACTGATTTTGCAGACAGCTGAGGGATAGCTGAATAACTGTAACAAGATGAGGCTAAAAAGTCTGCTCAGAATTTCTTTAATTTGGATTTAAATGAGTGTATAATGTGAGAGGTGGGGTGGGACTATACTTTGTGGATATTGTGTTCCAACATGCATTTCATCATTCTGCCAAGGGGCATCAAATCCTGTCCTTTCTAAAGGAAATATAATATTGGGGATTCTGCAGGTGCATCCAGTTTCATTGCTGCAACTGAAACAAGTCTCACAATCAAAAATATAATCAGATAAAGGCCTTGGGAATTGTACTCGTAAAACTGATTAGACACAATAAAAACCCTTAACTTATAATAGCAGCATGGGGTAAGAGTAAAATGTAGTGCTCAAATGATAAAGGACTTCCAGCGCAATCCATCGCAAAACTATTAATGTAGAATTTTAAGTCCAACAGTGTTTAGTGGGACTTGGATCTTCTTAAGTGTTTAAGATTACAACCTTCATCTCATCTTTTAAAATGGTATTTATGTAATTATTTCTTGTCTTTCCATACTGCCAAATAGCCAAAGCTCTCTAGGTAGTTCACAGAAATTAAAACCATAAAATATAACATCAAAAAAGATAAAACTGTTACAAGTTTACAACAGAATATACCCAGAGTAAAAGCCAGCAGCAGAAGAAAGTTCTAAAAGCAAAGTAACTTATTTTCAAAACAACACAGAAAGGCAAAAATCCAAACACATCAATCCACTTCAGATGCCATAACTATCCACCACACTGTCTGCATTGGAGGTGGCTTATTTCTCACTAACAGGCCACCCTGAGAATACATAGCTTGTTTTGGCATTGTTGACACCCATGGTAACTTGTCCTGTTGCCCAAACCATTTAAAGTAATTTGGAGGGAGGGAAGCTGGGAATTACCCAGCTGAGAAGGGGAAAAAACCCCCCAGCCACTCTTGCATCTCTCTCCACTGCCTCAAGCCAAGTCCAACCCAGTCTTCCTCATGAGTAGCTGCATCTCCACTGATGTCCAGATGGCACTTTGGAGGAATTGGCACCTGTTGGCCACCTGTGTATGCATGTGCATGCAAGCATACTTGCATGAATGTGCATGCTTTGGGAGTGCACAAATGGTGCATTTTTTTTAAAGTCTTCCCCTTTTGCAAGTGTGTGAAACATAAATTTGACTTCCTGTTATGTATAGTCTTGCTTGGTCAGTTTCATGATATGTTTCAGCTGCAAGATGGGTTGATCTATTTGAAGACAGTTATATAATGATCAGTCTGATGATCTGCTTGTGGAAACATACTAGAAATATTCAAAAACTTCTCCAAATATAAAAATGAAATGAAAAATATCTCCATGCACTGGGGAATATATTGCCTGGCCTTTTCTTCCATTTCCAGTACAGCAGCCTAGTTCACACAACAAGAACATGGGACACAATTATGACGATTTCAGCATTGGTGAGGGTTCACTGTAGTTTATTTTGCCTGTTCCTAGTGAGGGTGGGCTACAGACAAGCCACCCACAACCCAAAAATAGCCTGTAGCTTAACAGCCAATGACTTCAAAGTGGCTTGTCAGTCAGCCATCCCCAGTTTTACATGCAATGACAAGTTAAGGCATGATCCTGCTGCAGCCTGAATATTCAAAATGGCAGCCTCCACAATGAGCTACCTCATGGGGTATTTCTGCCACATGTGAACCAACTGAGAAGCTTACTTGGGAATATTGCAAAGCATTATGGGAAATCAACTCAGTTTCATGGAATGCTTTTAGCCATCAGTTCCTGAAAGGCTCCTGTTGATCTGGGTGACAATACTACATAGAGCAAAAATGTATAATTATGGAGAAGCAAGCAAAGTGCATTGTGATTATGCCTCTCCCCCATGACCTAACCAGAATAGTCAAAAGCAATGCTTTAATCCGATGTACAATCCTCTGAACAGGAATCTGTTGTGACAGCAAAGCAACAGTTGTGCCTTCAGTGTCATTTTGCATGTATGTTCTGCCTTTATTCTGGATATCTGACATCCAAATCAAATAAGATCAAATGAGTTCAGCCTAAATTAAAATCTTCCAGCAGGGTCCACCTCAGGCAATTAAATCTTTAGTATAACCAACAAAAAATATGGATAGAAAATCAGTTGGCAATCATTCCTAGATGAAAATGAGAAGCAGCAGGGAGAGAAAGGAATAAGCTGACACATGAGCATTAAAAAAAACTTGGAATCATCAGCCTGGCAAGCTTCTAGGACAAAAAAATAAATAAATGACATAACATATCTTTACCTTCAAAAGAGGGGAAAAATTACAATTATTAAGTTCACAGAAAGAAGTGCAAGTCCAAGCCTGTGGCATAGTGCAAAAAATGTAATTCAATTATCTGAATGGCTTGAAATGGCTTATTTGGAAAGAGTTCTCAGGGTGCTGTTCAGCTTTCAAGAGCATAAAGATACCATTGATTTTTAAAAAAAAAATCTGTTAGATGAAGTAAATTAAGGGAGGACTTACTTATAAAGCCGAAACAGGTTATTTTCGTAAAGGAGGTCCCAAAGTAGCTGCACTATGAATTTCTATAAAGCCCATCTGACAAGCCGTAAAAGGCAAAGATGTGAAAAACTATTTCATGTGATCATAACCCCATAATCCTCATACTGAGGATGCTGAGAATGAGGTGCATCTGCCATTTACCAACAGAAACTATTCCAAAAAGCCCCCACCAATTAAAGCACCCTTCCCCCATCAAAGAGGCAAAGTGTTTTATACAAGGACTAAAGCTCCCTGGATTTTGTAATTCCAGATTTGTACACAGACTATTCCCTCCTAGCTGGCTGGAACTTACTCCCTAGTGCTTGATAGTTCAGTCTCTTGAAAAAGAATTCACTGAATGTGAATTCTTTTTTTTTAATTAATGTTTATTGTCAGTTGCTGCGATGTTGCCCTGACAACGTCTGCCATCGGGTGCTATGGTAATAAATAACTATGATGATAATAGCAATATCAACTAAACTAAAAACACAAAAACAGGAAAATACAATTTTCTTACATACATTTAAATAAATAAATCACTGACAACAGATTCATATTTCTTGTGTCTATGAAATAAAGTTATAAATAAAAATTGTTATGTATAAGTTTCAAGGAAGGCAGACCACGTGTCCATATATGCATCCATTCACCTAAATCCATTCATCTAAATGCCTCCTATTGGAATGCTGAAGATGTTGTTAGACCCTCAATTCACTAAGTCATAGTTATATAGATGTCTTTCTTTCCAGTGTTGTAATATTAGTCTTTGGGCTGGCAGGGCGTGGAAAACTGATTAACACTGACTTTCTATTCACATCCAAGCAACAGCTGACTTAGAAAACAAGTATATCGGTATTAAGGAGCAGTCCAGTATAAGGTTTATCTGTGTCATGACCTTTTTTTGCAAAAGACAGAGCATTGCCAAAATGTAAGGCATTAGCAGTATTACATCTTTAGCATTTGAACAACTTATATAATGCCCTATTATAAATACAGTGTGGCATTCAATAAAAACAAAATGAGCATTTTCGCTGAATAAGACATAACCTGAGATTCATTGAAGCTTCTCACACAGTGGTCCACACCAAAAAGAGATCACTAAAATCAGTGGTCCATTGATTGCAAAAACAACAAGCTAATTCCCCATTCCATTCCTGTTTAAGACTCTGGGTATCATATCTATTCATACACCAGCTCTGCTGTAATATCCTAGCAGACATTTAGGAACAGCATTTTTCTGCTTTGTTTGGGGATATAAAAGAGTGCTCAGTGGATAGTTCCTTCACCATAAACCTAAATGACTCTCCTCTATGGAACCCACTTATCCCAACTGAAATAATGATCCCGAATAGGTGTATTAAATCAGGTAAGTCCCCAGGAATGCATACCATGCTCCTGAAGATGTTAAAGGCTACCATGAGCTGGTGATCCCCCTTGCTGGCAAATCTGTTTACGCACAATAATTCAGGTAAATTCCCTCTTCAGGTAAATTCCCTAAGACTGGAATAATACCTATTTTTAAGAAAGGAGATAGAGGACCTATCAAATTACAGGCCATTCAACTTACTTTTGGCTGTGGGTAAGCTGTATGCTAGTTATTTAAATCAAAGACTAGCCTTTTGGATAGAGGATTAAAATATCTTGGAAATGAATAGACAGACAGAAAGGGCAAATCAATGATAGATCACTGTATTGTCTTAAACCATCTTGCTGAAAAATACATGGAAATGGAAATGGTCTTTTTACTATATTCATGCACCTAAAATCTGCCATTGACTCTATCCCAAGAGATAAACTATAGTTAAAGCTGTCCTGTGCTTCTATAGATAAGAGGCTCCTCTATCTTATCAAATGCTTCTATCAGGGCACAATGCTCAAGGAAGATGCAGGACATAAGGGAATTGGACAAAATCTATCTCTGCCCCAAGGAGATTCACCAAGGCTGAATACTAACCCCCATGTTATTCAGTCTTGCACCAGCTTTCCATCCACCTAGCTTGACTGAGACCAAATCTCTCCTACTGTTGTATGCAGATGATGCTGTTCTGCTCTCATTAGCAAAAATAGTTCATGACCTATTGCAAGGACAACCAGTTGAGCATTAGTAATAGTAGAACAGAAATCACGGCATTTCATTGAAATATAGCATTTAAAAAGTGGACAATCAATGGTCAATGTATTGATCAAGTCAGACACTTCAAATATCTGGACATTAGGTTTCATCACAATCTTTCCTATAGACAGGCTGCAATTCAGACAGCTTACAATACTGTCAAGGCCATTTCTTGTTCATTTGAGGAGGGTATGGGGGATTTATACCTGCTGCCTCAAAGGTATTTAAGTCTAAGTTGATCTTATCTCAACTTCTTTATGGAATCCAAACTTAGATTCTACAATAGCACTTGAATTTTGAGAGTCTTCTCACCACATTTTTAAATCTATCCTTGGGATGTCAAGATAATGCAGCCAGCTTATGGCTTGAGACAGGTGTTTTGTCACTAGAATACACTGTCTGGCTTGAGACAGGTGTTTTGTCACTAGAATACACTTTCAGGTACTAGATTAAAATGTTATACGCTGACACCTCTGTGGGCTATTTTACACCTCTTACAGAAAGATGTTTACATTAGTTCCTGGTTTAAAACTTTTCTTAGTGCATTGCATTTTTAGGTCTGTCTATGGATTTTCTTCATGCCCACTAGTTCAACTAGTTGGGTTTATTTTGGAAAAGCAGATTAAGGATACTGATTTTCCATATTCTATATCAAATGCCTGCAAGATCTGCTCACCTCTGCATTTTGGCCTAAATTTTGATTCCTCCAAATTCAAAATACCTAGTACTAGGTATTTCGAAAATCTGACTATCCCAAAAATACCAGCATGTCTTTTCAAGAGCCAGAGTTAATGGCCTTTTATCTGGCCATTATTATGGTGTCCCATACAAAAATCAACTGAGCCCCTGTGATAACATAGACATTGAAACTATGGAGTACATCCTTTTGTATGCAATTTTTATAGGGATGAGCATATAAGATTCCTTACCCTGTACAAACTGATTTCCTGGGTAGGACCTTCAATTGGTATTTAAAATATTTCCCAGTTGATATGAATAAATTCAACACAGAATTAGTGGACAAGTTTTTCTATGAGCACTAAGAACGCACAAGATGGTCCTTACTTCTGTTTTATAATACTTATTTGTTTTTAATTAAACCCCATGTAATTCATTTAACTGTTATTGTTTTTGACATGTTCTTATGAGTTTTGGGTCTGTGACTGCATAATTTGGAAACCGTCATGAGTTTTTTTTAATGAATGATAGTATAGAAAAACTGTAAATAAATAAATAAGATTTACCAATTACATAAAATCCAATTTATGGATTGAAATAACTGATCATTTCAGTACTTCTAACTGCAAAAGAAACACTGAAACTATAAAAGCAGTATTGCCAAACCTAAACTCTAACAAGCATTGTGATTTCAAGTATTGCTATTCAACCATGGAAGGGAAATCATATTAAGCATGCAAACAAAAACAATTTTAGAAGTTGTCATCTGCACCTACTAATTGATCCAATGTAAAAATCAACTTATATGTCCAAGCTTTTCACATGAATATTTTCTTAAATAGATTGAAAAATTCTGCACAATCCTAATCTGAACATTTTCCAAGAATCCACACAATACAGGAAGGGAATCACACTTACTTCCCTGGGCCTAATGTTATGCAGGCTGGTGTCACAGAATTAATCAGTGTTATAGTCTACGCTGCAGACTAAATAACAGGAGGAATTTATGACACCTAGGGCAGCCACTACTTATTTACATTTTTTTAAAGTCCTAATTACATGCTTTGCCTTCATGAAGTACTTTGCCCTTTTTTATTATTTTTCTTCAAGAATGCTAAGTTCAGGAACCTAATTTTTCCACAAAAGGGGAAAAAATCACACCCATTATGTGAAACTGTTTTTTCTACTTCCCAAAATGTAGCACAAATTAAATACCATTAATTCAGCACAGGATATAGCACAGAGCAAATAGGTCAAGTTCTCTCTTTTTGGAAGACTCTAATAATACAAGACTGTCAGGTTCAGGCAATGATAGCTTGTAATTCATTTATCCAAATAAGATAAAGAAGTGACACATAAGTCTTCTCATTGCACAGCAGCAATCTTGAAGTATTTCTAGCACAGTAACTTGTTAAACATAGGGTGGGTTCACACTAAGCCACACTCAGAATAAGCTGTGCAATGTCATTTTCAAAACAATCCATAGTATACCTAGGAGGTTATCAAAGGCTGCAGAATCTGCATATGGTGGACTCTTCTCTCCTCTAGGGTTGCTTTTCTGCCCACTGGGCTTCTCCTCATGCTTGGCCTTGCTTAAGTGACCTGGACCAAGAGGAAGTCTGAAAATGCTCATGGAGGTCCAGTGGTGCAATTGGCAACCTTCTTCCATGACATGGACAGGACGAAGGCTACAAGCCATGCGCACTGATGCCACCTGCACAGTGTTCTCATAGGTTCACATCCTGGTGGGAGCCCACACGAAAGCGTGGTGTGCTCAACAGGACGTTGAACTTTTAGCCACGAGAAAGTGGGCTGGAGCCCAAGAAGCTGAGAAATCCAACAAATTCCTACCCCCCAGAATGAATTCTTCACCCATCCCTGTCCCTCCCACATTAACAGCCCTCTCAGCATTTGTCAGTGGCTTTTTTCACTCCTTCAACAGTGTTTTTAAGTCTCTGTCCTTCCTCTGCTGACACACCATCCCTACGACTACAGCAGCTAAATTCCTCCCAAGACCTCCCCAGGACATTGCAACTCCACAAAAGGTTGTCACTGAAAAACAAGAGTTTTTTGTACCTTCTACCAGCTGACATAAGAGCAGCTAAAGACCTACATTTACTTCTGAAGGTACTATAAGACAACATTTCTACCAGGTGCTGATATAGTGGGTTGCCAGTTCTACATGGTAAATAACAGGAACTGGACTTCTGGCTTCTGGAGTTGGGTGTGAAGAGAAAACAAGGTATTGGAAGACTATGGAGGAGGACTACATGATGCATGCTATGCTTCAAGAAATAGTCATAAGGTGGAGATGCTTAATGCAGCACATTATTCTAGTAAGTATAACACAGGCTCACTTCTTGTCGTGCAGGAAGCCCCGACAGAGACAGTGACTCACGAGGAGGTCTTGTGCTTGAAACCCTGTGCTCAAAAGCCGACCCCACATCCCAGTCTAGGGGCGGATGAGCAAGCAGCTGCACCTCCCTCTGACTCCCAGCCCATTGAGCAAATGCCTGAGCCCTCATCGAAGCCAGAGAGTCCCAAGAAGGAGGAAGCTGGAAGTTCTACTCAGAAGGAGGCAGAGCAAACTGCTCCTTCCCTCTCTGATGCTGATCTCCCTGAGCATGAAGACTCAGTGGGCATGGTGGATTTCTCTCGAGCAGCCAATCGCCGAATTCTACGAAGATATGAACAGCGACAGTCTTTGTTACACAAGAGGGAGGAAAGGCGTGACTTAGAGGAGTAGACCCATGTGGGCTCGGAGAGAGAAGCCATTAGAGGGTTAGCATCTACACACCAAAGACCTCAATTGAAGGGCTTATCTATAGAGTTGTAAATCTTGTAGATAATTAGCATTAAAGGACTTTAGTTTTATTGCTCGTGAAAGTGGGGATTGCTTACATGCCAGGCTGCCAAGCACGACACTTCTGCAGCTTTCAGAACTCTTTAGCAACCATGTGCACAGGTAGTAGACCAGATCCACTCCAAGATAGCTGAATGGCTACTTTTAGCTTCTTCATTTGTACACCGGATGCGAGTGAAACTATGGTGGTTCATTTGCCTTTTTATCAGTGACAACATCATCATTTTCAGCTCCTGCTCCTGGCAAGTTTCAGTGTCTTGAAAGAACATGTCCTTCCTTGACCCATAGATATTGTGCAGCATGCAACAAGCAACATCACAGCTGTTCCTCTGCGACATCCACAGTTGTCCAGAGGGAAAACCACGATGCCTTTATACAGCCAAAAAATGTGCTTAGCAGGCCATTCTGTACAGTTGTTGTAGTTTTCCTGTTTGGCTTCTCTAAGAGTTCAGAAGAGTAACAGAAGCCACAGTTGAAGTATAAAGGGTTAGTTCCTGAGAATGAGGGGACACATGGGGAGATCATTTGCTGTAAATGTGGAGGAGGCCTGGTGAATGCTAGCCTGTCTGCCAAAAGCATATTTCAGAAGCGGAGATCGTGTTTCCCTCAAAATCCACGTATCAACATCCACAAATCTTTTCTGAGGGTCAGCAAGTACCCAGAGAACCATAATGAAAAAGCCTTTATGGTTGCAGAACTCTTCACCCCACATCAGTGATTCTTAAGACAAAACCCTTCCTACTGCACAATCTTAACTTCATTGGGGAAAAAAGTGCTAAGCCACCCTGCAAATAAGTCACCCTGACTTGGTTGTCAACTCGCTAAGCCAGCAGATGATTTGGCTTAACATAATTTGTCTTCCCATTGTTCCACTAGTTGTGTGTACAGCTCTTCATCATATTCAGCTTTCCACAGGTACTATGGAATTTTGCATTATTTTCTTTTTTAATGTGAGAAAACTGGGCATCTCATGGTTAAAGCTAATGTAAAATATATTTCAAAATCAGTGCTTATATGAGCTTCTTCATACATTGGGATGGGAAAGTTTAGGGTGGGTGACTCACTCCAGGACTGATTTGATATTTGTCATCAGACAGAAGAGTACATTCACATATGCACTGAGACTAGTAAATTATTCCTTATTTTCTATTCTCAAGGCTTCCGTCTGTAGGAAAACTATTTATGTTGCCATTGGACTGATATACAAAGTAGTAGTAAACAGACCATGATTCCTTACACTGAATTTCCCAAAGTACCTTCCATATGGGAAGTCATTAGTTTTGGCCTTTGGGGGGCAGATTTATCAAAAGAGACATTTTACTGCAAGTTTTAGTTTTTGCTACCGGGCCTACAAATACATCTCCACCAACAAGAATGCTTTTCAAACTAGCTACAGTACTGGAAGGAATTCTTGACTGCAAGCAAGAAATTATGCAGATGAGACCATTGTCGTCTCCCACGGTGAGTGACAACATGGTCATAAAGAAAATAAATCTCCTTTGTGCAGACTAATAATGTTTTTCCAACTAGCAAACAGAGCTTAGGATTTGTATAAGTATTCATCGTTCTCTCTCTTTTTAATCGTATAATGCCATTTGAGGTATTCTATGGGGAGGTTTGAATGGAATCAAATAGGGCCATGGAGGAACTATGTGAAATAAAAAATTAAAAATCTAAGTTTGCCATATATAACAGCCCTTCAAATAACTTGCAATGTTCATCAGTTAGCCAGAGGTATTCTGTAATTACATCCTGAGATCAGTTTTGTCTATCCAACAATTGTCATGTTATTTGCTCCTTCCATTTTATAGTCAAAATAAAATTATTACAGGCCTCTTTGAAACTTCAGAGAATTTTAGTTTTACAATTCACCCAGAAATTCAGAAAACTAAACATGCATTTTACTTTCTACTTGTGCAGGAATAGCTTCTTTCAGCATGGTAGCATTCAGGTTCTGCTGGATCTAACTAACACTGCACTAGATAAAAGGAGATTTCCCCCCCAAATTTAGCACATTAAGTGTGAAATGCTATGCCTATTTTGACAGAAAGGAGTCCTACAACTCCTAGCATGGCTGGCTGAGGCACACAGGGAGTTGCAGAACTTTCTGTATGAATATACACAGCAATTCACCTGCATTTGTATAACTATCAGCTTTACAAATAATGCAGTAATGGAAGAGAATAATGAAATAGAAGTTCCATTTCAAATGGAGTTTAGAGCACATCTGAAATGTACAGACATGTAGTGGAAAAATGCAGAAAAGCACAGGAAGGAGCAAACAGATGACCTCACAGACAAAATAAGCCAGGACAGCAACTAGAAAATGGCAATGATGGTTGCCAACTCCTTATTAAAGGCTGCCCGTCATTTTTAACTAGCCAAAGGCCTGCCAAGTTCAGTCAAAAGAGCAGGATGATGTCCCTTCCCTGCCAGCCTGGAGGACACTGTGAAAAGAAAGGCACACTGCCTTCAGTGGTGTTCTGCCAGTGATTCCTGGGCCATTCTGGCCTGGTGGCTCTACCCGCTTCATCCCACAATGTATTATTCATTTCCCTGTAAAGGGCCTACAGAACCTCAGGCCATGTCAGGTCACCATAACTCCCCTTTGGGCACAATCCTTTGAGGTTCTCCAGAAGACCACACAACCTTCCCCTAGTTCCATCCTGTTTCTCCCAACTAAAAATCATTGCAGGATTTTCTAGCTGTTGGGGAGTTTTTTCTCCATCCCGAAAGCTTGAAATGCTTCTCCTAAGACTTAATTACTTAAAGTGAGAGATTTAAGCCAAAACTAGGCTGCCTTGTGGGCATTTAGCACCACTCCCTTTGCCTTTGGTCCCATCTACCACTGTATGCTCAGAGGCTGAGACAGATCCTGCACCTGTGCCCCATGCTACAACATTCATCTCTTGGCAATACCACTTGTTGGGTGCGATACAGCTGTCCTTTGCCCTTGCTACTCTATAAAACATCCTGAAGTGAATTCTTCCACAAATATTCAGGCTCTACCATGATGGATCTGTCCTAGAGTTCCTGGGCACCTTTCCTGACCTCACCATGCTGATGTCAAGAAGAATTCTGTTTGTAATAACACAAGCAAAACTTTCAGCATGGTCAAAACCCTTGATAAAGTAGAATTTCCAATTGTGTGGACAATTCTATTGCTTTAAGTCTACCTTCCCTTTATTTAAGAATTTGAAAGCAGGCCATTAGCACCATTAGATGGTCCCTTAGTGCAAATATGCACATTTTACAAAAGAAAAATCGCAGAGGATATGTTATAAAGTTGCATCTGTCTCAAGCATCTCACACAGTGGGGGCTAGCCAAGGAAAGTGTAACTAAGGATGTACAGCTATTGTAAATCCAACCCATCTATAGTTCACAGTAGGCACCTTTTATTCTGATGTCCACTCACAGAAGGAATAGAATTGTTTGCAAAACATTTGTATTCATTTGCCCAAATATGCACTCCTCAAAAATGTACAAGTTCTTCCTACCTATAGAAATCTCCCCCAAAAGTGTATCTTTACAATGCAGCCTATAGGGGAAGTGTGCATTTTTGGTCAGTATTTATTTTTCAGATGGTTCTGTGTAAAATTTTCTAAATTTGTAGAAAATGATAGAGATGGAACTCTGGTCCACACCAGAAAGCACCAGCTGGAAACTGAAAAATATGAACTCATCTGAGTCCAATGCAAATTTCTCCGACATCCTGAAGTATAAACTTTACAGTAATGAAGAACACTGTGGCACCTTAAATAAGCGCACTTGCCACACTGATTCTCCTCATCCCTCACCTGCTTTTGAAACAACTGGAGTGGCTGCATGCCAGCGCCACAGCTTGGAAGCTACAGGAACAATGTCAGGGCTGCACCCCTACTCAAGTTTTAAAAAAGTAATATTGGAGCCCATTTCCTGACTCCTTTGTTCTTGTACTGTGGGGCTGCACAGGGTATGATCTTGATCCCAGTCTATTTAATATTTATATGAAGCCTTTGGGAATGGTCATTAGAAATTTGGAGATAAAGAGGTATTAATATGCTGATGTCATGAGGCTGTTTCCGTCTGCATCAGGTGTGGCAGTGACCCTCCAGTTCGTCATCTGCTGAAAGTTTTGCACTAACTGCCCATCTGCTAGGGCTCCATGCTTAAGGTCCTTGCTCTGCTCTACAAAGCCCTGAACAACTTGGGACTGTTTCCCTTAACTTCAATGAAGTCTGAGGAAGCTCTCCTGGTGGTTCCATCCGGATCAGATATCTGCCTGGAAACCACAAGGAGTTAGGCCTTTAGCATGCTGTCTCCCACCCTATGGAAAACTCTTCTGACTGAGATCAGTGGTGTATTTACATTACTTTGTTTTGGTCTGCTTCAGAAAACTTCTTTCAGGCAAGCACTCCTGATTAATGACTAATTCCAGTAACTCTTTCATTGATTTTTTTTTTTTTTTGGTATTTTAATTTGCCATATACCACTCCAATATCTCTGAGTGTGGAGCAGTTCATAAATTATATAATCAATAAATAAAGAATTCCTGTCCCATATACATTTTCCTTTTATTGCTGTTTTTGACAGCGTTACTATAACCAGCAATGTCTTGCATAGTAACCACCTTTCAAAGAGTGCAGATAAACCTTTTCCCTCGGGGGAGAGTAGTGGGGAGAGAGAGAGACACCCTTTCTACATTCTTCTGCTGCTATGAAACTGTATTTAAGGTTCAGTTCACATGTTAAATTCCTTGTTTACTCCTGCAACAATCATCTTTGCCTAGTCAGGCAGATCAGCTACTACCTGATGAAGAACTGCTGCTTTAAAAGGATAGTCACAGTTCATGGAGAGTGCAGGCTGATGGGAGAACAGCAGCACGACCCCCAAACATCTCTCCAGACTGTGGATTGAGACAATGCTAAGCCAGTTCTTGAAAGACCTCTTGGGCTCCACTAAGAAATTGTTCTGATCCACTCCTTTATTTAGATTTCCATGATGGCAATCCTAGCTCATTCGAGTTTCTTCATTAAACATCAGAATGTCTAAGCTAAGACCAGTTCTGCTTTTTCTAAGTAGAGGTTTCTATAAAGAGAATTTTTCCCACTCTTTGGAGGGGGATAAATAACCTCTTTAAATGTGAAGTGGATCTGTGCTCTGTTACAACCTTGATCATAGAAAAAATGCTTGTGGAAATAAATGCAAGGGGACATGTGCTTTTTTCCCTTGCAACTTTCCTGAACGGGGCACACATATTTCAAGAATATTGGTTTCCTTCTGAAAATATGGCAAGGCGTTACAATGAGGCTTTATGCAAATGGCAGTTCTCTCCCTCTGTCTGAAATATAAAAACCAACCTGGGAAAAACAAAAACATTCAGCCCAGTGAAGGAGGCTGGCCATATATTCTGCACTGGTCCCTATCAGCCTTGTGGACAGTGAGGACCTCATGAATCTGAGGACATCAGTAGCACCAGAGGACTTGCCAAGATATGCGCTGGGGACATCTATTAAAACCACCACCTCCACAGGCACAAGAGAAGAAGGTCCTGAGAAACTGCTGCTTCCTGAAAGTTTGTACACATTTTAAAAACACGCAGTTGTTTTCATGAACTACAGTTTTCATTTGTTCACAATAACTATAAACTGACAGCCGAAGCAACATGAAATGGGCCAACGTACATACAGAGGCTCTGTGTCTGCATTTGTTCTCGTGGCCATCCAAATGCAGGCACTTTAATGTAACTGTCTGGAATTCCAGTCACTGGAGATCATGTGAAATATGTCCAGAGATACACCTGGCCTTCCTTTTTGTTTCTTCCAACAACAGGAAAAGAAGAAGTGAGAAACAATTATTTTAAAGGCCATTGATATTTTTCTCATTACTCTATTTCCACACCAGTGTTATTTGTTTCAAGAAGCAAATTTCTGATTATTTTGACATTCGTCAGTGATGCCATTTAAAAGCCCAACAGTGGCACTCAACAACTCACATGAACAAACATGAGCAATAAAACCATGTCTGCTTACCTATTTATTAAGAAGGAATTATGTTATGGTTGGAAGAATTTGAAACTGAAAATTTCAGCCCCTTCTGGAAGTGCTGATTTACTGATGAATATTTCATTTTTAATAACACTCGTCTTCACATTCATCACAAAGTGTTCCCAAGAACAGAGACACAAAAGAGTCTACAGAGGTAACAACAAAGCCAAATGCTATCTCTGAACCCTAAGAAATGTCTTCAAGGCTCACATTCCCTTGAGCCTGTCTCTAGTCACGATTAACAAGGGAAGCTGCTGCTAAGGAGGGGGCTGTACAATTTATTAGAGATGAGGTGGCTTTCTCTATGGGCTCCCACAATGGATTCCCTAGAATGGATTGCATGATGCATTTCCTGACATGAACATTCATGATGAGAAGGGCATTCACTCAGTCCTAGAACTGACTCATTGAACCAAACCTTCCAGATCCCCATTGTAAGAGATTGGTCCAATATGGCATTAGGGATAACAGCCCATTTTAACTGGATGCTTAATCCAAAGTGCTGATCCTGCATCATCAAGAATGAATCTCTAGCTTTCCCTGTGGTGAGTGTAGGAAACAGCACATGCATACGTGAACATCCCCAAAGCAAAAAGGAGGAGAGGCCACAGATCAATAGTGGCACACATACCCTGCATGCTGGTGGCCCGAGGAAAGTCCTGTCAGAAAGCCCAGAGTGCTGACAGTACCGAGTGCAGGCACAACTGAGCTGAATGGACCGACTGTCTGATGCACTATAAGGAAGCTGCTTATGCTCCTAAAGAAAATAAGATTTGCCTTTGGGAACGAGCATTATTTCTGATGAACATGCACAGCAAGCATGAAGGAAACAAGAGAAGGGCACTGTGCTGCATTTTCATTCCTGGGGAAGGGAAAACACAGCATTGATTTCCCCTCCACTGCCTCTTTGATCAATGGATTCCACAAAATCTTCAGTTTAGCAGTATAAAGTGTATCCAATTACAAAAGCATCACAGCTCCAGTGTCTGGGGGGAACCTACGATTTCCTATCACACATAAGCAAATCAAAATGTAAATCTACATGTAAACCAGCTGCTCAGGAACTCTGGCTTGTCAGTTTGATGCTGGTTTGAACAGATGAGGGCATCTGGTGGCAGCTGCCTTTCAACCTGCATGTAGAATGTAATCGGCCGAAAGGCAAATAGAATAGACAATGCGGTGCAGAGCACCCAGGGCTCGCCGACCTTTATGAAGAAGAGATACTAGCATATATTGATGCTGCCAGAAACACAGGATGTAGGCATTGCCACAATAGATGAAAGCAGCAGTCTGTCTTGTACAGCAACATGCCTCTGACAGCAGCCAATGCAAGATGCTTCATTGGAAGTGCACAGTTATGGAATAACATGCTCAGAACAGAAGCTTCCCTTCAACATTTAGGGCAGAAAACAGTTTCACGGCCAACAGTCAACTTTTAATTCTGATATTAAATTTAATGTCAACATTAATGCATTCTGCATCGTAAGAAAATGATCTTTCTGTTAATAGGTAAAGTCTCATGTGAAGTTCTGAGCATGGTGCTGAAGGAGAGCTTTGCAAATCCCCTGGACTGATAGGAAGATAAACAAGTGGGTCCCATATCAAATCATGCCAGAACTTGCCCTGGAAGCAAAACCTATGGAACTGCGGCTGTTGTTTGGGCACATCACAAGAAAGCAGGACTCACAAGAGAAAACAGTAAAGCTGGGGGAAATCAAAGGCGGAAGACAACAATGACCAAACTTGCTTTATGGAAGGCTCCAGTCTGGGAAGCTTTGTAAGTGCTTTTAGCTAAATGTTTTCAAAACTTTGCACAGAATGAGTGAAAAGCTAGGATAAAACTGTGGGGGCAGAAGTACTTGGAGCAGACAGTGTGTGCTTACAAGCCCTCCCACCTCCATTTTCACCCTACTGTGTTGCAAGAGAATTTTTGTATAGGGCTTTAGGAACACCAAAATCCTGTCGGAATGCATGCCTACAGTTAGGAATCCGGACGCAGTGATCCAGGCCTGATCTACAAATGTAGTAAAATTAGGCGGCATAGTTCTGAGGTAACAGAATGGTCTGTGCTGCTACAAGTTGCATGTACAAGACGCCCTAATTTCCCCATTATTTTAAAAAAATCACCATAATTACATGAACAACCAAACAAGCAAGTAATTTGCAAACACAATAATGAGGTTTCGTATAGGAATTTCTGAATGTAAGTTCACCTGACTATCTGCAAGGTCAGTTCCAGAAGTCACCCACTTAGTACAAGATTGCTCAGGTGTCAAAATATTTGATGACTGATAACCTCTGGGCACGTAATGCCTAGCAGCTCCATTGCTTTGTGCTAACCATACTGACCTAGACAGTGAAAAGTGTGCATTATATCATTGGGCCCATAGCTACCCAAAAATTAAATAATCTAATTTCAAAGATAAACCAGGCTGAACAACTGGTCTAATATACGTTGGACTCTCACACAATCTAATTGTATACAGGGCTTAAAAGAAGATGGTGTTTAAAGACTTAAATAACAGGAGAGCTACAAGAGAAAATGTACTATATAAACATATGAAGCTGCATTTACCAAAGTAAGACCATTGATCCATCCATCCAGCCAGCCTAGTATTGCCTGCTCCAACCGTATCTGACCTGGTGCCTTTCATGTGTTTTGGACTACCATTCCCATCAGTCCTAGTCAGTATGGTCAATGATAAGGAATGATATCATTGTAAGTCCAGTCACCCGAGAAGCACTAATTGGGGAAATCTGGTCTTCCAGCCATTCTCCAGGGTCTCAGGCAGAAGTCTTTCACAGCCCAGCTCATTTGATATGACTTAACTGGAGCTTTAACCCAGGGTGTTCTGCATGTAAAGCATTCAGGTCTTCTACTGTGAGTTCTAAGCATTATGCTATCTTTCTTAAGTAGGATGATGTGAGAATCTCAAATGAGAGGGACACTAGTTTCAAAGAGACTGGAAACTTTGTCATTATACATTATAGGATTGTCAGAAGTTCTTCCAGCTTGATCTGACAAAGCTATCATCATCTTTAACACTTGAAATGGTGGGACTGAAATGCATTCACATAGCTTGGAAGCATCTGAAAAAGAAGACCCTCATAGAATGCCAAACAGAAGATCATGTGTTGGGTCCTATGATTCTTAGGGGCTCTGGAGAGGGTGCCCAGCTTCCTCACAGTTCAGAATTCCAAGCCACATAGTTCATGTTGAGAATATGAAATTAACAGGGGAGGAAGAAAGGAGACGGCAGATGACTCTGAAATGTCAAGCTTAACAAGCATGATCAGTCAGGCTCTGAATGAGAACCAAACCAACTTGGACACACACTGTAGGAGTGGCAGCACCAGGCCAAAAGGCTGACCAATTATATAATATCAGACAGTCTTGCAAATTGACCCATAGGCAGTGTGAACTTTCCTGAGGGTGGAGTCAAGACTTTGGTAAAATGAAGGGAGGAGGGGACCCTTCCAGTTTGGAATCAACGCTTTACATGGGCAGAAGCTACTCCCACAGATCGGAGGGATTGCTACTTTGATTTATGGAACTTGCTAGCACCTGTTATTGTCATATAAAAGGCACTGTAACACAGCAAAACTGTTAAGCTCCAATAAAGAAATATGTTTAAGTTTTTATCTTGATCTCCTGAAAAAGAAAAGTAGGGAAAATGCGTTTGTGATGGAAACTTTAAGGGTTGTATACCCTGGGCTCATGCAAACCTACAGAAAGAGCCTGAGAATCTAGTTGGAATAATTTCCTCTTCTTTCACAAAGACATTGGTATGGAAACGATTATGAACCTCATCCACCTACCCAATTCATCAATATACAGCAGTCAGGGCTATCTCTTTTGAAGTCAGCTTCTGGTTCATTCTTTCACCAACTTCCTTCCCCCAGCCCTCACCAAAGCACAAGGTTTCTCTGTTACCCAAAAGACTTGTCTTGTTATCCCAGTACTTTGTAGACACTTCACAGTCCTTTCATGAAAGGGATTGTGTAAAAGCAAAGTGTCTGAAGTGTTTGCTATTGTTTCTCAGCTCAGTGATATGGTGTGTTCATTAGCACGAGACCCCACAATTGTGTTCCTTGCTCTCACCATCTGTGACTGAAAACAATTTCTTTGGCCCTTTGAAGTTCATCCAGCACACAAAATCATTCGGAACAAATCTCTCATTTTTATCTTTATCCCTTTCTTCCCAAGATAAAAAAACCCTTTGTCAAACTTTTCCAAACATAAGACAATCTTAATGAGGCACCTGGTTCACAAAACCTGTGCAATCCAAGCTGCTGGGTGGGGGGGAGGGCTGGGAGAGGGGGAAAGAACAGAAAAACAATGGTTCCATTGTTACTTACCTCTATTCTTACACATATTCTGTCATTTTATCTTGCTACTCCCAAACCCCACTGGATACAACAAATGCTTGTCAGTCCCAATATTCTGCATGGCTACAGAAACCACTCAGTAGGCAACATCAAGTGTGAAAATCCATGATTTCCTTCCTTTTTGTGCTGCTTTGTTTTGTTGAGTCAATTACCAATTTAGGATACAGTTATTTTTTATCTTACTTGGTGGTTTATATAGTGGCAAATTCAGTATATAATTAGATTTATATCCCATCCTTGTTGTCCTGCTAGCCTGGCACTCCAGGTGGTTTACATAGTGATCCTCTTCATTTTACCCCCATTGCAACCCTCTGAGGTAGATCAGTGACCTGGCTTGCATGGCCTGGCAAACCCACTATGAGAAATCAGCCTTGATGAGTTGACATGTTGAATGCATCCAGCCATTTCTGTAGCACATTTTTCATGAAAAAGCCACCCGTAAGAACCTGTAGTTTGTTTTGGGGGGTTTCATGCCCATGGCTTGTAGTGCCATCCAAGCTGCAGTAATGTTACTGAAGCTTTCTGGAAATGTCCAGACAGCTACCTAGCTAAAGCAATGACACCCCCAACACACACTCCCCACACACTTCTCATTGCAATCTCACTTGTGCTACTATCCTTCTCCTCCCCTACCCCTTCTCGGGGCTCTCCATGCTGGTCCCCTAGAAATCACGCAGAAAGGACACAGAGAGTACCCTCAGGTGTTCACAGCTTCTTTGAAAATGTTACTTTTGGTCCTGTCCAAGCAATTTCCCCTCCCATGTTACTGTTTTATGAGCACATTTGTGTTTGCTTCCAGATCCCATGCACTGTTCCAGCACGCACACAACAACATAAGCACTAGCGACAAAAGGAAGTGACCAGCAGAAAGGAGGATGAGACTTTAAAGTGGCCTGAAGTGAGGTAGGTGTTCTTGTTTTGAGATTCGATATGCTTACTTTAGAATAAAATGAAGCAGCTTCTCCCCTGCTCCAAGAAATGTACTGGCTCATAATGAGATGCCAAAGCAGAATGCAGGAATATTTGACTAAACATCAGAAAGGCTGATGCATTTGGGGAATGGGCATGTTTTCCTTGGAGTAATATGAAGCAACCTTTTAAAAAAGGTATTTTCTGGCTAGCAATGTATGTACAAAGAGGAAAGACAAGTCAAAGAGAGTGATGAGGATTATTGATTAAATACCGGACAGGCAGAGTTACACTCTGGCATGAGAATGAAAGGCCATAAAATATTCTTTAAACAGAAGGTGAATGTGTTAATGTATTCACAAGGACTCAGAAAATTAGTTCTAGTTGGCGATTTGATGCAGGGAGGGGCAAATTTCCCTGTGGACCTAGAACCTCTACAAACCAATGGCAGAAAGGGACTGCCGCAACAAGTTTTGCTGGCAAGGCTTCTGAGACACTTGCTGCAGCTGCCAGAGGACTGAGGAAGCAAACAAGACACGGCAAGGCTAATCCTCTATTAAGAGTACAATGAGTTGTTCAGCATCCAACCAAGCTGTGGCAGCATCTTCACAATCAATTCCATCAGGTGACTGCCCCAAATTCACCCAGTGAACTATTCTGAAGAGAGTACTGTTATGATATAATTATCCATTTTTGGTATGGTCAAGTTGTTCAGTATCAGTATGATGGAAGAACAGGCAAGAAGAATCAAATTGGCCTCTGATACCAAAGGAGAAGACACATGGAGATGCAAATGTGGTGACTGTGGCAGAGAAAATGCTAATGTAATGCCAAGAAGAAATTCCTGCCTTGATGAGGTTAAGCAATGTACACAGGGAGAGGGTGACACCATTTAGTAAACAGTTTCAGGACTGACGGCATTAACTGGAAGGCATACGTTCATTAAGGACTGTTTAATGAATTCTAATTTGGATTATAATGTCAAACTGGAGAACACACCAACATGAGAACAATAGCGAGGAAGCATGACATCTAACAGGTTGTACTCACACATCCAAGTAATCCTTCCGTTCTCCATGAAGGAGACTAGGGAGTCAAAGGTACAGAAAGGAAAGCCATGGAAACCAGCTCCCAGTTCACAAACAAATTGTATCTGTGCCTGTGCAACAAGAATCATACCTTCCTGGAGGAAGTTTCTGCACAGGGGCTCTCTTTTGCTTTTAGCATGAGGTTCTTATCCCCATCCTAGCTTCTTCCATAGACTGAGCAGGTCACAGGGCTTTTGCTCTCTTGAGAATCAGGTAGCAGGGCTATGTGAGAAAGCTGCACGGGTGGTGGGAATCTGTTGGAGTTCCACAGCTCCACTGCCCAGACTTTGGCCTGCTTTCCACAGCTGAGTCTGACTTGGTGCCAAGTGTTTACATGGGCACGCACCAGGGATCAGGACCAAACAAATATTGCACAAGTGGCACCCCTCTTCCCTGCATGTGACTGGGGGCTTTGTTTGTGCTGCATGTGCTGAAGGAGGTTGCTGGGTTGCACAGCAAGTCCATGAACACTGGTGGACTTCCTCTTGTCTCAGCCCACTTCCTAAGCCAGGGCCAAACATGAGAAGTCTGATGAAAAGAAGAATGCCAGATTCTGAAGAGATCATTGCAACCCTTTAGGTAGCATGGATATCTGAGATTCATGTTTTACTCCAACATGAAAAATGCAGTTTAAGACTCTGTATCTGTTTTCTCCTTCATGTAATAAAAATAATCTTCTGTTCTCAGTATTCATGTACCAATTAATGTATTAGTATAGCAAATTGAGGAAACACACACACACACTGGGTGAGTACACATAAGACCGCAGCAAAAGATCTCAAGGGGGTATTTGGCTGGAACATGCCTTATGCATGGGTACTAACTCAGAAAATGCCAAGTGTAACACAGCTTCATGAGTGGACACTATAACCTGAATCTCCAGGCCCCGGCCAAATACTAACGAGACTGGCCCTTTTGTAGACATATTTGCTTCAAATGTGAAAGAGAACTCTCTTTGCACTATGAATACTAATTAATTCTTCAGTTTCTGTGTGTAGAAGTCATTTTAGAACTTAATTTAATTATCTGTGTCTTGTTACCCAAATCTGTTACTGTAATTCCATTAGTAAAGGGTTGTGATGCTTACTAGTTAATACTTTATCAACATAACACTAGGCACAAGACCTCTCTTTTTGTGTAAATCGGATGAAAGTTCTTCAGGATAAGCAAAATTTTAGATGCCACCCCCAGCCTAGGACTTCACTGTGCAATTCACACTTCAGTTGATCAGGCAGGATTGCTCCTACATCCCTGTGCAAACAAAGCAAACTGCCTTGCACAGAGCCGGACCATTGGCTCATTTCACACAGTATTGTCCACTCGACCTAGTAGTAGCTCCCCAAGAGTTCATGCAAGATTTTTCCAGTCCAAGCTGGATATGCTGAGGATATTTTTGGAACTGGGGACCTCCTACATGCAAAGCAAGAGCTGTATCACTGAACTACTTTGTCATAACTTTGCAAAACTGTCTCTTTCAGTGAAGGTAACATAGAAGACCTCAAAGGTAGAAAGATTCTACCCAAGCCTACAAGAACTCACTCACCTGGGCTGCATTATTTTTAAAAGTGCAATCCATACATTGTGCCACAAATGAAAAAATAACTGAAAGACAACAAACGACTGGACTGTTTATCATGTTCTGTACCAAATGGAGTCCATCCACCAGGAAGGACAGTACCCATGAAACATGTCCTGTTTTCCTGTACATCTCAGATGTGCTCCAATGGCCTAGAGGACACTCTTGAGCTGATTAGAGGTGGGGGTGTGCATCATCCATGCCACCTGCGGCTAATAGGCATTCAGGTAAAAAACACAGAAGGCATCAGGTTGGAAAAGGCTCTCCTAAGGCATTATTCTATTCTAAATGATTGACTGGAGGACTTCAAAAACTATTATTTCAATGTTCTTGTTTAAGGTTTAACACTAAAAGATTAGCATCTCCTGTCCATAAAATGCTGTGCCATGTATTTAAAGGAAAATATGGCAATGGTTAATATGTAATAACTCTATTTCTTTCACTTAGTGTCTTCATGAATGACTGCTCCTACACCGCTCTCTCTCTCTCTCACACACACACACACACTGTGGGTTTGTCCTCCTTTGTTTCAGAGGCCTTCCTTCCTTAGATCACCTCCAGTCTGACATAACCAGTCAATCACAAAAATAGTATAATTATTCCTTGTCCACCTTTTCCTTTCAGCATTATTTATTTATTAATTAGGATATTTGGCCCACCAGAAACTTGTCCACACTGGCCAAGTGAGGGGAGAGGTTTGGGGCTCTGGGACAAGGGTGTTAGAGGTATTGCAGGGGCTGACAGGACTCTTATGAAGAGGGGGCCGGAGGCTGATCAAATTCACAAATGATACTAAAACCAGGGCAGTGGCCACAACCGAGGAGCAGGTACTCCAGATCCAAAAGGACCTGGGCAGACTATGGAAGTGAGCAGGAGACAACAGGATGGCGTTCAATGTGGATAAGTGCACGGTCTTGCACTTGGGGCATAGGAATAGCTGTCACAGGTACAGGTTAGGTGACAAATGGCTGGAGAGCAGCACTTGTGAAAGGGACCTCGGGGTACTGGTTGACTGCAGGCTAAACATGAGTCAGCAGTGTGATGCGGTGGTCAAAAGGGCGAACGCCACCCTTGGTTGCATAGCCAGAAGTGTGGCTTCTAGATCAAGAGAGGTATTACTACCACTCTACACGACTCTGGTGCACCCGCAACTGGAGTATTGTGTTCAGTTTTGGGCCCCTCATTACAGAAAGGGTATAGCCAGGTTGGAGTCAGTGCAGCGTAGGGCCACAAGGTTGGTGGCCGGTTTGCAGGGAAAGCTATATGAGGCGAGACTGAGGGAACTGGGTCTCTTCAGCCTGGAGAAGCGGAGACTCAGAGGGGATCTGTTGGTGACATATAGGTATGTGAGAAGGTGTCACACAGAAGCTGGTAGAGGCCTGTCCTCCCCTGCAGAGGAGGGCAGGATGCGCTCCAACGGAGCAAAGCTCAGGGAACCAAGGTTCATTTTGGATGCCAGGAAGTACTACCTGAGAGTTAGGACCCTGAGGGTATGGAATAGGCTTCCATGGGAAGTGGTTGAGGCCCCATCAGTGAGGGTGTTCAAGGACAGGCTAGACATGCACATGGTAGGTGTGTTGCGAGCAGAGCCGGCTAGAGCCAGAGGTCATACTAGATGGCTTGGGAGATCCCTTCTGACTCGCTCTGTTTCTATGTTTCTATATTTTTATCCCATCCATTACGATTAATCTCCGGATGGCTTACAATATAAAATACCTAATAAATACTTCAATCAACAACAAAATAACACATGACTCAGGATATCAATAAAATCATAAAATATTTAAACTTTAAAAAATTGCGTAAATAAAAAGGTCTTGACCCAGTGCCGAGAAGCATATAACATCAGTGCCAGGTGCACCTCTCTGGGGAGCACATTCCACAGCTGGGTCACCACTGCAGAGAAAGCCCCCCCAAGTTTTTTTTTTTTTCCCTACCTTCCTTCAGTAATCATAGTGAAGCTGTGAGTTGAAATTTGTGAAAGTTAAAGCCTTGTCTTTTTACAGGAATGTAATATTGTTTGTGATTCCACCAGTATGAAATGTCGCAGCAAAGACCCTGCATAGCAGGGGCAAATGTAGCAGCAAACAGAGATCATACTCATCATATATTATGCTCAAATATTTTGCTTCTGTAAAATTTGAATTTTAAAATGTACCACACTTCCAATGTTAATATTACTCCTTTTGCCTCTATAACCTCTCCTTTCTACTGTTCTCTGACAGAATCTATTTTTGAAAGCACTTCTAGGTATCTGCTGTTCTCTTTCTCTAGCATTCATGACTTTTGCTGGCTGCCTTATCTTTCCCCCATGAGCCTTACCTGACTGTGCATTCTTGTTTCACTACCTTTCCTATCTATTTCTTAACCTCAGGTCCTTAAACAGTTTCTTCTTAAACCACATCGGCTGCCTTATTATGCTTTGAACGCACCTTGCATTGCACCTCACTAAATTCATTATTAGTCCCAAATAATACTTCCTAAAAGCTAGCATTGCTTCATTCTGTGATCCCATCCCCTGCTATGCTGCATTCATGGAGCTTTTATCTCCGGTTTTCATTTCCTTCTTTTCTTCGTGGTTGAGCAAGCCACGTCCTGTACAATTTCCCCAGCTGTATCTACAAAGGCACTGAACTTGATACAGATACGGCACATTCTGCTGTAGTTATCAATCCATTATCCAGTAAGTGGCTCTTCTGTTGCTCGCTTCAGGATTCCATCTCAACACTTCACTGAACTTCCACCTCCCTACCACCACAATCTCCTTACTTAGACTAACAAATTAGCTAAAATGCACAATATATGTAATAGGTATTCTTTATACAAGACTGGGTAAGTCTATAAAGCTCTCTGTCAAGCAGTGATTGAACCCATGGTGGGATCATGCACAACCCCCCACCCCCAAAACCCACTCCCAGAAGAGAAGAAAGTGTGAAAACACTGAGTCTAAGAAGTGAAACTTTGCTTCATTTATATGAGGTAACAGTATAGCACATGATTCACATTAATGTTGATTTCTTGGCTGCTGGACCATATAATGTCTACTTGTTTTGGCAACATAAGTCTTTAAAATTCATTTTAAACCAAGTCTCTAAATGTTGAAATGGACTTTGTGATATTTTGTTTATCTATTTTATATTGCTTTTTATGAGCTGTTAATTTCCAAAGAGGTTTTGTTATCAAGCAATAGAGAAATACAATTATGAATAGCCTTACCAATGAATGCAAGCATGCTTTAGTTCAGTATTGCCCAGTATTCATAAATCCACCAATTATTTGCTGTTGCTACTGATGGTTTTTTTTTTTTTTTTAACTTTTGTGGGATTTAGGCTCATGCATCTGAAAAATGTGCCCAAATATACTTTGGCCAATAAGATAAGAAATGTGCATATTTGGAAGATGTGCAAAATTAAAACATACGCTTGAAAAAACGCATGGAACTATACCCAGATTTTCATGGAAAACATCGAAGCTCAAAATGAATTAAAACAAGCATTATGACTGAATCTGGAGAATTTTGGCAAGATCGAGTGTACTGATTTACACATCTGCATTCTCCATATCAATTTCATTGGCATTCCTTCCTTGACTGTATGACTGCGACAGATCAACCAGTCAATGAAGGAGAAGGGAAGTCAGGTGTTTGACTGCTGTTCCCTCTTCGGGTTCTTCCCCGGGCTGGACAATACCAGGCTGTTGTATTAGCCTGCCCTCAGGTCTACTGCTGCTGCTAATGAATGCCAGGTCAGTCCAGAATAAGACAATACTTATCCACTATTTAACTGTGAAGGAGGAGGCTGACCTGTCTTGTATTAAAGAGACCTGGGTGGGGGAGATGGGAGGTGTTATGCTTTGCCAGCTCTGCCCACCTGGATTCTCTGTTCAGCACCAGCCACACCACAAGGAGAGGAAGTGGCTATAGTCTATAAAAACTGGATCTCTCTCAAGGCTTCCTGTCCACTGAAGGATGGGCCTAGAGTGTTTGCACCTTGTGCTGGACAATTGAGACAGATTAGGAATTCTGTTGGTGTAGTGCCCACCTTCTGCCCAACAGACTCCCTGCCTGAACTGACAGATGTAATGTCCAACTTGGTGTTGGGGCCCCCAGACTGATGGATCTGAGGGACTTCAACTTCCATGCCAAGGCTGCCTCATCTCAGGACTTCATGGCCATCATGATAGCCTTTGGGGCTGTCTCAACATGTGACTGGCCCAACACATGAAAAAGGTCGCACTCTTAACCTGGTTTTTTATTTGACTGGACAGGAAGATGTCGTTCCGGAAATGAAGAAATTAATATCAACCCCTTTGTCATGCTCAGATCACTTCCTTGTGAGATTTAGCCTTTTGACCTCTTTTCCTTTTTGTAAGGATGGGAGAGCCATTAAAATGGCTTGCTTCCAGAGTCAGATGGATTCATATGAAGACTCTGGCGGAATTTCTAGCTGGTATGACTGTGCGCCTATAGAATGTGGAAGTGACCTGGGGAATGAACACAATTGCATCTAAATGCCCTCTCCCATATGGCCGAGCTTGTACAGCACCATGATATACTCTTGAGCTGTGAGTTTTCAAGCAAACTAGAGTGCAGGTAGAGAAGAACTTGTACCAAATCTGACTAAACACAAGTAGGCACTCATTATTGAACATATGTTGCTGAACTGAAGGTGGCAAAGAAGAATTCTTCTCAGCCAGTACTGAATCTTCACTGTGTTGTCTGGCAGCGCTTTCCAGGTGGGCCATGACCTATTGCTATCTGGCCCCAAATTAGGTCTTACTGATTTCGCAGTGGCCCACTGTGACAAATTTGCACAACACTTTAAAGGTTAAATCATTCAGATCTATGATGATTTAGACTCCACAGCTAAAGTTAATTCTGTAAGAGAGGTGTCCAGTGTTCCATCTTATCCAGTCTTGTTGGATGAGTTTCAGTTGTTGAGGTCTGATATGGACAAGTTACTTGGACAAAGTCATTTGACCACCTGCATATTCAACCCTTGCCCTTCCCAGTTGATCACCAAAGCCAGTGAAGGGATGTGGTCCTGGGTCCAGGAGGTCATCAATGCCTCTTTGAGGGAGGGTCTGGTCCCCTCTCCTTGGAAGGAAGCAGTGATCAGGCCTCTCCTGAACGTGGTGAGCCTGGACCCAGAGGATATCACTAGTCATCTTATAGTCAAGTAGGTAGCATCCCATTTTTGGGCAAGGTGTTGGTCAGAAAACTCCAGGCACTCTTGGAGGAAACTGACTTTCTAGATCCATTCAGTCTAGCTTCAGGCCCAGTTACAGGACAGAAACTGCCTTGGTCACCCTGTGGGATGACCTCTGCCAGGAAAGTGACAGTGGAAGTAGGTCCCTGTTAGTTTCCTGGACCTCTCAGTGGCTTTCAATACCACTAACCATAGTATCCTTCTGTATAGGCTGGTCAGGTTGGGAAGAGGAGGCACTGCCTTGCAGTGCTTCCACTCCTATTTGGCGGGTTGATTTCCGAAGGTGGTGTTGGCAGATTTTGGTTCTGCACCATAGCAGTCATGCCATGTAATTTTGCAGGGTTCTGTCTTATCCTCAATGCTGTTTAACATCTAAGCCCTACACACAAGTATAATGCTAGCAGGCAGCTTTTATACAAATCTAAGAAATAAATACAAATTTTAGGGCCTAAATATCTAAAGGAACATCTTCTTCCATATGAGCCTGCCTGGACATTAAGATAATCTGTGGAGGTTCTTTTCTGAGAGCCCTCCTTGAAAGAAGTGTTTTAAGAAGGGACGTTTCTGCTATTTTACTCAAGCTGAGGAACTCACTCCCCAGAGAGGTTCACCTGGCACAACACTTTATTTGTTCCAGTACAAGATCAAAACCTTTTATTTACCCAATTTTTAAAATTGTAAGATAATATATATTTTAATTATTGTAATTTAATTCAGGTATTGGCAGTTCAGGTTTTTTAAAATTATTCTAATGTTTTAACTTTTTCTAAATTGTCTTGAGACTCTCTAGGAATATAAGACAGTATAGAAAAATTAAATAAAATACCATATAATTAAAGATTAAATAAAAAGGCAGATTCTGTCATCTCTATAGGGTTTTATTAATCTAGCCCTCATGTTATTATGGTGACTGCATCTCATGAGTAAAACCTGTCAGTTAACTTTATCCACAAAGCAGAGTTCACAAAGATCCCAGTACAGAAAGTTTAAATGCTATAGATTTCCTAAAGATGGTAGAAATCCTGAAACTGGTCCACCCTCAAGCAATTACTGACACTAATTATCATTGACAGAGCCAAGCGATTGGAACAATGTAATCAATTGACATCCCCTCTATCAAGCTCTCAGCTTAGGAAAGAGAATCATTTCTTATCAGAGAATTTGCCTTCCAGTCTAGTTAAGAGCAATCATTTTACATTAAGTCATCTTAAATAACAAAGCTCCATGTGGGATGAAAGTAGTATCACAATTACAACAGCTGACCCAGGATCCCCAATTTGTCTTTAATGAATAAGAATGGACATATTTTCAATACTATTGTCTGAGAAAGGGTTTATCCTCCATCTTTGTCATTTATATAACAAACTACACCAAAATAATAAAGCATTTCTTCAGTTTCATATTCTCGTGATTCACAGAGCAGGTATTATATGGTGTAAGCAAGCAGAAGCAAAATAATTTGTAAATAAAATTGACATTGTGTAGTAAGATGGAGTCTCTTTCATGTTGTAAATGTCATTAAAATTTTAATGTCAAATTTTGCCCTGTGCTATGGGTCAAGGTATGTAGCACCTTGACAGCTCCTCACCTGGAGCTTGCAATAGGAATTCTGCTCATGTAACAGGGCTTCCCTACCTACTGCTGCCTGCTGTACTCAATGGTGCCACTAAAAAGCTGCACATAATGGGGCACAGAGGTCCTGTGACTGAGAGTGAAATCTGAGGAAAACAGGGATTCTCACTTTTACACAAGCAGAAGTATCTTGTTTGCACAAGAAGGACTTCGCCTTCCAACCTGAACAATATTCAGTGTGTAGACAAACAAGTCCACTGACAGCAAAAGAAAAGTATCTGGAGTCTTCTGTGGGGCCAGGCAACTCTAGGGTTGTGCAAGAGCATACACAAAAAGCATAAAAACCCAAACATCAGGCTAAAGAAAGAAAAAGTACAAGATCCATAAATAGTTTCAGTTCAGTTGCAAAGAAAAACCAGATTAGGATACAGAGAGTGGAACACTCTAGGCGGCTATATATGGGACAAATGCATACCATCCAACATTTCAGAATCAAAACAGGAAAATGTTTTAAATACTCAATTTCTCAGCACCACTGCCTGAACTCTCTCCCCTTCTCTGACACACCATTACACATTGCTAATGGCTATCCTCTGCTGGATTCATTTATTCTGTAAAGGGTGGGCCTCCATCAGTTGATGACCAGGATTGTGCTTCCTCTCTCCTAGCTAAAAGAAATGTGAGAAAGCTTAATTACCTGACAATGTAATACCAATTATTGCAGATTTAGTTAAATCCAGTCCCAGTGTTTCATAGTCAGGTGCCTTTCTTTCCATCATCCCTTCACTAATAGAAATATATTTGGATAAATAGAAGGAATATATTCTCATATATCCTTACCCCCAAAAATGTCACTTGAAAAAATACACCTTAGAATAAACACACACAAGTACTAATGCCCATTTGCACAAGTATACACTTGTGCAATTGCAACCCCAATTTTTTAAAAATTAGGCTGAAAATCTATGATATCCATAGAACCCAGAAAACACTAATCTGCTGTGGAATCTGTAGATTGCAAAATGTAGCACTTGTAGCATAAGCAAATGTAAATGTATGGTAAGTCGAAACAATGCCCTATTTGCTTTCTCCTGAACATTCATTAACTCAAACAGAAGACCAGGCTTATTCTTGGTGAACTTCTAGGAGACCTCCATAAGTGAAGAGCAATCACAAAAGATGCCTCTTGGGGTCATATGTTTCCCAGCAGTGTAACTGCCACAGGGAATCTAAGTTGCCATGACACCCAGCTGCATAGTTGAGCCATTTTTGCCAAAGAGCTGCCCCAGTCCTTCAAGCAGACAGCAACCAAGCCGGGAGAAGCCTTCATTAGACAAGTTAAAAATATACTAGCTTGATCTTAAATAAAGCTCTCCAACTGTGAAGCTATAATAGAGGCCCTGCTTAGTGACTATTCAGCTGCTGATTGTTTCAGCTATACTAGGGAGATTCATTCAGCCCCAGTGGCCCCTCTGAGCTTTTTATCGTGTTCCTTTTATGGCGCGCGCGTGCTCACGCATGCACACACACATACGTGTGTGTGTGTGTGTGTGTGTGTAATGTGTAAGATCAACCATTTGTCCTGAACTTCGCAGTGTGTTGCAACTCAGTCTCTTTGGAGAGCCTTCCTGCCATCATGAGGCATACTAGGAAAGACTCAAACCCTCAAAAGTAGATGAGCCTCCAAGTTTATGTCCTTCCACTGCTTGAGGATTGCTTGTACCAGCATCTGTCAGGCTCTCCTGCACTGACAGACAGCCATATCCAAGCAAATTCAGATAGATGGATGGATGGATGGATGGATGGACATTTGTATGCTGCCCCCTACTCTAAGTAGAGTCTCTGCATGGCTCACAATTTTCTCTGCGCTGCCTCAGAACATGACAGTCTATACTTTACTGAAGTCTCTCTCAGCCTGGTGCCCTTCAGATTTGTGGGGTTTGCATATCAGCTCTCAGCTCCAGCAAACAGAGTCACTGGTCAGGAATTCTGGGACCTGTAGCTCAAAATATCTGGAAGGGACCAAGCTGGACAATGCTCTTTACTGGATACTTTTATTAGGCAGAATTCTGTATTTACAGACTTTTTCAACATGAGTGAGGGCAAAGAGTCCTATCTTAGTCAACAGCACACCAAAATAAATGTTTAAATCAAAATTAACTCTTCTTTACAGAGGCATCCGAAATCAAATCCTCTTTCTTAACATGGTGTGATTTAGAAACAACAACAAAAATAGTACTTGTATAAAACCAGGAACTGTTTTGTTTTTCATTAACCCCAACCCATCCCGTTTTCCCACAGGTGTGAAAATGAGGTGTTTTGCAATTACATTTCCAACATTTCAAATTCTGGAATTGCTGCCAGTATTCCAACTCAATGGAATTGAAGGGATAGTAGCATGTTAAATCTTCTAAAGAGCAGGACTGAGACAAGTCCCTAACACACTCACAGCTCTACTGCCTTTCAACTTAGCAATCCCTGTATTTCAATATACCACACTTCATCCTATTGCAAAATACTGCACCACCCTTTCATCCATCCTCCCCTCTCATTGTTAGCCAATTCCCCCATCCCTTTATTCCTTTGACTCCTGCAGCATAACTTCTCTACCAGCTGTCTTGCTTTTCTTGCATCCAACATGCCTCTCAAACTTCCTACACTTTTTTCATCTCTGCTCCCCATTTGATCTTTGCAGCATTACACACTCTTCATAATCATCGGCAATGTTGCTGCTTAACCTGCTGATCAGACACAGGGACTTGGCTTTATATTTCATTTCTCTGTCTACTTTCCTCCCTGTATCAGTGAATCATGTTCCATCTTCCTGTACAACATCCCCACATCCTCTCATCTGTTTAGTTCTCTCTCGTTTCTCCAGCCCAAAAAGATGATGCGTTCCTTTCCCAGACTCTGTTCAAAATTGTAGTGTCCTCCAGATATCACAACATGCATTTGTAAGAAAAGCAGAGTGCATACTTCATATCTCTATGTGTATTTTAGCATCCACAGTGTTTTCTACTCTTCTGTTTAGGTGCCTTATACACCCACTTAGACCAGCAAAATTTTTCCATCAGACATTGCTGGGCACAGTGAAGATAATTTGTGTGGATGTATGTGGTTACTGTTGCAACAGACAACTTGCAAAAATATCTCTGAACCATCTGGAAATTTAAGAATGGATGACAAGAAAGAGTGAAGTACCATTTAAGTATGACCAGAATCTGTTGATGTAAAATTGTTGCTTCGTGCTAAACTAAGCTAGATTTGTGATGGGCAAGCTTCTGTGATCAGGTGTCACATTCTTGTTCTTTCTGGATAACATGAATATTTCAGAAAAGGCAGGCTTATACCAAGTCTTGGTATTGCCTGCTCTTTTGGGCAGGAATTGCCTTCCAGGAGCTCTGCACTCAGTGCTTGGAAGAAGTCTAACCTGTGTGCTGTGGTGTAGCAGAGCCGGGACTCACAGAGACACAGCACTGGCACTTTTTTAGTAGCAGGGACACTGCTATCAACCACCCACACAGGAATTCCTGTTCCTCTGAGCTCAGCAGTAATTCTTACAGCAATTGAAAGGGAAATGAAATTTCCCCGAAAGTCCTTATTGTTTCTCATTGTAATGCAAAGAATTTGGGGATAATTTCCTGTTCAAGACCAAGCTAAGATACAATAAGGGTATAATCCTATGCAGCTGTAAACTGAACAATGTCCTATAACTACTAGCATGCTCCAGGCATGTAGGACTTTTGTAGGACTTTCTCTTCTGTCAAACTCTGCATAGCATTGCATTTTCAAAAGGGCAGCTTCTATTACAACTGCTTTGTTGATATGAAGCTATACACTTGCTTCAATATTGGGCTCTCCATAGTGTGGCTATGTGGACTATGGGAGAACCAGAAATTCAGAATTTACCACTACATCAGCTCTAAGTTGTTTCTCCCCAGAAACCCTCATTATCTCCTCATTTTCATGCAATACCAAACAACCCAGGACAGAGAAACAGTGGATTGTTCACACCTTCCCATGTGCAGCAGGGGCTCTCAGGGGGCAGAGCCCACCCACTTACTCTCACTTCACAGCAACTCAGATTTAAAACTAAAAATCCAGGGTCATTGTTGAAGCCTAAGAACTGCATTTGCACCATAAATCTGCACACAGGTTGCCTGCTGCACTTAGAAGTCATTATAAGCAATATCAAGACTGGAAAAGTCAAGATTCACAAAGAAATGTATCAGCTGATGAAGACTGGGCACAACCAGGCTTATTCATTTACTGGCCACATTGCACAATAATATCATTATGAAGTGCTGAGAAGACATAAGCTGCATTTTTTTCCTTTTTACAACTGCAAAGGCTACAGAGAAAAAAGCTCAAGCAGAAGAGGGACACAGATGGCCTGCTACTGCAGCAACAACCTCTTCAAGCCACCAGAAAGCATGAGCGCAGAGGCTGGCTTGAGAGGGGATCCATAAACCACGGTGACATTCTTTGAAGAATCTGAACAAAGGAACAGCCCTGCATCCTTAACAGGGCAGTCAGGTACAGCATAAATTACACACATGTGTAAATAAATGAAACCTTTTGCACCCTGAGGGCTGGATTGCATTTTGAATCTGCCTTGAGACCTTTCTGGGTAAAGATGGGGTAGAAATGTTTAAACAAACACACAAATAATTAAATAAATAAATAAAAATTTGTTTCTGGTCAGATTCAGGCAGTGGGAGGCAAAAATACTACACATTTTGGTGTGAAGAGCTTGTTCCTGCTAATTGTGCTTTAGGAGCAGGCTTTCTGCTTTTCAGAAAGGGGAAAAATTGTGCAAAAGCTAGCAGACTGGTGGCTGGGGGCGGGGGAAAGGGTAGGACCAGAAGGTCTCACTGGAAACCCAGGCGGACTAATTGGGATTCTGCTCTCCTGAGGTACAGTGCACAATATTGATTGGAGGCCAAGGACTCGGACTACTAGACATCAGGGTCTGCTTCAAAAGAAAGCTTTTCTAGTCCAAAGACTGATTGTACCAACCTCATTGAACGATACAGCTACATGGTTAATGCGCATATCTAACCCTCCAGGCTATCTGCTAAATAATAGCTGTATCAGAACCATCCTAGTGAAGGCAGAAGAATGACATACAACGGAGGAAAAGTTCAGAGAGATTTTTAAAGACCTAATATAGGAAAAAATAGAACACATTTTACCCTTTTTCTTCCTCTGTCTTTAATGGTGTGGCCCTAATACACAGCTGACTATAGTGCATTGTGAAAACAGAGAAGATAAAAAGTAAAAAGTCAGTGGGTTAACAACTGAGGTAAAAAGTCATGAAAAGCAATAGATGTTGTTTTCTCTTATAGTTATCTTCCAGCTAATACAGTCTACACAATTAGCCTCAAAAGTTGGGATAATAGGTTGATTATCTTAATTATGCAGATTTCTAACAGAATGAATTCTTTTGCAAAAAGCCAGAGACAACCTACATACATTACATGGAAAGCAAATATTAATTAAAATGGTATCTTGATAGCATGCCTGATTCCCATAAAGTCCGGAGTGTGTAAGATTAAATGGCATACATTAGCTACAATCAGGCTACTGGCTCAGGTCACTGTGTGATTTTGAACAGCAGCAGGAATTTAGATAGACTAATGGCTGATTACAGCAAGCTCCCTTCCTCTATTTTTCTATTTTGAATTTAAGCTATAAACTGAAATGCTTCACATGGTGCATTTCAGATGAAAATATTCATCTATCCGACACCCTGCCATGCACAGACAACAAAATTCTCAATGTTAATTATAATTAGATATCTATGTGTACACTGAAATAAAAATCTGGAAGAGAAAGAAAAGAACAATACAAGCTCATTTGTCCAAATTGCTTGAGGGATTATCTAAAACATTTTGATAAGGCAAAAACTTGAATGATGTACACAAAGATGTTTCCACATGAATGAAAATGAAAACACACACAACCTCATACTTATACATATATTGAGTTATGTTATGTTAGGATATCAGATGATTACTGCACTCCAAAACTTATTACTGGGTATTATTATCATTGTATCATCAACAGATTTTTAAATTATTATTCTTTTCCACATACTGTTTTCCACTGTATCTCAGCTTTTCTTTTTCTTAGGTGCCAGACAGAATGCAAAAAAGAAAAATGGGCATACACACACACACAAATGTGTGTGTGTTTATATAAAGAAGGTCCCTTTCTTATTGGTATTTTCCCCAATATGTCAAGAAAGTCATAATTCCTGTAAGTTGTTAGAAAGCAATCATCAATGCATCCCTGCAGCTGGCCAAACAGTTTTCAGATCCATGTACTTTAGCTTTGTACTTGGAACTCAAGACTCATTCAGTTCAAAACTGGTGCCCACAAACACCCTAAGATCATTAGGCAGTCAGTTTGCATGAATCTCTGCTTTCTTAATTTCTTATGTCAGGCTAGCAAACAGATCCTTGGCTCCTTTTAGTTCTAAATCTCCAGAACCATTCCTTCTCAGCAGAGACTTGCCTCTTTCTAAGTCTGCAAAAGGGTTGGCTCTATTTTCCAACAGAATATTTTGTCAGACTTTTGGTATGTTTCTCTCTCCATTCTTCTAGAGCTGTCATCTGTCCCTTCTGTGCAACACCAACTGCTGCCTTTCTGTCCTCATATGGACCAAACCTATTAATTAATCATAGCTGTCCTTCTGTAGCCCTTTTCATCCTGTTTTCTTCTCACAGACATCACATTCTATTCACCACAAGCCCCTCCGTTCTCTTACATCCATCCTTATGTTAAGCTGGGTATTAGCATCTTCCAGCTAGAACAGACAAACCAACTAAGTTCAAGCTCACCGAGATTCCTCAAATACCAGCTTGCTATTCAGTTTTCCTTGGTGTGTGCTTGTGCTTGAGATTGCTGTTCATTTTATATCAACAGGAAGTGCAAAGCCAAACTATGGCCATACTGGTTCATAATTTGTACATATGCCCAATACTGGATAAATTCTCTGCATAAAGATAATTCTCTTTTGTGGTTGTGAATGGAGCATTTCTGAGCAATTTGTGAACTGAAACACCATCTTTATGCATTTTCATATATTTGCCCAGTACCATTTGTTTCCTATTGTGTTGACATAATTCTTCTGGATTTCACCATACTTTTCAATTTCATTCCCATTTAGAAATGTATTTTAGAATGAGGAACATGAGGCAGCTTTGACAGATAAAATATTCCATTTGAGGTATCTTTTTCTGATGCAGCGCTGCGGTTCTGATTAACACTAGGAATGTCAAACCTCTTTCATCACAAGGGGCAAAATTTATTTCAAAGAAGCTCTCAGGGACTACACCCTAGTAATAGGAAGGGCCAAAAACAGCACCGTGTTTTAAAGCTCTCACTGCCAGTAACTAAGCCTTAGAAGAGGCACAAAGAAAAGTCAGGAAACCACCAAACAATCAGTGGTTGGGGGAAAGGGGCATGGCCATATTTTGACCACCAAAGAACTGGACTGAAACCCTAAGAGGGCCCAATTTGGCCCACACACCAGAGGTTCAACATTTCAGATTTTGCTATCTAGTACACAGAAATCTTTTTCTAAACGTGGGTGGCATATGTGGAACGACAAGCTGTTTCACACATACAAAGTTGTTGCAGTCAAACTCTTGTTTCTCTTTTCTACTCCTCTACATGACCCAACAGCTTTTCTGTTTCATCAACAAAAGAACCACCCTTAGGGGTTTTTTGTTTTGTTATTTTATGAAGAAGCGTCAACATTTTCTTCTGTTAACCAGTTTATTATTCTACCCCCAGAAGCTAATTTCTTCCTCCTTAGCCTTTACTATTATACCAAACTCACCAGAAAATAATGCTGATTTCTATCAGGTAATGATACTCAAACTTAAAGAGGAAACTGACAGCTCCCAGAAGTCTTCCTGATATATGTACTGCTCTCCCAAGATAACTTCTGACCACTGACTCTGCCACTCCAAGATGTGATCCTTCTTCAGCCCACAAACATGCTCTGTGTATAACACATTTAATGCTAAAATATCAGGGGGTTTTCAAAGGTCAAGACAGAAATCGTGCATGTCGAACCAAAAAGCCCACCTCCTGCATTCTAATTACAGGCTTGTCGGTCATTCACATGCACAATGGTATAGCCTTAGGATTATTTTTTCTCCTGTGCACAGTAATATAAGACATATCAAATCCACTGCTGGTTGCATTTTGTTCCACTTGCCATCAGACACATACCTAAACAATGTTTTACACAGATCTTCACTTGGCTGATTTAAACTCAAGCCCAACTCCCTAGAAGACATGCTTTCTTTATCCATTCACACTCTGATCCTTATTAATTGTGTGACAAAGGATGTGACTAGCCTGGTGAAAAGGAGGGCTCATTTGCAGAGTACTCAGATAGAAAGCTAAGGTGAATCCTGATTTTACCTACCAAATCAAGTCAATAACTATCATAATGCTGTGGTCAAACAGCTTTTGACAAAGGAAAAAATTAGGAAAGTGATTTAAGGTCATTTGTGCAAAGGTTCTGAATAGTTACAGAAGTCAGTTCATGTTAATGTTATAAGGTACCATACCAGAAATATGCCAGAAAACAGAAAAGGGCAGACATGAGAAATGGTGTTCACTCTGTGAGAAATTAGGGCTCTATGGAAATGCTTGCAACCCAGTAGCAGTTGTGTGGCTGAAGTGCTGTGTATGGAAAAGATACAATCCCCAGAATTGCCAAATAGGGCTGAAAAGACTCTTATCTGAGACCCTGAAGAACTACTGCTGGTCACTGAGGACAATGCTACGCCAGATGGATCACTCAGTATAAGGTATTCACTCAGTATAAAGTAGCTCCTCTGTTCTATGGTGCATTGCATGACTCCAGAATAAGGCAGTTGAGCATTTGAATGTGAACATCCCCATCCACATTCTTGCCCAGCTCTCTGCAACCATGCACAGCTGTCCTGGGGATAAATGCTTGCCACAAAGCACTGGGAGATAATGCAACTGCAACCACAATGTGACAACCTATGGTAGACATGGTTGCCTGAGCAAGGTAAACATCTTTCCTTACTTTACCCCTAAAGCAGCAACATACAGCACATTTAATTCCAAAATAATCCCCTGTGGCTGCACATGGGTTTATGGAGATTCACAGAAATTGTTGGTTCCTTTCTTTCTATGGTCATGACTGTGCCTCCCTCAAGGAATACATTTCATAGCAAAATGCAGCCAATCACAAAGTGAAATACAATCACAGAAATAGAGAGGAATTGGTAAAAATCCCCCCACAAAGAAATCTGAAACGTCAAACTATATAATAGGTTACCTGCAGCAATTCCATGTGGTGCCAGATATCAGGAAAGATGTTACCAGAAATTCACGGCTCCTCCGAATTCTAGAAATATAGCCCAGCATCCACCAAAAGAACATCAGTTACAAATTGATGACCAATATCCTATGGCATGCACATCCAGGAAGTCTTCGGTCTTGTGTATATTCTGCAAACAACGTGAAAAAAGTAATCAAAGGACAAAAACCTTGCACTGTTTTGATTAGAATGTTGACAGATAAGGGCAGGTTTAGTTCTCTTTCAGTGATTTTGATCATACAGAACGCACACTGAAGTAGTTGCGTTACACTGGCAGGTTCAACCACAATGCATATATTGATTGAAATTTGTGGAACACAGCAGTGCATACAAAAGTACATGCAGGGGATTCTTTCTCCATGGTTGGGATGGTTCCTTATCCTCTAGAGACAATTATCTATACATTAGGGATGGGATAAAACAATGGATCATCCTAAAATTCATGAAATTTACCCAGCAATTGAAGAATGCAATTTGTAAAATAGCTGCCACCTAGCTTTGTTTCTCCAACTCATTAGCTGATTCTTCCATATGTTTAAATGTGGTCTTGACAAAACTACTATTAGATGGATCCACAACTGGCTTCACAATAGGTCACAGAGACTGGTCATCATTGGTAGCTTTTCAACCTGGAGGGAAGTTATTAGTGGGGTACCACAGCGCTCATTCCTGAGACCAATACTATTCAACATCTTTACTAATGAGCTTGATGAGGAAATTCAAGGAAGGATAATTAAATTTGTGGATGACACTAAACTGGGTGGAATAGCAAATACCCTGGAGGACAAAAAGAAGATCCAGGGAGACCCAGATGAGTTTGAATGCTAGGCAGAAAAGCACAGAATTAAATTCAACAGGGACAAATGCCAAGTTCTGCACCTAGGCCAAAAAAAATTCACAGATACAAGATGGTGAATACTTGGATCAGAGCTGAGAGTGAAAAGGACCTTGGTGTTGTTGTAAACAGGCTAAATATGAGCCAGCAGTTTGAAGTAACCATATAAAAGGTAAATACTATTTTGAGATGCATAAACAGAGGAATCACTTCCAGAAAAAGAGACGTGCTCATTCTCTCTACTATGCATTAGTCAGACTTCACCTGAATACTGAGTTCAGTGTTGGGCACCCAGGTTTTATAAGAGATGGTGATAATCTGGAGAGGATTCAGAGTGAGAAAAGAGTAACAAATGAGGCAGCCGTTTTTAACACAGACAGCCATTTTGACATTCTCATATTTAAAAAGCACTTCAGAACAAGACTTTCTGGGAGAAACAAAATGGTAGACCTCCCATGCCCTTATCTTCTCCCTGCCCCTCCCCCTACACAAAAAGCTGCCCAAATACAGCCAAAACAAAGCAACCAATTTCAAGGTGGATGAAACCACCAGAAATTGTCCTTTTCAATCAGATACAACCCTACAGTATTGGACTGCTTAACGGAACAATGCTCAGACTTTCACACAAACAGCCAAGTGTTGGGGCAGACTGTCTCTCCAATGGCAGTCCTCCTCCTTTATCTCCAATCCATGTTAACTTTATATGTATTTGACATTTGTGAACAGGCTTCCACAGTGGGGCTGAACGTCTTCAATTTTATTGCAGGGAAGCCTGGTTCTAGGTCTGCATGCTAGTGGTCGCTGGGACTAAGGGCAAAAGAAATTGGGACCAGCATATTTTAGTTTAAAGCACTTACTCCCAGAGGTATTTCAACCCCAATGAACAGGGGGTGATCTGCACAAAAGCCAGGAATCCTCCAAACAATGAATGGGAGGGGGATCTAGGTAAGGCCATCATTTTCTGTGAAAGCATATAAGACCTCATTGGAGTTGAGATTCTGCGCTCGAGGTTCTGGCCTTGAGTGAAAGGCAAGTTGACCATTCAGGGAAATGTCTGGAACACCCCTAAGAACTTATCCTCACATTTCTGGCAAGTCTAAAAACAATGCCATATTTCATTAATGTTACATTTCATATTGCAGCACCGAGGAAATACTTTTACTTATGCCCAAATGAATGCTCTAACAAAACCCACAACCATGGATGGTTGTGCAAAGCAAATAAATTAACCTGGGCAGAATGAAAGAGATACCAATTGAGGTAGCTAATTTAAGTTGAATAATAAGGAATTAACTGTTCCTATTCATATTTAATATGGCTTCATTCTTGGGTAATGACATCATCATTAGCTTTCTCATAGCACATTTAAACATTATTTAACAACTCAGTAAATTAAATTCTGGTTCATTCTGTGCCTAGGACATATAGATTCAAGAATTTTAAAATGTCATGACCAGTCAAAGAGGATAGAAGAGGATCTTTTTTTCCAAAGAGGATCTTTTTTTCAACCTCCCTTAGTGTCCCAGGATTGCTGATGTGAAAAACTAAGATGTTATTTTGAATTTTCTGTTTTCAAGCAAGTTATTCAACACATCTTAAGATAGTTTGTTCTAGTTTAAGATTCCATAAAAGAAAGAATTTAGTCACTAACTAGCTTTTGGAATAGCATTCTTAGATTAAAGTTCAAATGAGAATTTTCAACTTTCTGTTCTTTATAAGGGAGCTGCAGGGTTGGATGTCTTTCTTGGTTAGTATGTGACATAGTCCAGTCATTCCCAAGAATGGGTCAAATGTCTGAGGCAGCTGCATTGCAATTCTACAAAAATGTATCAGAGAAATTTGTTTCTAGCATTTAAATATTCAATGACAACTGAACTAACAAAGGAACCCCTCCCACAAGTTATTAAATGCATGCACTAGAGAAAGAGGAATTTGAGCACAAGATGTTATGCTACTGCGTGTTATTAAATGCTTGTAAACTAAAATAACAATGATACTCCATAAAAAATTAGGTTAGCCTACTGACAATCTAAAATAAGTGCTCATATATTCTGAACCACCTACTGTGAAGACAGTGTTTGAAGATCTAATACCAATTGTCAAATAGGCGTCATGTTCCTAGTGTAGAGATACTGTTTCTGAAATTCACCATGTTGACATTTGCTCTTTCTGGAAGGTGAAAACAATCCAAGCTATTCCCATTAGACTCAAAGGCAGAAATATCATGTGGTGTCACAGCCATATGGCTAGCCAAGTTAAACAACCAACATAAAAGCTTGCCGTTTGACAAGGTCTGACATCCCTATGTGTACAGTTCATCATTGTTATAGACCACACAGGTAATGCAGTGGAAGTTAGGACTTGAGCGCACTATAAATGACACATCTGGGAAATAAGCGAGCAAAATCCTCAAAGCACCAGTTCCCTTTCCTTCCTTCTTACAATTGTACACAGAACTTATGAATGTGAATACCTGAACACGGCATATCCTTTGGAGTGCTTGATTAGGTGTATGTCATGATGCCTGTTCTTAACACAGATGGGGTTGTTTATAAACACTCCAGCCATGTTTGCCAAATATGCTTCTCCATGTGCCATTGAAGGCTGATGTAGAATTCTTCAGAAGGCAGATAAGAGTCCTGTAAGTGTATAAATGTTTCAGAGCGCTATGCCACACCACATGGTAACTTGCAATCTATGGAAAGCTTGTCGTGTATCAGGTGGGAGGATCAAGTTTTCCACTTGCAGCCTGAAGTAGCAGAGTCCAAAATCATACTGAATATGATTTGGCTTTTCTTTTCCATAAAGCTGATATTCAGCTTTATGTAGCTACCATTCACCCCATTTGAATAGGGGTTGGGTTGCTTGTTTTTGCCAGTACTTTATTATTACACTGACATTTTGTCCAAAATACAGCCGACAAGAGCAGGCTTCCAAATCTGCTTTATCCCAGTAGGTAGCACTGAAGGACAGCTATATTCAGGGCAAGATTTTGGGAGTTCCAAACTTCCTTCCTGACAATGCAGAGCCAATGACAATGTGGAAAGGGCCATGTTACCTTTATTCTGGTTTGGAGGATGAGAAGGGGACCCATTTAGGTACAAAATCAAAGTAAGCAACAGAGCCTGGAGTAGACATTCTGTAGAAAAGCTACCTCAGTCAAAGGTAGAAAAAATGTAACATAGGGAAGAGCTTGTTTACATTATTTGTTTCCATCGATAGAAATATTTTGACTTGTGGGAAGGGGTGATGAAGGGAACACGCACAATGTTTCAGGTCCATCACAGAGTAAGGAGGGGACAACAAGAGGATAACAGTGTTTAGGTCATTACCTAGTTAGCCTCAGGCTGTTGCAGTGGAAGACTTGTGATGAGAGGTGTGTACCTGGACAACTTAGAGGTGCCTTCAATGGACTGGAAAGGGAGTCAAAATATAGAAGGCAGAGTGTCTTCCATGAATCCCAAGGAAGATGCAAACAGCCTACGTGAAGGCAATTTAATGACATAGGTGCCAGAGAGTAGGAATGTGGAGGAATGTGTACTGGGGTTGGGAATCTGAAGGATTCCCCGGGCTCAGCTCCCTGGAGTCTGGTGGTGTCTTACCCCCACTTGTAAAATGTCTGTCTTTGGATTCTCAGAGGGACTATGATAGTTCCAAATACTCAGTAGGCCATCTGTTTGATTTAGATGAAGAAATGAACAGCTTTTAAAAAATGCCCCTTGGAACAGATCTGGTTCCAAATTGTATTGTCCCTGGCCAAGAAGGTGGCCATGAAGCAGTGTAGCCATTGCTAGGTAAGAACTCTGTTGCGATGGAAACTTCCCAGTTTGAGTCTATGTCACACCAGTAAATAGGAGGAGCAGCTGCTGCCATCCCCATTGAGAATGTAGCCATTGAAGAGAAATATGCACTCATTGACAAATTGAATACCACTCATGTAGACTGTTTTACCCAAAGTGTTCTGAATTCTCTAAAGGGACAGATTTGTTACAGTATAATACTATAGGCATTTTATTAAGCCCTACCTGTAAGGTGGAACTTCTAATTATTAATAATTAATAATCCTCTTTGTAAGCCGCCCCGAGGCTTTCTGCGATGCGGGCAGCATAAAAATGCTTTAAATAATAAATAAATATTGATAGCCTGCAGAACAGACTTTGAAACAAATGTTTGGATAGGAAAACAAATAAGCAAGCTCAGGCAATATTAAAGTACCCCATCTACACACATGAATCTGTACATTCCACAAAGAGGTTTCAAAGATCACAACTATAATATATGGCAAGTTTATAGAATCCCATTTGGAAGATATTAATCAGCGGCTCTCTGAATGTCTATTAACATGGTAGGTTTTAATACAAGACTGAATGATGATTATGTAATAGCAAGGGAACTTGTTGAATTGAGTACAGAAGACATCACATCCCTGTCAAGAAATTTACGGATAAAACAACAGATCACACTGGCATTTGCCAGCATAAGCTAATTTATAAATGTACTCTGATCCTTTGTAAGGGCAAAGGGTATGACAATTCTGCAGGAACTTTTATGTTTTCCTCCTTAAAGCACAGAAGTGTCACAGACTATTTTTTGATAAAGTGGGTGAGTGTCTTACGTAAAGAATTTTGAAGTCAGAAATTAACCAGCAGGCAACCATCAGCCTTTGCTGATGTAGTTTGTAGAACATACCTTATGAAGTTGTGTATTTGCCAGGACTCCGTCATGTGTGTAACAAAGGAAGCACACACCAAGATAATAGTTATAGGCAGAGGAGGCACGATTAAGTGAAGTGGTGAACTGCATGTTCAAGGAAAATAAATATAACTTGGATGTGTGTATCATCCCAAGACTTTCAAAACATGTTTTTAATCATGCACAGATCTGCTGACCCTGGTTGGTATATGATAACATCACTACAACTGCCTAGCATCAAAGAAACAGATGCATGACCACCAATTTCCATCCCTGAGATGACATTAATGCTAAGTCAAAACAGGCAGAAGGCACTTGGGGATGATATGCTTCTTCAAGAGATGTTTCTGGACAACTCATATCAGTGGGCACCCATACTTGCACATCTTTTCACTTATGTTCATCCTTGTGGCATATTTTCTAGGGCTGAATTCTTTAGGAAAGGCAGAAATGCTCCCAATTACCATCCAATCAATTTATTGGGTATTTCCTACAAGCTTTAAACATATTGTCAAAGGCTGAGGATTGGGCAGATGAAAACCATATCATTGAGGAAGTAGCAGCAGGTTTGTCACAGGAGTCTTCCATAGATCCATATTTGTTTTAAATTATCTAAGAGGAATAACACACACACACCCAAGAAGCACTAACATACTGTTGTTGTTAAACTAACTTTGATGAGACAGACAGACAGCCAGCCTCCATAGTTCAGACCAAAACTGCTAATTCTGAGTGATTCAGACCGTGTAATACAGGCAGTAAAATGCAAGGAAGAGTAAGCAGAAAGCTCAATTGTAAGAAGAAAAAAATCATTCAACAAAAGGCATGAGACAAAGCTGACTCTTTTCTATTTAATATACATGTGGATGCATCATTGTTCAAGCGTTTATTATATTCATAGCCTTTTTTTTCCTTTGCAAGGAACTCAAGGCAAATTACATAATTCCCCTCCTCTCAATCTTTATCCCTACAACAGTAAGTCTGAGAGTCTGTATCCTGCATTCTGAATCACCACAGAAATTCTATTGCTATAGATAGGTGATATGGTTCTGTTCTGTCAGATACACACTGGTATTGAGATTTTGAAACTGGTCCAGGAAGTATGCTGCAAAAAGCAGCAAGGCACAGCTGTGCATACACTGTCACGCTGGGAAATCCTTGAAGTGCAGTACCAAGAATTAGTTGCAAGTCTGGACCTTGAAGTAATTGGAACACCAGGATTCTCTAATAGCTGTTCCCATCCCAAAATCCAGCACAGGGGAGACTCAGCTTAGTTCAGCTTTCCTCTGTGAGGCTTTTTGGAGCCCTTTCTTTTCAGAGCATAAAAACCAACTATTTGGATGGAAGATACAAGACAATCCCATTTGTATTCCACACAAATCCCATACATGTATTCCATACTACATGTTTAAGGATATCATACTGTAGAGTAAAGTCACAGGGAGACTATAGTATATTGAGGAGATAGGGTGATGTAACACAAATACTTCTTCTATTCCTATATCTCTCCTTCCACCTTAAGAACAGAGTCCCCTTAAAACCCAGTTGAGGCTCTCCAGCATGAAAAAATGCATTATTCTAAGCTGACTGCTGATTAGGATGGTACCGCCTTGAAATGCAGAGGAATACCATAAACAGTGGAACTTTCCATGAGTCTTGCAAACAGCAGGTGTGACCAATTAACTGTTTTGGATAGCGCATAGTATTCTACAGCACCTAGCATTCTAAAATTTAGGATAAAAAGCCTCACGGCACCACCAAAGGTGAGCTTCGATGCGGAGGGGGGGGGGGGGCTTCAATACAGACCTGAGCTGCATGCCAGCCAGAAATTGGGGTATCCTTATTGCCATCCAGGGGTTGGGGGGCCTCCCAGCAACTAATTGAGGAAAGTCAGCTTGCTTGGTATTGCATTTTTTTCATATTATTGTGCCTGCTTACATTATTGTGTCTGCTTTAGAATAAAATCTTTAGACTTCAACCCACTTGTGTGCTTCTTGCTTCTGGATCCAAAAGAACCCTTGCCTTTGGTAAAACACATACATTTATATTTATTGTAATGTATTGTTGTAAGCCGCCCCGAGGCGAATGGGCGGCATAAAAATGTTTTAATAAATAATAAATAATAAAATTTTGTGTTATACTATAAATTATACATTACTCCTAGGAAAAATAGCATAAGAATTGGTAGCTACTCACAACTGATATGGATAGAATGAAATATCTGCTGCCTGCTGGTTAAACTTGTTGTGTTTAATTATGCCAAATGTACAGAGAAGCCCTCCAATTTAAGAAAGTCTACGAAGCCTTTTAAAATTTATTTTGGTCTATGGATTTCACTTCTTATGTATGATGTATGTTTTGTAACTGCTTAATTTACAATTTCCTAAAATATAACTTTGAAGTACTTGCATAATAAACTTGATATTTGTATGACTATGTGTTATTTTCTATGTGCTATTCCACGTTGGGATTGCTTTATAATGAAAAACAGGTAAGAAAGTTCTTAAATACATGCATAATAAACAGACTTAGATCTCATTGAGTTGTTTGGGATTTGATTTCTTACACCACTAGGTTTTTACGGTATCTGAGTGGGAGTGCCCAAGCATGCTGACACCTTTTCCATTGCTTCTAAGTATCTCTGTTTTGAAAGTAGTTTAGCTGGTACTCCGAACCTGAGTTTGCTAATCTGGATCTGGTCATCCAAGTTTAGGTGTAAGGGAAAATGTTGTGGATCTGGCAGTAGTCTAACAATGTTATCACTCAGTATTGAACCAAATAGAGTTGAATTGGTGGCTTGAAGTACTTGAATTGGCTTGGATTAATGTCACTGGGGTTGGAATTTACATGACAAGTTTATGTCCTACCTCTTTTCACAAACACCTTGTCTGATTACACCCATGCCCGGATGGTTATTGAATATTCATTTATATTACTTAGCTCTAGAGTCAATATAAATCTAGATCAGAAGTGCTATGTTGATAAGTATAGTATGAATGATATGGCCACTGAGGCAAATTACAATATGATCTTAAGAGATAAATACATCTTCAGGGATGGAAAGAGAATCAGTAAGCAGGCCAAGGGGCTCTGAAATAAATCACTTGGTAGCACATGTGCTGAGTTACAAGTGCCTTTCCTTCATAGTGCAAAAGGCATTATACATTTATTGCTCCAGAATCTAGTCAATGATGTGCATTAAATACAGAGCAAGCAACTGAACAGATAGCAAAGGGGTTTGTTTCCCTTGCCAAAATAATCCTTTGCCTTTGTCCAAATAAAATTTGCTGCATTATTTGGTTTCTTGCAGGACAAAGTTGCAAAAGAATTGTTCTACAAAGGCAAACAATGCTGACAGCTTTAGAGCTTATTTTGATGTTCTTTTTCGGGGTGGGGGTGGGAAGGTAGCACAAAAGGAAAGTTTGTCCTTGCACTGAAGGAAACCATACAAGTAAAGGATGTGCTTTTGAAATCATGTTGGTTTTACATTCATTTAAAATGTTGATTGTGTTTTTACATTCAAGTCACTCATTTGTCCATTCATATTCTATTGATTTCAGCAAAAGACACACCCAGCTTGTAGAAAAATGCACAAATGGTCATTATCCATTCATTTTATATGCCAATAAAACAAGAATATTTTGGCCAAACTGTCGGAAATTAAGAAGGGCTGGTGCCCATTTTAGCTTTGTTTCTAAATGAAAGCTAATATGAATCCTCACCAATAGAAAAAAAGGAAGAAAATGTCTGAGCTGAAACTTCCAATTAAATTGCTTTTCAGCTCGCTGCTCAATATGTACCTTTTCATACTACCATGTGCAAAACCTAAGGTGACTTCCTTTTTTGTGTGATTAAATCAAATAGCTATTTGGCTACTAACATGCTTTATGTCCCAGAACTGACTTGCAGATTAAATATTGTAGGGGGTTACAATATCAATACATAGAAATCTTAACATAAGAATGGCAGTACACTTACATACGGATGCAGATCCACAAAAAAGGACAGGTCCATGACAGCTGAAGTTCTAAAACACCCTTTATGATCTGCTGTTTGTGGAACTTTTCTGGATGAAGTTATTTAGCCCATTGTTTCAATTTCTGGCTTTACTCAAGAATTAATATCAGAGTTCTGTACGGACTTAGCTTCTTCTCCAGCCTTTCAATAATTTCCACTGTGTACCCAATAGCAGAATAATGCAGCTGCACTGCTTAGGACATTCTCTCTCTCTCTCTCTCTCTCTCTCTCTCTCTCTCTCCCCCTCCCCCTCCCCCTCTCCCTCTCTCCCTCTCATTTGTATGCTGCCCCATAGCCAGAAGGCTCTCTGGGGGGCTCACAGTGCAATCAAACAATAATACAGATAAAAATAGAAAATACCAATAAAATAGATGACAATAGAATAAAAATATAATATAAATACAACAGGAAGATGAACAGTGTAAATGAAACAACAAACCAACAAAACAATAAACCAGCAGAAAGACCAATAATCATAATCTAAAAAAACTGATACTAAATAAAAAAGTCTCAACTTGGCACTGAAAGTAAGGTAAAGCGGGTGCCATTTAAGCAAAAAAAAAAAAAAAATTCTGCTTCCTCAAATTCCTATGAAATTTCAGAGCACAAGGGTGATGGCAGCAGTGAGGCAGCAGTGTAGTTAAATAATGCAGCAGTGAAGTGCGGGGGGAGCCTCATCAAGTCACAAAGCTTGCGTCCTCCTTCAAGAGGAAAATGACCCTTTCTCCTGTCCTCATCCCAAAAAGATGATAGGACCAAGAAAAATGCAGCAACTGTACACTTCATTAGCCATCATAACAGGACAGGACCATTCTAGTCATTGTAGAAACAGACTCATTACTCGGGAAGCATTGTAAGTAGTTGTAGTATAACCAAGAAAGCCCACAGAGCATGTCATTGGGAGGTAGCTGGATAAAGGCCCATGGAGTGAGAGAGAAGCAGCTGTAGGACTAGGGTGAATGCCTATGGAGTGATCAAGGGAAGCAACTGAAGGATCAGTCGCAATGAGCTGGTACTGAACTTGCCTTTTCTTGTCCACACATTGTGATATTTGATTTGCTACTGTCTGTACTGTAAAGTCTCTCCTTGCTTTCTTAGCTGTTACTCCTTGGTCTTCTAAGGTGCAAGCGGACTTTCCTAGAATTGCTCCTACGTAAGAAAAATATGATCCAGAAATACTCACAGAACATACCAGACAACAGAGTGTTATGTAGCTAGCGCAGGGCTCAGAAATTAATCTTAGCTGAATAGCAACTTGAAGGGAGGCAAATAAAGCATGAGACTTGATGCAGATGGAGTCAGCCTGGAAGAAGCATATTGGATAATTGTATGCACTGCTTATTATAAAAAACATTGGGTTGGATCCAGATGGACCATTGCATGAATGGAAACGTACCTGATGCTCCCCATGGGCACCAGGTTCTGGGAGAGCTTCTTGGGGGGACGGAGAGAGCACAGAGGTGATCTTTGCTGACTCATCCTTTCCCTGCACCTCACAGCTGCTGTTCCAAGGCTTCCAAAGAAGCAGTTAAAGAGGTTTAGAGGGCTGGAATGGGAAGATCACCTCCCTGTCTCCTTTGCTCCAGCTTGACTGACCTACTCTGAGCACTAGTTGAAGTCCAACCCATCAAGTTTAAATTAAAAAGGATCAATGAGGACCGTAACTTCATCCAGTGCTAATTACCTCCAATAGCAACTGTTACCTCCAATACACATACAAGTAGTATCTACTTCATCTCTTTCCCAAAGCCACAGTGATACACAAAAGGAAACTCTTCAGCACACTGAGCCTTTTGAAATTAAATATAGAAGCAAATGAAAGCAAATTTTGAAGGCTTCTCATGCAACAATAAAAGATGTTTGTGCTGCTATAATTTGCATGAAATGTAAACATGCACGCACACACAAGCATAAAACATCTTCCTGTTGGTTGTTCTGATACTCTGTTCTGAAAATAGCACACGTTTTCCCACCAACTATTTCTGAGACTGCAGCAAATCTCTAGGCTGGGGCTGAAGGCCTGGCTGTTGTCTGAAGTCTTGATATCCAGATGCATTTTGACACAGTTCCTCTATACTGTTTGTCAGGGGTCATTCAAGCAGGAGAAAACTAAACGTGTCTATTATTTATAGTTAAGCCCAACAATGTACTTGGCTAATGGGCAACTTACCATGGGAATAACCAGGTCATCCAGAGGATGTGTGAAAAAAGGCCTTTTTTTAAGGAAGCCAGCTTTATATAAATAATGAATGTAAACATGCATCTTATTATTTCTCCCTTAATATTAGGAAGGAAGGAAGGAAGGAAGGAAGGAAGGAAGGAAGGAAGGAAGGAAGGAAGGAAGGTTCTCTAACATACAGAGAAAGCAGTCCTCCCTAAATACTAACTAGAGGGTCATAGGATGGTATCTAGGGTCAAAGATATCATCTATAGGTAAAAGGGGTGTTCTGGGGGAGGCGAAAAGTGGATGTATCCTGGCAGTGCTCCAGCCTCCTTCTATTCCCATCCGAAATATCATAGCTAGATGTCCAAAATTGGATGCTCATAAGTTTCTGAGCTGAAGGATTTTGCTCATGTCTGAACTGAAGCACACCGGCATAAAGCACACGTTCTGAAAATATACACAGGATCATATTTCGATGCTGCTGGAAACTGCCCAATGGGCTTCAGCTGTTGGGAAGTATATACATGAAATAGATAAATAATCCCATTAGATTGCTTCTTCAAACAGTGGTGTACTTCTCAGCTCAAAAACTGTATACAAAAAGGTCTATTTTAAGGTGAAAAGCAAAAAAAAAAAAGTGTGTGTGGGAAGGTAAAGCATAAAATGAAGTTCATGGATGCTGCAGAGGTGTATTCTATGGGGCTTTGTCACAACCTCAGGTTGAGCAATACAGAGCAACAGAGCTCTGTCAAGCTCACAGATCTGCCTGACATTCAGAGGAATACAGGGTAAGGCTCCACTCTTCCCTACTGCTGGAGAGCTCTCACCTTTCTCCATCTCCTTCCATTAGGGATGTGTGAAAAATGTGGGGGCAGGAAATCCATCAGATTCCTTGGGCTTGCCCTCCCACCAAATTCAAGTCTATTGTGCAGCAGCCCCGAGTCCAAGTTCCAGGTGAACAAGCCCGCATTCATGGGCTCTCACCAGGAATCAAGGGCCACACGCTGCACAACATTGTCCCTCTTCTGCACCATGGGCTGCAGCCCAAAGAGTCAAGCCCCACATGACCACTAGCAGCATCTCTCTTCTGGCAGTACCAGCTGTGCTGCTGCACCTGATGTGGAACAAGAGTGACAGCTGGACAGTTGGCAAGACCTGGTCCACCGTGAGAGGAAGCCCATGACTACTGGAGGGACAGATTCTGCCGGGCTTCATCCCTGATCCTTACCTGCTCGCACCCCACCTTCCAGCACATCAAAGCAGTGAGCATGGCAGCAGGTTTACTACACTTGCAAAGAGAAATGGCAGCTGCTCCCACCACTGCAGAGTCCCTGCAGGAGGTTTGTTGCTCCTGTCATCTTGACACTATGGTTGCCTTCCATATACCAGCAGAACCAGTGTTTAAAGTATAAAAACAGCAAAGGACTCCTCAAAGTACCACATATTATGCCAGAAGGAAGGGTTTGATCGGCCCTTAAAAGGAATGGACTCAAATTATACTGACGTTGGATATAAAAGCTGGAAAATGAGTGCAGCAAAAACATGCGTGGGCAAAGCAACCCTAACCCCAGACCCTACTTAGGGAGTTAGGATTAGGCAGAGACCTCTGCTGCTGGTGGGAACTTCGCCAGGTGGATAACTATGGGTGGAGACCTACTCCCTGGATGAAACTTTGTGGATGCAAAGTAGCTATCACTGGGGTTTCTGCCAAAGGCAGCAAATGTAGGGTTCTGAAGCAAAATAATCTAATCCTGGGGTGCAGGCTGGAATTAGCTTTGAAGCCACTGACTGTAAAGCTATCCCTACAACAGCAACCCAGTTTGAGCCCTTCTGCTGCATAAAACTGGAGCAGGCAAAGCTAATCCTTTCACTGCTTTCAGTGATGCGGGATGTTCAAAGCAAAACGCATCTGCCTGGTGGCAGTGCCCTCCAATGTAAGTAGGGCAGTGTAGCCACTCTGGTCACAGCCCGCATTTGTAAGGAGTTATCCACTATGCTGAACTTACCTGGTGGCACAATGAACAGCACCTTTAAAATCAGTCTAAAAGCCAGAATGGATACCTCACCTGAGCACCACCAGCCAGGCTAAGAAAGCCCAAAAGAGCCATATTCCATCCTCTGCACTGGCCAGTGAATGCTAACAGGGGTAAGATGTTGGTCCTGCCTTCTTAGAATCCATTTAGGGCTGCAAGTCTCTAGATGTGCAAGTAAACTCCCAATTACTGAAGCTGCAATCAATTCAGAGGAACCTGTTCCTGAGAACATACAGAGGTTCGTGCTTCAGCTATCATACAATTGTTACTAGTCAAAGTCATGTCCGACCCATCGCGACCCCATGATCAACATTCCTCCAGGCCTTCCTGTCGTCCACCATCCCCTGGAGTCCACCTAAGCTCATGCCAACTGCTTCAGTGACTCCATCTAGCCCCTCATCCTCTGCTGTCCCCTTCTTCTTTTGCTGTCAATTGTTCCCAGCATTAGGGTCTTCTCCAGTGAGTCCTTCCTTTTCATTAGGTGGCCAAAGTATTGGCTTTTTAACCACAACTTTATTTCTCAAAGAGTCAAATATTTGGCTGGAACTTGTAGTGCAGGCCTAGATATACCAGTAAAATATTTTATGTAACATCTAACAGAAGGAATGTTCAGCATGACCTACTTGGACATTTCCAAGTTTGATTCCTACTGAGCTGGCTGCTTAAATAATTTAGTTCCTCTTGGTCTGCAGGTTACCAAGGATCTGATGCTACAGATTCCAGTTTGATCTCTTTCAAGGCAACAGCTGCGACTTCTTCCGCCTGTTTCCCACCCCCTTCCTTCCGCTAGCTTGGGTTATGTCCTCCTTTCTTTTAGGTATTCTTTTAGCATTCTGTTGCTGTTTGCTCATCACTTAACTAATGAGACAGTCATTCTATTTATAGCCTCCACTTCTTGGGTTACAAGTCATCATACAGTGTCTACTGCTAGATTCAAATCAATAAACTGACAAGGATTACACTGGCTCTAAATTACAAGCACTCAATGGCAAGACTACATATCTATATAGAGATATATAGTGAAAAAAGAAAGAAAGCAACCCACTCAATCATCTCATCTCATAAGTAAGGTAAGCATATTCCCAGTCTTCCCACACCCAGTGAATGAGCAAATACAGCTGGGCTGAAAATTTCAACCGAATTCTAAACCAGACCTGGACAAATCTAGACATATATCCATGGTTGGTGAAACAAGCCAGCGTCAAGCCTTATGACCTATTTCAACAAATCGGACTTCTTAAAAAAAATCATAATCAAAATTAACCTGGTTTAGGGTTCAGACAACATGCTAATATGGGAATGGTCCAAAACAGAAGTGAAAGTTTCTGTCCTCTACTTCATGGGGAAGATATTTCATGATCCTGAGCTTGCTGCAGCTTATTCTTCTAACAATGAGAGCCAGTGGGGTGCAGTGGTTAAGAGCATGGGTCTGGAACTCAGGTGATCTGGGTTCTAGTCCCTGCTTGGCCATGAATTCAACTTTGTGCAAGTCAGTTTCTCAACCCAACCTACCTCTCAGGGTTATTGTGGGGATAACAGTTCTTCTGTGAGAACAGGAAGAGGGGAATGATGTAAGCCACTTTGTGTTCTTTAACAGCAAAAGACAAAATATAAATCTAATACATAAATAAACAGCACTAAATCATGGTTTGGCATTAGGTTAGAACACAACCATTTGGTCCAAAGTACACAGCTACACGATGCATATATGCCTGGCTTAAATAGCACTACGCTGAATTCCAGGACACGTGCTTCTCCACATCAAACATATTTCCTTCTCAGTGCAACCCAAATAGCCAAGGATAATTGGTGTATGTGCAGGGCAGGGTGGGGAGGGGAGGAGTGCACACACACATAATAGAAAAGGCTGGTAAATCCTAAAACACAACAATAGTATCCATCTCTCTCACAGTATCCTTCATAGACCCACTTCCACATTACCAGATTAAGCATAGGGCTAAAGGGGATGCAGCCTTTACCCCAGCATTTCAGGGCCCACTAGATAGCTTAGATTCCAAAATTACAAAGAAAAAAGAGCCACTGTCCAGCTCCTGCAGAAACCACGATTTAAGGCAAAACATTCAGGCACATTCCGGTCATTTTGTGAGAAATGAACCTGTCACTGCCTTTCAGTGTGCTTAGCCAAAAAGTGAAGTCACAGCTATGATCTAAATTTATCCAAAGATTCAGTAAAGGGACTGCAGAAGCAGCTTCCTGGTGCTTGTTGAAATTCCACACCCTTTTTTGTCTACTCCTATGGAATAGCGATTACTGCCTATAAAAAACAATGGGGAAATGCAGGCTTCTACTGTAGCTAAGAATGGGAAACACTTGGACTTACTTCACACAACACACTTGGGTTTGTAATAACAGCACACACTCCCCACTATGCCAGTATTAATGAACTCATCCTGCCCTTAGAGCCTTACGGTGGGGGGAACTGTGAGTAACTGTGGTTTATAGCAACACTGTAAAGTAGGCCAGAGCTGTTAAACCCATCCTGGGGAACTGTGGGCTGAGTTGTGCACAGCATAACTGGAGTGCAGTCCAGTTTTTAGCTGGTCTGCTAGTAGGCAATTATTGTTGTTCTAGGGAGAGGGGTCAGGGTCAGTGGTGAAATATTTAACAAAAAATTAACTATCCTTCCCCCCCACCCCCAATCACCACACACATTCTGTATATAAAAATCTGAAAATTCCCATTATAGCCCTTGGACCTGATGAACTGAGGGCAAGTCTATGAACATTTCTGCCAGATTAAATTGAGACACACGATTTGGGCCTGTCCTGCATTGGCTTCCTTTTGTATTTGATGTCATTGGGCATTTAAGTTTTGTTCTTAAATTCTGTGTAATAGTCAATGACCCTTAAATTATATTCCTGTGATGTGGGGATTAACAGATGGATGGGGAAAGTAGTTCATAAAGCCCTTTACAGTTGCAGATGTGTCCTGTCTGGCACTTACACTTCAAGCATGGAAGGACAAACACCACACACCGCTCTGCCTGAATATATCCTCTAGATTGATCCATTTTATACAGTGCCTATTTAGAGACAAGGACTTGTTACACTTACACAATGTTTTATTGTAGGTTCTTTTTCCTTCATCTCTTTTGTGGGCACTTTTTCCCCAGTGGATATTTTTTAAAACAGGCATCTTGTGCCTACTGCACCTGAAGTTTATAGCCCACTTTTCCCCAAGAAACTGAAAGCTTCATTCTCCTCCTCTCAGTCTTAACCCACAACAACCACCCTGCGAGGTAGGTTGGGCTAATGAATGCACACACTGAAGCAATGCACAGACTGTCATTTTACATGCAAGAGTGTCTTGTTAAGAACCTAAAATGGCAGAGTTATGTTTTTCTAGGCTACATTTATTATTTTTCTATTTAGGTTTTGCTTTTTCTTTCATTAACTAAAGAGCTCCCTATTTTTACCCTCACAACACTGCTGTAGGTGGGTTTGCCTAAAGGTGTTGACTGCCCAGCTCATCCCACAAGAAATGGGAAGTGCTGCCAGTCCTCTTCAGGCAACAGCAGCCCAGGGCCAACCTTGGCGGAGAAGACAGATGTCCTGCCTGGCTGCTCTGCACGAGGCTATTGCTTGTCTGAACAAGATGGAGAGCCATCTCCATGTCATACTTTTGTGTGTCTGTTCTGTGTGCTTATGCAGTAAAAGGGGAAGCCCGTGTTTGTATATGAACTCTCTACAGTAGAAGAATTGCTAGTATCTTGCTTCCAAAAGAGCATGGAAGGTGATGTGCAGATTAATTGAGCGTTGTTGATTGTGCATCGTGCTTGCACAAATGTCATGTGCACTCTGACACATGTGCAAAGTCCACTTCAGATGGTAGCCATGCGGCCCTTCATGGTCTTGATATGGCCCTGTCCATGAGTGAATGGAGAGTTTGGCCACAGCAAATGACTGGCTCTCCATGGCTGCTTGTTGAACATAAACATGGCCTGTGTAAACAGAGAGCTAACAAAAACAGTAATTCTTCCTCCCGACTGCCCTAGTCAAACCAATATTACCACCACCTTGGGTTAATTGACTCTCCATACAGTCAACATTTCAGAAAATACACTGTTGATAGAGAAAGGAAGTAATTTCTGCACAAACAGAGGACCTGTTCATGGCAAAATACGAGGGTATTTGAATGAAGGTGCAACAGTACAGGAAAAGGCTACTTCTGACTTTTTGCAATCTTCCCTTCCTACATACTTCCCCTGCCCAAAGTGAAATGGCCATCCCAGAATTCCCTGAAGCATTTTTCTGATGTAGTATATCTGTATTCCTTCCAACCTGCATTAAGTTACCAGACACTTGCAGCCTCCTGTGTCATTCCACAGCGTCCTCAGTTACAAACTGAATGCTGAAAGGATGCAGTCTATGAATATAAAACACTGGTAGAAAACCAAGCTATATCTGAAAATGAAAAAGTACTAGCTCACTAACTGTAGGCATAAATGGTCTGCTTCTTTCTAAAGAAATGTGCTCACTTGATCATTCCTAGATGTGGTTGAAGCTGGCTCTTCTTCCTGAGCAATTTACACAATTATGCCGAGTTCTGCACCACCGCCCCTAACTACACACTGTTGCTCTTCTTGTATTTTGTCCCTTGTAATTTTCCATTCTTCATTTCTGCTGCTCCCTGTGCATGCAATTCACATGCAGGAACTTCAGTGCTGGAATACTGAAAGGACAGCCAGTATAAGGCCTAAACAACAGAAATGTGAAGGAATGCCTGCTCACAAGTGGATTTGCTTGTGAGCAGGCACTTAAGTCTACTATTTCAAAAAGCATGTCAGAGAGAATCTACTCATTTATCATCCTGTATTTCTTCTAACATAAAACTTAAGAATATGCATAGGATTCTGAGATTCTTAGCTTTTGCAGGGTTGCCTTATCATGTGCCTTCTGGTTATGCCCTTCCTTGCATTTATACATACATGTACACCTCATAAAATAACTATGCAGTTCACATATAAGAATATTAAAATCATAGCTTAAATTACACTATTAAGAACAATTTCAGTTATACTAGGAAAAGCAATAAAAAGAATAAAATGGAGCATAAAATGATTAATTACAAGCTAACTGAAAGTATATTTTCCAAGACTATATGCACTGTCTCCCAGCCATCATGGGGAAGAGCTTCTAAAGGGTGGCACCACTCCTGGGACAAGAAATACCTCAAGTTATTAGCATAGGCATTGCAAAGAATACCATAGGAAATGTAGCACTTCAATAAGCTACTGGCCTCTGTACAATACCTACCAAACATCAGGTATCCTAAGGGTTGATTCTATTTGATTCCTAATTCCTAACATTAGGGAAAGGTTTGGACTTCATCACCTGCTTCTGCTGTCCAAGGAAAGTAGTCATGTCATTTTGCATTGTTCATTTTCAGAGTGTTATATATAAAGGTCAAGAGCACCACTCTCTCACACAACATATTCAGTAGTGTTTTCATGCGATCCCCTAATTTCCTTCTTCACGTCCCTTTAAGAAAGTTTTCCATACATGAATGCTGAGGTACAGCACTTACTCTGCAAGAGCAGCATTCCTTTACTACAGGAATCAAATCATTAACAGGGAAGGAACTGGGGATCCTATCATATTAGTGATACTGCTTAGTGATACTAGTGACACTAGTGACACTAATATTAGTGTAGCACTATGCTAATAGTGTTTGCAGTGGTGACTTCTGTTTCTACTAATGTGACAAGGAAAGTGCTGGAACACCTTCCTGTAGGTGTGCATGTGTGTTATTGCTTCCAATGAATATGCAACAAAACTGGAAGCATTGTTTATCATGCACAAAAGATGTGGTGATAGACTGAATCAAGAACAATTTCAAACAGCACCTGCTTTCTAGGAGAGTTCGTGCAAGTAAAAGCAATTAAACATGAAGAAAGGATGAGGCGTAGCAATGCTTTCTTCTCAGTGCTATCTCCAGGGCCCAGACTCGCCTCACCTGGAGTTCCAGTGCAGCCCTCAAGGTTAACATGCTTCACATCAGTGGCAGTAAAAGAAATAAACGTTGCTGACATTTTTGGTGTGTTGGCTCAGCCTCTTTATCTTTGGCCCTGCCCACCATCAGAATATGGCTCCCTCAAACATTCTGCGTTGGAACAGGGTCCTGGGTTTGAAATAAGTTTGACAACACTGATCTCAAAACATAGTATACTTCTTGATGCATATAGTAGGAGGACTTAGTATAGTAGCCTCTCTTTATTTGTGTTGGAAGCATCACTATTAAAATAAGGCATATTATAAAACATATTATATTAGAAACATAGAAAACAGAGTGAGTCAGAAGGGGCCTCCCGGGCCATCTAGTCTGACTTTTGGCACCAGCCGGCTCCGCTCACGACATGCCCACCCTGTGGACGTCCAGCCTATCCTTGAACACCCACACTGATGGGGCCTCAACGACCTCTCGTGGAAGCCCATTCCACACCCTCGGGGTCCTGACTGTCAGGAAGTGCTTCCTGGCATCCAAATGGAACCTTGGCTCCCTGAGATTTGCTCCATTGGAGCGCATCCTGCCTTCCTCTGCAGAACATATTATAAAACAAGAAATTTCAAATGTGAAATACAGAATTAAAACACATACAAATTAAACAAATCTAGCCCAGAAACTAGCAAAATTAATTGCATGAGGGACATGAAAGGAGCCTCTCCAAAGAGTTTGTGTTATTAACAAATTCAGGCTTCCCCTGGGCAACAGCTTTTAGCTGGCTAATCCTTTCGAACCAGAAGCACCCAAAGTATAGTAGTAGCACTTAAGTATTAAATAGGATGCATGTGTGACCTCCCACTATACAAAGCTAGTGGCAGTTTTTAAAAGAACCAAGGCTATTTTATGGAGAGTTATCTGGAGTAAGTCCCAGTAAACTCAGTAAGATATGCTTCTGAGAAGATAGGCATAGATTTGCAATATAAACCAAGTTTGAGCCCAGCCTTCATCAACCTAGGTTACTCCAGATTTTGGCCTACAGCTCCCATAATTCCTGACCAATGGTCAGGATGGCAGGAGCTAATGGATTTTGTAGGCAAAAAGCGCCTGGAGAGACACTGATTGGTAAAAGCAGGTTGTCTTTGTAGGAAAAGCTATTGTTTGATATGAGCAGGATGTGTTTGATATGGAAAATGAAGTTTTTAATGAGATTTCACACTGTGAGAACATGCTTATCAGGATTTTTAAAGAAATATAGAAGACTTAAGAGCTAGGGAAAGAGGAAGAACATCTTAATATACTACCACAGTAATTTATTAAACTAAACTTTTAAAATGCAGACTTTTCAATGTGGAATTCAATCTCAGATTTGTACACTCACTATATAAAGTACACCTTCTAGTATCACATCCCAGTTTCCAACAAGATGGCTATTTTTATAATTTAGCTCCAGGAAATGTAAGCATTTTCCCTTTGGGGATATGTTGCACAACATTTTATGAAGCAGATAATATTGTTTCCCTCTCTACAGTACTCCATTCAATGGTATCTTGAATTATGTGCCTCTAGTAGGGCATTGCAGGGGGCAAGAGGATGATTTAGAAGATGAAATACCATGGTGGACGTTGTTAAGAGAGGGTTACAGTAAGCAGCATATGGGATGTCCCTTTGTGTAGTTAGGATAGCGGAAATGCCAATGCAAATGTGATCTCATTCCCACAGAGAGCTCTTTTAAACAAAAGTGGCATAGCCCAGCATGGACTACAGAAGACTACCATAAGTACAAGGCTAAAATAAAATAGCACACACCCCATTATCTGCTCTGATCCCCAAATGTAAGCTCTTTGAGCACTGGCAAAATTAATGTATTTTTTAATATGACTTATTTCAAATTCCTGGTGTAAATGATGAAGTGCTTGGATTGTTTTAGCAGCAGCCACTTGGCCAACAGTCATGTTCTTGTGCTACCAGAGGACAATATGTTCTGAGCCTTCACTTGTGTACCTCATTGTTCTCCTGTCCTGACATCCTCTTGTGTACCTGACTCCCATACCTTCTTGTACTGGTGATGGATGCTAGCAGTGCTTGCACTCCAGTGCTGCACATTCCTTTTCTTTACAATGAGGTGAAGTGCACCATCATCTCCTCATTTTCTTACAGGTGCTGGCACAGAGCCCAGAAACTACCTCTTTTTTTAAGACCAGCCAACAGCCAGCCAGAATATAGACTACATCCAGATGATTAAATCCTAGCATCATGCACCTGTCTGCAGTCCCTTACTTCTCCTTTTAATGCAGGTAAGGAAGGAAGGCAGCAAGCCACCATTCACCAGAACTATTCCCTCTGAACCAGGAGCTATAGGTGTCAATGGCTCCAGAACATGCCAGTTTTCAGAAGCCAAATTTAAACCTGGTCTGTTTGCAAGCCATTAACTAGAATTTCTAGTTCAAACATATCAGGAAGCTATGCTCAGCTGTTTCTCCTACTTGTACTAAGAGATGCATCAATATCATTTATTAAACCTGGATTTGCTCATCCAAACACATTCTTCTCCATGCTAAAACAGGGAAACTATCCCTATTGAGTTTCATCTGCTCTCCCTAAGTTTCAAAGCCACTTATGTCCCCCCAGTTTCTTCTTTTAAAGTGCCAATGCTAATCACGGCTACTGCGAAAAACTTTGAGCCAGTACAACACAGGAAACTAGTTGAAACTGCACTTCTGAAACAGCAAAAAGTGCTGCTCCATGAATTTGGCCGACTTGCCAAAGTCTGGAAGATGTTTGAAGCTTTGGCTATACTCAGGCAGTACTCATTTCCTGTTATGCCAGCCGTCATCCTTGCTATTACATTTATATACTATTTTTTTCTCTTGCAAGGAATCATCCATACTGGATATCACCCATACATATTTCAGCAGCATATATTGTTGTACCCTCATGGGAGTAAGCCATTAAACCAGGGGCTATTAATTTTTGTTTCATTTTTTTGTCCTAATAAAAATAAGCTTGAATAAAAATAAGGATGGGGCAAGAAAGAAGAGAGGCTGTTGATTCTGGGCTCACCTGAAACTTGCATCTTGAAGAAATACTAAATGCTGGATAGTGGCGGGAGGGGGTAATATAAGACATTCAATTGTCCCAAAGAATAGCATGGTAGTCTGAGCATCTGATATTTGTGTCTACCAATTTGGAGAGACTGTGAAGATAATATACTATAATTTCTTCAAGAAGTGCCTCCCAGATTTCTTCTTGAGATAGATGTCTGCTTATAGAGAGTACCTACCTTTGACTTCTCTGCCCCCTACCTCTGGTATATAAATGAAAAGCGGATTTGTAAAACAAACCTGAAGACTGTTTAGAGGAGAAATTTATTACCCAGGTCCAGAAACTTAGAAGACTGCAACTGAGTTTCTTGTTGTAGAATAAACATATATTTAATGGCTACAGATATAGCTAAAGTTTACTCTATTTTCTTTTGACTAAAGAAACCCAATAACAAAAAGAATGACATTTTAATGAAACTAAGGTAGAAATGCCTTAATGTTCATTGTTTTTTAAAAGTCCATTTTATTTGATGTCTAAACATTTTTAAAAACTGTGTAAAGTATTTTTGCTTCCTCTATGGTTTCTCCAACTATATTAGACCCATTCTACATCCTATTTTTCCTCCAATTATATATTAAATATAATGGCTTTTTTGGGTCCTCTGTAGTCTGGCTGTAGAAATTGTACAGTAGTACAGCAGAGGAACCATCTTACCTAACTTTTTCCATGAACAAGTAATTCCACTTGAAAGCATTCAAATTTTAAAGATGATCTAATTCGTACCCCATGGAAAAGAGCTCCCAAAATACCAAAACTCTTTGAGCATGTGAAGGATACTTATCAGCTACATGTGGATACAATAATAAAATATAACTTTCTCCTTAATATAGATTACAGGTCAGTTTGTTTTTACAAAGCTACTCTGCTATCAGGACTGACCCAAAATATCAACCATGAGAAAGCTCAGGGCAAAATATATGTAAAGCACTTCACCCCAGTTCCAAAAACCAAGCGTACCTTGCATTTGCTTTTCTCTGCAGCTGTTCATGAATCCCACAGTTAGAATCCACATCATTCTGTGATTCCTTTGTTGCAGTTCAATGCTGGAAGTCAGGAAGAGTCACCTCATTGCCTAAATTATCCTAGACATCCCTATGCTGTGAGTAAAATTTGTACAACTCCTCTGCCTACAAGCATCAACTAAAAAGAAAAATAGCTTTGCAAGGTACAAGTGAAGGTACTCATTAAGGACTCTGCTTTGATTTAACCATTCTTCACTGCCTCCAATAGCCTTTAATATAGTTCACCTGAATCAGCTACCTGATTCAACCAGGATTATCAGATTTTTTTCCCCCCAGGAAGCTCCATTCTCTGAAGATTTAAAGAGACCACTACCCTTCTTCCAATTTCTGCTAGCACTATCTGTGTGCATAACTGGAAAAAGGATGAAAGCTAGGAAAGGCTTGCAGAAGGAACTACTACCTCAAGTTACATAGATACATTCTTGGTATGTTATATTAGGGTTATTCCAGTGTCCATAAATGTTGATCTCAAAGCCTTAAGTTATTCTTCTAAGTTAAGATACTGGGAAATAAACATCCTGCTTGCACTCCTGACATTTTCCCAGCTGCTGCTTTTTCACAGCCAACTTTTCACTCCTAAAGCCTCACTGCACAGTGCAAATCATACAACTATAGCCCCCTTTCTTCGTGAATGCAAGTGTGTCATTTTAAGTGAAAGGCAGTCTGTAAATGCTCAAATGCACATTTTCCTAATTTTAAATATATGGTGAAGGGTGAGCTGTACTTATTTGTTAAGGGAAATGTCCTCACCACATACTCAGTAGAACTGTCTTTTTTACTTAAGAAATGATCCTCAAGCAACATAAAATATTCTTATTATCCACCAAATGGTGCAACACAGTGAGTGTGTTCTATGTGACTTCAGCCTGTACCTTCCTTTCCTGCATTTGTCATCATCCCTTTTGCAAGCGAGTGCCTTTAGCTTCCTCTTATTGCCTGAGGCAACTTGCAGTCTACGGCTGTGTGGTCCTGCCATTACCACCACACAGGATTGCTAGATCCCTACACACTCATGAAAACGAATGCCCTTATTTCATCCCGGAAAACTTTGAGATAATCATTTCCACCGTAATGTGTGTGCTATGCATCAGTGCCGTTTAAACCATAAATTATAAAGCCATGCTGATTCTCAACAGCAGGGGCCACTGAATTACAGGTATTGCCAGTTAACTGTGTTAGAACTGAGTTATAGGCTAGCCATATCATTTGCCTTTAGAGCCACAATTTTGGCCATGGATCCTATCCCTTTTTATTTCTCACATTTGCCTTATACAAGGGACAATTCTTTTGTGACAGTTTAAATAGTTTTGCAATGACAATTGACGGGTGGGGGGGTTGCCATGGAATAAATACCCTGGTGTGTCTGCATAGTTGGTTGTGGGAGATGCGTTGTACAGAACAGAGTACACAGAGTTCCTTCCTCTGTATCTGGGTCCCTCCAGTACAGAAATGGAGGGATATTCCTATTTTCTATCTACAACTGGAGCTTTCCAAACTATGAAGGTCATACATTATTCTTGACCTGCGTGTGCAAAACCTGTCTGAAGCATCAAATATGGACGCATGCCTATGTACATACTTTGCTAACAGTGCAGTCCTCACCAAAAGCATGCAGAGGGCCACTGCTACCCCTTGGCAAAGGGATGCCTCTGCCTCCGGTGGCAGATGCTGGGGAGCATTTAGAGGTGCTGCAGGGCAGAGCCAGGGGTGTGGCACGGTCTGTCCAGTACCCATTACCTTGAAGTCCTTGGGTGTGATAGAGGATACCTCAGCTGAAATTGCTGAGGAGCCAGCAACCCCAAGCCAGCATGGCAGATGGAAAAACACTAATTTAAATCCCACTCATTTGAATGGGTGATTGGGCACAAGCCTTTAAATACATCGTTAGATCGGTCTGGCTAATAATGAGAGGTTTCCATTCTAAAAAGTGACAAATATTTTTATTTTTATTTAAAAGATTCACAGCCCACTTGTCAGAGTAAAACACATAAAGGTGATTCCAACATATGTTAATATGCTGAATAATCAAAACATAAAAATGCAGAATAGTGTGGACACATTTTATCCCCGCCCCTCACACACACACTCACTCCAAAAATGTAGTGGAATTAACATATTTCTGTGAAAATGCTACATATACGTATTATGAATGTGTCAGTGAAGAATTTGGAAGGGAAAGATCACAGATCAAACTAACTTTATGGCTCACAGGTCACTCACACATCATGAGAAATGCTAAGCACTGCATGACCTTTATTGGAAACATTTTTAGCGCATCTGCTTTGGATGAACATTGCATCTTTCACAATTCAATAATGAAAGATGTCAAGGATTATTCTGTCTCTTCAAATCTTCCAGGCAGAGCAGGCATAGAGACCTACTGATTTTCATTCAAATGAAATTGCAGTATCACTTTGATGGTATTTGCTGTCCTTCCAGTTTGCCTTTTCATAAAATTGCTGAAGCAGATTTCATTTTTCTTAGACTCTTTAGGCAGTAGAAAGCACCACAGACTCTATACAAAAATTGTAAATCATAGTAAAAAAATGTTTAGCCCTCTCTTGTCTGCACTAAAATTGTGTCGTTTTGCTGTTGCTATGTTGAGGAACTTAATGAGCAGAAAACAGTGTGCAGGATTAAAGGTTTTTAAATTCTTTTCAGAAAGATCCAAATTGACCGTACCATTTGCAGGAAAGGGCAAGGAAGTTAATGCCCTCCCCATGAACCATAATTCCCAGATCCCCAGCTTTATTTTTTAAGTAAGTCTCCATTCCTTGCAGAATTGGAAATATGATGCACAATGCACAGACCATTTTGCCCATTTTTGTAAGCAAAACTGCCCCGTTCCTGCCTTTCAGGGTTTTCAGCCATTGAATGAAATCACAGCCATGTTTGGTGAACCCATTGTTTGCAGAGGAAACTCTGTGGTTCACTTCAGGGCCTTTTTTGGGAGAAGGACTTCTTTTCTGATGTTTATCTCAAAAACTCAGTTGAAAAATCAGGATTGTCATGAAGGACAGTAGTGTCTCTATCCAAAAAGACAAAGTAGAAACAAAGACAGGTGTTCATGACTTTTCTACTCAGGTCTTGATAACTATGTTCTTGAGTTAGTAATCATTTCAAATATTAGCCTGACAATGCATGCAAATAAAATTAGTCATTATTATATCTCTTTTATTATCTTTCTGGGAGGTCAAGGTTGCAGTTGGGAGAATGGGGGTTCTGCCAGCCCTGCAAGCTGGCATAGTGCCGTCATTCCCATCATTCTCATTTTAGCAAGGGGCATGTGTGTTAGAGCAGCGCATGGCAACTCTGCACCATTGTTACCTGGTTTTCTGGTGCGGTACTTGTTCTGGAGGAGTTGTATTTACTTTCTGCAGTACTACAGTTCATAATGGTGAGAATGTGAAGGTGCAGGTTTTAGTTCCGGCAGGAGGCTTGAGTGGGACTTCTTGCTCTTAGTGTAGGCATGGGGCTGAGGCAGAGAGTCAGGCAGATCCTCAGAAATTAAGTGTTTTGTTTTGTTTTTCAGAGTTTGAGATGTAGGAATGAAGGACCTTGTCGTGAAGGTGCCTGAATGTGTAGAGCCTGGGAAAGAACTGCAACCTAAGCAGGTGACTTTCACCCACTTACAGTAGTAACTGCAGTCCTGCACTGTGATGCCACTGGTCCAAGGAGGTCAGAAAAGTACGCAAGCTTCCAGGTGCAGATAGAAAATCATTTGAGTATTGTGTCTGCTTATTGAGAAACAGCACAGAGATGTCTGGTATACACATTTTTAAGAGGCCACTAGTACAATTCTATGGTCATCAAATAGGAATATACTCTAGCTGGTCATAGGTTAGGTTGGAGTTCCAGCTGTGCCCTTGTAAATGCATCCTGAGGTTGGAGCTGCGACCCAATCACAGCGCTCCCTCACAGCCAGCACCGTCCTTTCCACATGGGCTGCAACTCTGAAAGCAAACGTGAAAGCCCTGAGCCAGTGCTGGAGAGACTGAAGATGGGTCAGGAAGGGGAGGAATGAAGCTGGGCAGGACACAAGGGCTCCCAGGAAGTGCCTCAGTCTCTTCTCATGAGCCGGGCAAAAGACATAGAGCACCAAAATTTAACAGCTCTGCTCCTGAAGCTATGGGAAAGACGTTAAGGGATGTGTAGGATTTCCTAGTTTTATATGCAGTGGTGCCCTGGACTTTTCATATTGTGAGTTTGGAGGATCTTAGAGGAGATCAACCCTGACTGCTCTTTAGAAGGCCAGATACTGAAGATGAAACTCAAATACTTTGGCCACCTGATGAGAAGGAAGGATTCCCTGGAGAAGAGCCTAATGCTGGGAACAATAGATGGCAAAAGCAGAAGGGGACGGCAGAGGATGAGGTGGCTGGATGGAGTCACTGAAGCAGTTGGTGTGAGCTTGAGTGGACTCCAGCAGATGGTGGAGGACAGGAAGGCCTGGAGGAATGTTGTCCATGGGGTCGCGATGGGTCGGACATGACTTCGCAGCTAATAACAACAACAACCTCATTTGCACATTCCAGAATTGGTCATGAACCCAAATACAATTTACACTCAGAAATACATAGATTTAAAAAATTGGGATGCTTTTTGCAAACAAAATAAAAACCATTCAAAAATATGCAGACATTTTAAAAGTGTCTAATGGACAATATGTGCATTTGAACAATGGGCAAAAACATGCTTGAGTCAATGGATACATATTTTTAAAAATGTACAAAAATTTAGTAACTCGATGGAAAATGAAAGCAAAAACCTAAGCAAATCAAGTCTAACAGAATTGCCTTTCCCCAAGGAAAGTAGATCAGACTTCAGGGAAGAACAGGCCATATGGGAACCAGAGGCACTTTCTCCTGAACTATGCTAAAAGAAGATCACAGGCAAAACAGAGTCAGGAAAAATCCAAGTATGGCAAGTGGCTTTCAGACCATAAACCAAACAAATACACAAGGCAACTGGCACTGCATCCCTGAAGCAGTTCCTGCAAGCCTGCCTCACAAGCTTGCTGTGAGGATAAAAAGGAGCGGCACAATCTATGTATGTTTCCCTTGAACTCCTTGGAGAAAAGGTGTAAGTGAAACTATAAAAAATACATTAAAAAGAAGAGGGACTTAGTGGGAAGATACTTTGGTTGCAGGTACCGGTGTTTATAAATCCAAATAAATTCAGTGGGATTTATCAGTGCCAAGCAAATGAAAGGTCTCTGCCCTTTATGATAGATTTTTCTGGCTTGTAACTTCTTTATGCCAGTCTGTTTTTACTCATTCATTGAAAGTTGCAAGTCCTAGCTGGAGGTTGCTTACAGGTTTTTCATCTTATCAGTGGAAAATGGGTGACAGTAGCAAGAGTGCTTATACAGACAGCACCAGGAGCAACTTGACGTTTCAGCAGCTGCAGGGCTGTGTCCTCTGTTGGCTCCCCTCCTTTCTGGTGCCGGATAGACCTGAGTTACACTGTCAGTAGCTCTGCTCCAAGCACTGCGGTCTAGTGATTATTGGTATGTTCTCCAAATGCTCCAGTGTAGCATCAGTCCAGGCAGTGTGAAAAAATGAAATGATGGCTCCATCCAGCTGCTCAGCACAGCTCAAAATGCTGGGAGGGCTAAAGGAATGGAAGGCCAGAACAGATGTTAGAGCAGTGAGTTGTGGGGCGCTGGAGACCCTACAATTCTCTTAGGATGTCTGGTGCTGATGCCCGCATAAAGCCATCGGATATTGCTTTGGTGTTACTGCTTGGCTATTAGTATGACGAAGTTTACTAAACAACGTATTTCCATTTGTTTTAACCCATGTTATACAGAAAAGAAAGAATCCAGACGGCAACTCCACAGCACATATTAAAATTTACATCATCAGAAAAATACTGTTGCAATGCATTTATTTCATTTCAGATATTTACGCACCAGGACTTGCTTGTACTGCTACATTAGTCAGACAAATTCTTTATGAAGCTGCTAGCAGCTGGCCATCTTCTAATGCAATTTTCCAATCTAGTGCCCACTGGACATGCTAGACTATAATTCCCATCATCCTGACTATTAGCCGTGCTTGTTGTCACCAGTGGGAATTATACTCCAGAAATGTGTGGAGGTTGCCAACTTAAAGAAGGCTTTTCTAGCACATTAGTAAACAAGAGTAAATTGTTTTACATGCAGAATTGATGTATGTAATTTGAACAACCACAACTTATTTTTTACATTGGGAAAAATAATATTACTTGGTAAGAATCAGCAATTAACCAAGTATGCTTTTCCTCTATCCAGAAATGTGTATCTTTCACCCTTTCTTATGCACAGAGGGGCTCATGCATTTCAGTGTGATCCTGCGAAAAGGCTGAATAAATATTCCAGAGAGGCTGAGACAGGACTAGTGTCATTACGTTGCACTTAACTGGATTTGTGCAGGGCTACCACCATGCAATGTTCATTCAAGGCTTCCACAAAAGATTTGCTCAAGACCCCAGTCTACCTCCTACCAAAATGAAGACAAATAGTTTAGGCAAATAGATGTACTTTTACATATATAGAGACATTTCTTTTCAATGGTTTCATCCAATATAATTTCTATTTCTTGTCAGGATTATATTAAATTTGCATGGATAGAGGGAATTAAGATCTAGGAGGGCCAAGTATGCTCATTTTCAAAAGAACTGATATTAAGATTTTGATGTAAAATCAACCTTTACATTTGAGTTCCCATCCCTGCTAACACACACACACACACACACACACACATCACCCTATGATATTTTGTGAGAAACTATTTTAAAAAATGCAAACAGCATGGAGGTGTCCCTGCACAAATTCACTTAGGAGCAACATATTTGAAGAAGGGGAGGGTTTAAATTGGCGGAGAAAGTTATTTGGTTTACTGTGAACATTTGTATGGATTCTTAGATAAGAATGCTTCAACATTTCAGAAGGCTAGAAACAACTATTACATGGCAGAGGAAGAAGAACTGAAACATTCAGCGTTTCCCAAATTTGTACACCCTCCCAAATTTGTACACCAAATCTCTTTTAATATTCTGGTTCATGGGAAAGAGATCTCACAACAGGCAGTGAAAACTGGATCTATTTTGTAATGAATTACTTGAAAATCCCACCCCAAAGTAGTGAAGAGCCCTTGTCAACCATTTACTGCAATTAGAATTTGCTGCTAGTCACACAACAGCAAGGCCCCCTTGCTTCCCCCACCCTTGTACCTCTACCTTGGTGTTTTCCTTATTTGGAAAACTTGGGGATAAACTGGTCAAAGCTTGGAGTTGCACTCCGAACCAGGTCACTAAACTCACTTCTGTGGCTCTCTAAATCCAAATTCGTAACACATCATCAGAAATATTTTGATTCGGATAAGCTCAGCTTCACTTGAAAGATCTTTTGAGCCTGCTGAGAACTGACCAGACCAGACCAGCTCAGTTCAACTGGTTAAAAAAAAAGAACAAATGAAGTCTGTCTGGAATTACTTTCAAGATTGAAAACTTTTACTTCCTCATGTTTTTATTTCCCCCACGCCAGCTCTCTTCCAGCCCCACAACATAGCCTAAGAGCCATCCTCTCTACAACTTTATCCTCATCTTCCTCTTGCTTTCAAAAGCGCATCTCCATTACAAGGGCCTCTTGGTGCCAGTGGCATATTAATCAGAAACAATGAGCAGAGAAATGGTGCACATGCCACGGTTCCCTGAAAGCATTTTCAATGTGTTTGTTGTTATGAGATTGAAAGAAAGTGGCTTTTGGAGAAACAAATGATGCGATTCAACATCAAAGCAGCATAGATAGCAAGAGTCATCCATTAATAGCAGCACACCCTTCAGTATATATCAAGGCACCGCACCACTGAAAAGGACAGCTGCTTACAGGAGCTGGGAACGCGTGCCATATGCAGCTCCAAAGGTCACACATATGAGCGTCTGCTTCAGCTACTTCTAGATCAACAGTCCTCATTAAAAATTGAAGTTCTTTAGAAAGCCAGACTGCTTGTAATTCAGTAATTACTGATCCAGAAATGCAATCTTGAGAGACCTGATTAATCGTGTGTTTGTAGGGCTGGGGTGGGGGAAGGTGGCAAACACAAAACAAGCTGGAGCTAGTGAGCTTTGGGGGTGTGCCCACACCTTTCTGTGAATGCATTTCTTGGTTTGGGAGAAAATTAGTAATATGCTTAGTCCAACAGTTGGTGCCACAAAAGCTGGAAGCCTACCATTATCATAGGAAGAAACAGGGGGAGGCTCTGCATTATCAGTACCGGTCTATGAACAGGCATGCAGCTGAATCCATCCGAGGGCACAAATTCCTATGCATGTTTAGACAGAGAATTCTACAGCTTCCAAATTTCCCAGCCAGCCATGTTGAGGCTGTGACACACTGAGAGCTGTGTAACTTTTTTCTGTCTAAATATGCATAGGATTGTACCCGCAAGGATCTACCTATCAAATGACTAGCTACTAAACTGAAAATGCAGTTTTGCTTATGATAATAATTAGGAGGCTATGAGTTCTGTTGCTGTTGGTATTGTTTTTAAGATGTCAAATAGAAGTGCATGTTTGCCTAATCTGCAATAAACACAAGTTTAAAGGAACCACCATTCATATTTAATTCAGAGTTTATAAATACACATCAATTCAAATGATTCTTTCATTTGGATTTATATTGTTTGAATTTAATGGCTTGCACAATACCTCGATTTGCATCTGGGAAGCTGGAAACCATGTGTCCAAAATGCAGCGGTGAGAGATGGGAGGGGAGGGAAGCATGCAGTCAGCACTCAACGTGTAGGAAGAGTGCATTTGTCTCAGTTACACCTCAAAAGCTCCCATCATTTCAGTGGTAATTCCCACATCAGCTCTCTTCAATGTTTCTAGAGCTTCCCTGGAGACAGCAGGAAAGGGCTGGGTTGTGCAGGCCTAAACAATACTCAAGCAAACTTCGCTTGCCTTTGCGAGAAAGCCCTTGTTTCTTGACATCTGAAGGCTTCCGCCAGTGTGTCTGCCTTTGCGAGAGCACTGAAGAAGCTGTTCTTTCTCTCTCTAATCAAGCTTCCTCCTTGTCATATGTGTGCCTCTTCTACAGTAACAGCCACATGCTCCAGGCTGAGGGGAATCTTGAAAAGCAGAGGATCCCAAGGAGCTGACATACTTTAAGGACCGCTTTCGAGTTTGGCATGGCTGATCTCATCAGCATCTTATTCTTGTCTTTCCAGTACCTTGTATTCTTAGTTCCTAGGCCCTTTGTATTTACCATCTCTCATGGTATCACCCCTCACTTCCTTTCCCTTTGTGGTTGTGTTTATGTGACACAAAGCAGCATGGGGGCGAGGGAAAAAATTTGTGATGTAGGTGAAACTTGCTGCTACTGTTTATTTAGTAATTTCGTTGTGTGACCTGCTGTGCTAGCTGCCTATTTAGACTGTTCCCTGGTTGGCTATGTTCACCTTCTATTCCATTCTGCCCTGGTATGTTATCTGACATTCTTGTTTTTATCAATGGGGCTCCTGTCAGCTACCTGGGATAATTAAGTCAGGGTCAGAAAAAAACCCAAGTGAGAAATTACAGTAATATTACCCTGGGCTTCTTCCTTTTCTGTCACATCTGGCTATTCCATGTCCTGTTCTTCCCAGCCTAGCAAAAAAATAACCAGCATCTGCATTGCCCCTGGAACCCTCACTATTAATGAGAGGCGTAACAGTATGTCTCTAGCGAAAAAAAAAAAATTCACTGTTTCTTGATGGCATGTTACTAGAGTAGGAGCTGCTGTCAACATCCTGGTCTCAATTAGGGCCATTGCGACTTGCATGTTGGCCCTAAGACCAATATATAAAAAATGAAACTCCTTTTAGCAATCTACATCTAGACATATAAAAAACCTTATTAGTTTGGACTGGGGGAAAGCATTGGTTCCTGAGAAATGCACACACTTCACCAGGTATGTACCTTATCCTGCCTTACCCATGGAGCTTACCTGCAATGCAAACCAGTAGCTATAGATATTACCTGAAGTGTCTGATCTGGCCTAATCTTGGAAGCTAAGCAGGGCCAGGCCTGGTTGAAATCTGGATGGTGACTCAAAGTTGTGACCGTCTAAAGAGCTTCAGCTATGGGCATTATAGAAAGGTGGTGGTGGTGCTGGTAATAATAATAATAATAATAATAATAATAATAATAATAATATCAGAAGTTTGGGGGAACCAATCCCCATGTCCTCATGTTGAATATCTGCTGGGTCCCACCACTGCAAACCCCTACTAGCTACATATCCTACTATCCATCCATAATTAAAGGAGTCATACATAGTGGCGGGGTGGGATTTCTTCTTGAATAGGTTTTCTGTATTACATATTCATGCTGATTCTGTTGGGAAGCCAGTAGTCCAATATCACTTCTGTGCTGGTAAACAAAGAAGCCGAGTCTCATCTGGACCTCATTTATTACCTCAGTGAAGTCATCCACTCAAAACTTACTAATGCATTTACACAAAACTTAACCTAAAAAGAGAACATTTTAAAAGTAATATTATATATTAATGGTACAGATTAAAATCAACAAATTATCACAAGCTAAGCACACCTCCTGCACTACACACATATATTCAAGTAATCACCGCACAATATGACTACATTCAGTAATCTCCTCATCTCCTACCACTGCCCTTGACAGCAGACGGATAGCCCTTCCCTCCCCTGCTTGGCTCATGCCTCTGGTGATGTCAAGTCTGTCATGGCATCTACAAATAGGGGAAGGGGATATTCTGAAAGCAGACCAGGGAAAGTAGCAGCGGCTCCCAGTCCTCTCCCTCTGCTGCCATTCTATATACAGCTCCTAAATAGTTTACGACTATGGCAGTGAAAAGCCAGTGAACAGTTTAAAAATGGAATTAACAGCAAGATGTTTAAAAAGAGAGTTCCTTCCAGATGACAACCATCACCACCTACCCGTGGCCACCCCAGAAGATCCTGGCATCCGGCAAAGTGCTGTTATGTCTTCATGTAGTGTTGCTCCAGGAAGCTTTAGGCTGGAAGAAATTGTAAACACCAACTGGCATCTGCTAGTAGGAACTCTGGCAATGGAACTGTGTTTCGTCTCCCTGAAGTTTGCTCTCCTCAAAACAGGCAGTGTGTTTCAGTTTCCCATTCCCACCTTTTTACTGAGCAGCATTTGACTCATCCTTACTCAAACCCTTCTACCTTGCAATACTCAAGGCCTGTACCAAGACGTAACACGGTAACAGGAAAAATCATTTTTCTATTAATATGTCTCTCATCCACATGGTGCCAACACCACCAGGGGATTGGTTGCGAGTGAGTGCTTATATAAATTTGGTTTTGAAAAATCTGTGATAGTACTGGATCATATTCATGTGCTTTTGAATGCCATCCCTGATGTGGAGATTAACAGCTGGACTGGAGAAGTAGATAAAAAGAGTCCTTGAGTTGCAAAGAGACTTACCCCTTTCTCAAGCCTGGAAGAATAAACACCCATTACCTGTTGTTTCATGCACCCTCATTCTTACTGATTTTGCTGCATATGCATGCTGTTATCACCATAGGTGAAAGAACACACAGAAACTATGGTATTCTAGAGCATTTCCCAGCCCAGGGGACACAACATGAGTGTACTCTAAGCAGCTTTCCCCCTAGCATCCCTTGATGTTATGACTTTAATCATGTTTTCCTCCTTGTTATATGTGGCTTGTCTTTAGAAACTGCCACATGTTCCTCCTTGTGCAAAATTCTGACAGCAAATCTTTCCAAGGACCTAACATATTCTTAGGGACCATGTCTGTACTGCTGATCAGAGCAAGAATTACAAGACCCATTCACAGCAGGTTGCTGAGCTCAAGGAAATGGTGTATTGAGATGTGCTTTGAAAAGATTATTCCTCAGGGACAAGAAAGGGGAGAGGAGGAGAAAAGCCCAAAACACAACAGAAGAAGAAGAAAAAAGTAGGCTTTCATGGTGGAGCTAAGAAGACTCAAGGGAAATGTTGTTTGATACAATGGAGGTTAAGGAATAGTTTTTAAAGATTTCAACAGGAAAAATAATAAGCAGCACTGGATTAGGGAAGTCATAAGTTCCTTTTTTAGACAAAATTCTCATTAAAAATCCTTGGGTTTGAATTTTTCAACCACCTATCATTGCACTTGCCAATGTCGGCAACAACAAGGAAGTTTGCATGTGAAGTGATGTGTATGTCATAACCACTGTGTGGTGTGTGAAATGAGGTTCAGCTCATGGATTTCTATATGCCAACAGTGTAAACAGAGCTGAAAAGCTGTGACATTTTTCATTATTGGAGACAAGTGCCTCCCCTTTTCAGGGCTTTGGATTCAGATTATTATTATTATTATTATTATTATTATTATTATTATTATTATTACTACTACTACTACTACTACTACTACTACTATTGTTGTTGTTGTTGTTGTGAATGGAAGGGTCCATTTATTTCTAGAAGGGCTGGAAGTCCAGTAGAAGCTTACAGAAGGGAGAAGAATTTTGTTTTCAGTTATTTCTTCTCCCCACTGCAGTCTTCTTAATCATCTCCCATATTGTTCGGTATGGTCATCCAATCTTCTAAACCATATTGGGAGTGGGCAGAAGGAAATGAGGAATCACTGGAACTTGCATCTGTCCCCTTGCATGTGTGGAAATGTTCTGGGAACAATATTCCACTCATGGTATCACTGGATTCAACTGAGGTTTTCAATTGTGTATTTCAAATATCATCTTTGAAACAGGTGTTTGAAGTCATCATTCACATTGGTGCAACCCTTATGAATTTGTGATAGGAATGTTCAGATTTTGTTAAATCCATTCCATCTCTGATGATTGTCAGGAATATCTTGTTCTGTCTTCTATTCATTGAAGACTTTAGTCCCATTTGTACTGAATCAGTGCTAATTCACACTTCACATTAATTCTAATTCTTCACATTAGGATATGTGCCTGATCACAATGGTGAATTTACAAATGGTGAATTTGCAAAAGTCCTCCTAAAAGTTAAAAAAGTTCTAAAGGTCTAAAAATCCACACAACTCAGAAAAAGCTGGTGCACTGCAGAATCTGTGGGCTGGATTCACAGAAATCTGAGCTCATTTGACTGCATTATGATTTCTGTGAAATCCCTAGTTGGTGGACCTGTCCCCTCTATTAACAGTGAGCGACTGACCCAAAGTCACTCTGTTAGCTTCATGGCCAAGTCAAGACTTGAACCTCGTTCTCAGGATCTCCAACCAACCTGCCACAAGCACATGTACCTGGAATGCATCCCAAATCACTAGAACTAGACTCATAAGCCTCACGGCTCTGGAAGGTGAAGATGCCTTAGCATCCAATGCTATGTACACTTTCCTGGGAATAAGCCCTATTTAACTCAGTGGGACTTATCTCTGAGTAGACATGCACAGAATTGCACCATTAATGAATAACTGATGGGTTGGCAGCTAAGGTTCTCTATGCATGTCTATCACTGGAATATAGAAGAAGACACTCTTAGAATTAGGGGTGTTTGCACCAACAAAGGGAATATCTTAGTAAATAAATAAGACCAAATTCCTTGGCATAAACTGAATAGCATCTCCTTTCAAATAGAATCTATGCCTTTCCCATTTTTGTTGCGAGATGCACTTAATTTAAGAATAATCCAATACATTCGTCTTTAACCCAGTTTTAGCACAGTTGAGCTAAAATCTGAATCTTTCAACAATCTGCTCAGATCTATACCCCATTTACAAGAATTTCAGAGAAACTATCTCCTTCATCTGAGTGGAAAGCTTCCCTGAGGCACAAACACAACTTCAGATTGATTTCATTTAATATTTCAAACTGCTGTCTGCAGCTCAGCCTCCATCTGCCATCTGCTTTAGCGGTTTGCAACGACATTGAGTGCATTATTATTGTGTTTGCTGAAGCACGGCCATTGGTAAAATATTAATTTTCAGAGTTTATGAGATTTGTATGAAAGCATATTTATCAGGACAATCAAAATTAACCATTTAGGGTTCCAGCATCCAAAATAACATCACAAAGCAAAATTGCCATTTATATGTGAGTCATATCACATAAGTGAGAGCTTTCTCTGATTATTCCCTCCCTCTGAAGGAGCTGCTACTGCCAAAAAAGCAAGCTGGTTTTTAAGCTGAAAAGTTGCTTATCCCTTTGCAAGTAGAAATGCTGCAAAGGACACTTCCAATTGTGACGTTCTTTTATTCATAGGGAGCCATTGCTGCAGGTTGGGTAGAGTGTTTAACTTTACAAAAGGCTAGCTATGTTTACAACTAGAGCTTCTGAAGTAACAGCTTGTCAGTTTAATGTTCCACCAATGCTTGAGCTGTCATTTGTTTTAATTTTGCTTTAACACACACCATATTGCACTCTGTTTCAGATAAACTCTGTAAGGTGTTGGTTTTCTCAATTAAAAGTTCAGAACTTCACGAAGTTATTTCTTTGTTTACGTATTCTAAAACTGCCTTCATCCTTGTTGATATCAAGGACGTGTATAAGATCATTTAGTTAATCATATAAAATACGATCACTTACAAAAAAAAAGAACAAGTCTGTGCCCCTGGACAGCCTCGAAGGAGAGATGCTGTGACCCTTGAAGAGGAGATCTCATGGATGCACTGGAGTATACAACTTGATGGTGGTAGGTCAGTGGAGGAAAAGTGTTGCTCTCCAGCTTGGATTGGTTGTAATGGTATCCCCATATAGGTTACCAAGCTTTGTATTCTGATCCAAAGAATTCCAAAGCTCAGCAGAAAATGGCTGGGTTCACCCAAACCAACATGCTATGGTAGTCTTTTGTTGGTCTGTCACATTGTCCAATTCCTGTTGTAACATCTCAGCATGGTAGATTTAGTTTTGAGAAACCATGAAGAGAAATAATAACCTTCATACCATGATAGCTTGTTGCAGCAGCCAAACCAGAAAGCACAACTCATTGTAGCACAGAGGCCAGGCAGCTAAGCCAAAAACACCCCAGACAACTACCAATAGGTGCAACTGTCAGGCATCCCACTCCTTGTGCCCTAAAGATCTTTGGGACAGGAGCAGGTGATCCAGTGGTCAGCACTGGGAGATGAACAGTCTGCTCAGTTTCCCCACTGTTGTTTCCATACAAGCAGGCGCAGTGATAGTGCATTGGGTGGCAGTGCCTGGTTGGCAGTGCCTCTGAGGATTCACCCACTGCCATCCCCTTGCTTGCCCGAGGGAAGTTTCTTATATGTGAAAGCCAAACAACAGCCGGAGCAAGACTCTGCTGAGCAGCACTGCAGAAAGGGACAAGGTCACTCCACAGATTCTCACTCTGCCCCTTTCATACACACCAGAGCAAAGCTTCTCATAGATGGAAACAAGATAGCAGCCGTGGTGAGAAGCAGCTGGTGGCTGTGGGTTGGAGGCTGTGCATTGCAGCCAATCCCCCTTATTCAGCAGACAGGGGCTGTTATAAGCTACCTTGAACAAATCTAGCACAGATTTGGACTGCCTGGTTGGGGGTAGGAGGAGGAATAGAGCTGCCAAGGATGGTGGTTTTCATGCTGCAGCATCACTCACTCATGAGCAAAGACAAGCTGGATTCACCTCGCTCTGGAGCAGACAACCTCCCTCCATGTACTTACACAGACACAGCTACAGGCGATCCCTTGCCAGAATGGAGGGATGGCATGGAGGCATTCCTCAAGCTGTGGCTGCTGCTCCTGCCACTCAGGGGCTTCTTACTCCTGCTGCTGCTCATGCAGGTAGGATGGGATGGAAAGATCCACAGCAGTGCAGAGCCCCCACTGTCACCACTGCTGCCCTACACCTGCCTCTCACCTCTGTTGCTGATAGGCTGTGGTGATCATGGAAGGGGGCACAGCTCCTTTCTGCAGCATCACCCAGATTCTCCCCCCGCCCCTTTTGCTTGCATATGGCTCATGTGCACCCTCTCCTTCTGCAGGGGTCCCCTCTGGAGCAGGAGGGGAAGGTGCCTGACCAGCTCTTGCCTGCATTTCAGGGTATGAGTCCTGTTTGTGCCTCAGAGACTCCTGGCCAGCCATGGCTGGCTAAACTCAGCTCGTGATCATGGCTGTCAAAGCACAGAGCCTCATCCTTCCCTGTGGTGCCTCCCACAATGCTGCCTGGAAGCCTAAAAGGGAGGAAAATGGTGGGCAGAGAAGAGTCAGCATGACTATTGGGCACTTCCATGGGGAAAGCAATGTGGCTGGTGGAAACTGCTTGTCGTGCCTGAAGCCCTGACAGAGACAGCACCTCACAAGGAGGTCTTGTGCTTGGGACCCTGTATCCAAAAGCCAACCCCACAACCTAGCTTGGGGGTGGCTGGGCAGATAGCTTCACCTCCCCCTGACTCTCGCCCATTGAGCAAACACCTGAGCCCACATCAAAGCAAGAGAGCCCCGAGGGAAAAGACACTACGCGTTCTACTCAGAAGGAGCCAGAGCAGGCTGTCCCTCCTCCCACTGATGCTGAACTTCCTGAACATGACACAGGAGATGCAGGGGCGTAATAGACTTTTCCCTAGCTTTTCCCTTTTCCCAATCGTAGAAATCTGAGGAGGTACGAGCAAAGGCAGGCCTTGTTACACCAGAGGGAAGAAAGGCGTGACCTGGAGAGCTAGTCCCACGTGGGCTCAGGCAGAGACACCACAAGAGGATTAACATACTGTCGAGGTGCTGCTCAACATATAAACAACCCACACGTACACGAGCAATAAAGCTAAAGTCCTTTATTGCTACTTGTCTACAAGATTTACAACTCTATAAATAAGCTCTTCTGCTGAGGTCTTTGGAATGCAGATGTTGATCCTCAATGGGCAGGGAGTCAGGGGGAGGTGCAGCTATCTGCCCAGCCACCCCTGAACTAGGTTGTGGGGTTGGCTTTTGGATACAGGGTCCCAAGCAAAAGACCTCCTCGTGAGGTGTTGTCTCTGTCGGGGCTTCAGGCACAACACTGCTCAGGGTTGCATGCCATGACAAGTCAACCTAGCCAGTGAGTGAGGCTGTAGCAAGTATAAATCCCAGTATTATCTTGCAAACTGAAGCAAAGTCAGTTGCCCTAGACAGTCACAGCACTGTATCTACGTATCTCAGCAGCTCCAATAGGGCAGAAAAGCTAAAAGGGTAACACTGAACAGTTGCCACCATTCACCCACATGTCAGTCATTTCCATTAATAAGCTGTTATGGATCTACCACATTTCCCACTCAAAGGTAGCTGTGTTCCTTTGGGGAGTGAAGCAGTTGTATAAATATAGCACAGTTTGCATAGTATTTTAGGATTCTCATGGGTAATAAGACCTACTTAATCCTTTCATTAATATCTTAAAATCCCTGGCAACTTCAGTTAGATTTGAATGTTCTCTTTTTATTACAAATTATTCAAAGAGATGACACTGCCTGTGTGCTGGAGACACTGATGTGTTTCTAAGAGAAATATACAGATAGGACCATAAAGGAAGATACTTAGAGTAGCACACTTACTTGATAAATACTCTAACTGGTCTGCTCCAGCTAAGTCAGATTCTGTGCAAGGCAAAACAGGGCAAATTCAAAGTACAAGTCGGTTAAGTAAGAAGAGTAAAAAAAAAAAGAATCCAAATGTATATACCACTATGGTTTAGTCACAATGCAAGGATAAAGGCCACTAGAGCTTAAGCCAAAACATTATTCCTGCAACTACTGTGCTGTTACTGAAAGCTCATGTAATGGAGCCAGACTTTCCAGAGATTCACCCAGGGATCTGCAGCAATACATTGCAGTCCTCTGACAAGTTGTACTTAAGAGGATGTTCTTGCTCTCAGGGAGTCCTTTTCTCTTGAGTAGGCCCACTTTGTAATCAATCACCTTACTGCCCTTTCCTTTGAGATGGCAATGCTCAAGGGACACCCAGCCTCCATCAAGCTTCCCTGCTCCTGCAATGAGTTCAAGTTCTCCCAACAATTCTGACAATTCTGATGACAATTCCTTTATGTCATCAGTCTCTGGGAGTTCTAGCTTCTTCTTGGAGGATTCCTCCACTGCGGCCATGACAATGGGAAGGTGCTGTACTTCACACTTGAAAATGTTCACTAAATGGTCTACTTCTGTATAGGTAATGATAAGGCTGTGTATGACTTGCCAGCTTCTTTGTTATGACCTTTGTTGTCATCCTTGGAAGAAGTTCACCTCAAGACCAAAATGAGAAGAAGATAATCTTGCTTAGCTATCATTGCTATGTGCTATCAAGTTGTTTCTGACTTCTAATCTCAAAACTGGGGCTTCCTTCATCTCATGCTTGAAATTCCTTCTTCTGCCTTCAACTTTATTTAACATTGTCTTCTCCAGGAATTCTTGTGTTCTCATAATGTGACCAAACTGCAACAGCGTTATTTTCATCAAGTTTGTTTCCAGAGAATGCTCTGGCTTAATTTGTTCTAGGGAAAACTTGTTTGTCTTTGAAGGCTCAAGACCATTCACAATTCTCTCTTCCAGCACCAGATTTTTTTTCTTGTTAGCTTTCTTCATTGTTCAGCTTTTACACCCATGCACAGTGATCAGAAATGTAATAGTACAGATGATCTTGGCCTCGGTCACCACTGAAATTTCCTCACACTTCCTTCATTGTTACCCTTCCAAGTTTCAATATCCTAATTTCTTGGCTGCAGTTTCCCTTTGAATTGTTGGCTGAACAAAAATTTACATCATCTTCCTCAATTTCAATTACTTTATTGTTGACCTTAAAGCTTTGCAATTTTTCTGTAGACATGATTTTTGTTTTCTCAATATTCAGCTGCAGTCTGCTTTTGACTTTCACCTTCATTAAGAGTCGTTTTCATTCACTGCTGCTTTCTGCCACTAATACAATATCATCTGTATATCTAAAATTATCAACGAATCTTCAACCAATCTTCACACCACCTTCAACTGAACCTAATCCAGTTTCCCCTGTATGTTCCGCATACAGATTGAACACATAGAAGGATAAAATAAACCACTCCTGTCTGGCATCTTTGTCCAAGGAAAACTATTCTGTTCCTCTTCATTCTGCCTCCCAGTAGCTTCTTGTCCACAACGTTTTGCATCAGGAAGAACCAGAGATGGGCACCCCATTTTGTTCAGAACCATGCATAGCTCCTTGTGAACTACATCATCAAAGGGTTTGCTGTAGTTGATAAAGCATAGACTGATCATCTTCTGAAATTCTTTGGTGCACTCCATTAACCAACATATATTTGCAATATGATCTTGATTACCTCTTCTTTTTCACCTTGAACATCAAAATTGGTTCACTCCATAGAAGATAAAATTCCTCATTGCAATTCCTTGAGCATCAGCATGGAAAAAGTGTGCAATGGTCCTATGGTTGCTGCATTCTTTTGCACCTCCTTTCTTGAATATTGCAATGCATATGAAAATGGTCCGGATACTGCAGCTGGTACAAAATAGAGTGGCCAGACTGCTGACGGGGACCAGTCGTTATTCTCATATAACACCGGTCCTCTATCAGCTCCACTGGCTTCCAGTTGAAGTCTGGGCCCAATTCAAGGGGCTGGTTTTGACCTATAAAGCCCTAAACAGCTTGGGACCAGGATACCTGAAGGAACGTCTCCCTCCTTATAAGCCCTCATGCCCCTTAAGATCTGTGGGAGAGGCCCTGTTCTGAGAACCCTCCCTAAAGGAGGTAAAAAGGACATCTACTCGAAACAGGGCCTTCTCTGCAATGGCGCCCAGATTATGGAATTTGCTCCCCAGCGAGGTTCACCTGGTGTCAAGCCTATATGCTTTTCAGTGCCAGGTTAAAACCTTTTTATTTAATCGTTATCTTAAAAATTAGTATTTTTACCATTGCTTTTGTTTTGCTTTGCTTTGATTGGGATTTATTTGTATTGGCTTTGATAATTTTATTGTATTGTTTTACTGATTGTTCTTATGGTTTTTGATTTTAAACTTGTAAGCCATCCTGAGACACAATAGTGAAGGATGGCGTACAAATGATTTAAATAAATAAATAAATAAATATTTAACGTTTGCAGTCTGTGGGCCATGCTTTTGTTTTCCACGTTTGTTGACATGGAAAGGATTGTTAGGATTTGGACCAACTCATTCTCTGTAGCTTGAATTAGTTCTATTGCTACCCTATCAATTCCAGGTGCTTTGTTCCTTCCTGGTGCTTTCAGAGCTGCTTTCACTTTTCTTCCTAATATTTCAGGCTGTTATTCACAGGATTCATCTTCAAAGAAGTTTGTCATCTTTCTATTTCTTCTGTATAGTTCTTCCATATATTGTTTGCACCTCCTATATTTTCACCTGGTGAGACAGTATCTTTCCATCTTGGTCCTTCAGTATTCCTAATCCAGGTTTGAATTTTCCTTTGATTTCTTGGGTCTTCTGGAAGGGGGCTCTTGTTTTTCTTCTTTTGTTGTTTCTTCTATTTCTTTGCAGTGTATTGCAATGTATTTTTTTGTCTCTACATGATAGTCACTGAAAGATTCAGGATTCTGACCCTATTTCTGTCACCTTTTGTTTTTGCTTTTCACCTGTCTTTAGCCATTGTGTGTGTGTTATCCATCTAAGATATTTCTTTCTTTTTGTTACACCAGTTGTCTCTCGGCATTCTTCTTTAATGAGCTCTCTGATTTCAGCCCACAGTTCTTTCAGCTCATGGTCAGTTGGGTTCAGTAATCTGTAAATCTGTAAATTCCTCAGGAATGTTAAGTTGCATTTTGGCACAATGCCCAAGTGAACCTTTTTCAGCTTGGCTCTGATTTTTGGTATTAGGAGTTCATACCACTCCCACAGTCTGGTCCTTGTCTTGTTTTGGTGGCAGGAATGCAGCTTCTCCGACTCCTCCTTCCAATTGGGTAATTTATTTAATTAATGTATAGGCCATCTGATAACGGCCATGGATACCCTCATATGGTTGGTTGCATAAAGTATGTATTTGCAATAAATAGATTGTTGGCTTCACACAGTTCTATGAGTCCTTCTCCTACTTCATTTCTGTCCCATAGGCCAAATTCTCCCACAACACTGAACTTTGCTTTGTGTCCTATTAGTGCATGGCAGCCAGCTATATCTTGTTTTGCTGTGTTAATATTTTCCTCGTGGACATGAGTATAAAGTTTTTATTTTTTCTTCTTCTTCTTCGGCATCTGTTGTTGGAGCCTAGCCTTGTATGATGATTATGTTAACAAGTTTTCTAAGAATTCTGATAGAAATGATTTGGTCAGACTTTGCAGTATAGCTGTTTAATGTCTATGATACATTTTGCCTCAGTATTAGAGCCACACCCTTTCTTCTGTATTTGTTATTGCCAGAGTTTCACTGAAAATGCCCCATTTCAGGCCACTTTGATTAACTCACTGTGATGTTTAACTGTTCCATTTCTGGCTTTACAGTTCTGAGTTGCTTTGATTCATACTCCTCATGTTCCATATTCCCAGCATTAGACTTTCCTTTCACCTCTGTTCATACCAACCACTAGACTTTCTATCAGCTTTGATCTAGTTGTGTCATTAGCAAGAGCAGTATTTCCTCTTGTCTTTTCCTCTTCCACAGTAGCTAGTCTAGTGCTTTCTGAGCTGGGTCTCATCTTGTTTCATTTTGGATTGGTTCATTATAGGATTTTCAAGGTAAGAAATATTCAGAATAGTTCATCATTGCTTTCTTCTGTGTAGTACTAACCAGAATTAGTTTGAGAAGCCTGACATTGAATGTGAAGATCCTCCACCAGTTTTATCTTCAATTAGTACTGCTGCCCACAATCTGCCCTTCAGAAGTTACTCTGCTGTTATCACTATTAGGGATAACCATTCCCTTCAGGGAACCAAGGTTCCATTTAGATGCCAGGAAGCACTTCCTGACAGTCAGGACCCCGAGGGTGTGGAATGGGCTTCCACGAGAGGTCGTTGAGGCCCCATCGGTGCGGGTGTTCAAGGATAGGCTGGACATGCACATGGTGGGCATGTCGTGAGCGGAGCCGGCTGGTGCCAGAGGTCAGACCAGATGGTCCGGGAGACCCCTTCTGACTCGCTCTGTTTCTATGTTTCTGCTGATGTGACCATTACTCCTGAAGACGGTGGATGCATCTTAGAGTGATGTCTCCACTTTGTCCATTCCACCTTGGAGGATCCTGCTAGGAGACCAGCCTAATGAGACAGTCTGGCTTCCTGGTGGCATTTATCTTGCCTTCTCTAACATTTTCTACCTTCACCTTGGTATGTTATGCATCCTGGGGGGAGGGGGGCTCTTTAAGGTGTGCACAGAATTTTAGCTACTAATATTTATTTATGACTTTATGTATTATAATTATATATTGCCTTTTTCCTGTAAGGAAGCCAAGGTGGCTTACATAATTCTCTTCTTCCACTTCTTCTTATCTTCATGTCAGTGCTGTTAGGTAGATTAAGTTACACTATTTTAAAGGAGCAAATAAATTTAGATTCACTTCAGTCTGTTTTCAAACCCAGGTTTTGGCTGGGTTTTTGGGTTTTTAGATACCCAAAGAAGTACCCAAATACTTTAGAAGAAAGAAGTATTATCAGGCATGGAGAAACCTGAAAGTGTTAGAAATGCTAAAACTTTACAGTGAAGGAGGGAAGGAGTTGCTTCGGGTTCCTTAAAAAAACAAAACAAAAAGATAGGAAATAAAGGTAACAATAATAAAGCAAAATAATAAAATAAGACCTGTCTGTATAGACAAAGCTTTTTCTTATCTTGTTATTTCCACCCTGTTCTCTTCCAAAGTAACATCCCAGTTGTATAATTCCAGTCTTGTGTAGCCTCATGGGCAATTTAAATGTATATTAAAGATCACCCTTCCAGGCACATCACTTTGAATACTGTCTGATACCATTCACAACATCTGTGTCACATCAGCTGCAGAGCCCAGGGGAAACCTGAGAGTAGGAATCTGTTTATAAGGCATCCCTGGGATTTCCCCCCTGCCTTCACTTTCAAATGGGCACTTGGAGTGGCTTTTTGACAATGTACAACATTGCTGTTTTAGTCAGCAATTTAAACAGAACCGAAACAAAACAGGAGCTCAGGATAAAAGAAATATATATTCAGTTCATCCAGTTAGAAGAACAGTGGTGCCTATACATTTTCATTGTATGCAAACATACATACAAATATATTAATAAAAACTGATTAAGCAGAATGGATAGAATGTGCTGATGCAAAGGGACTGTATGATGGAGATCCATTCATTTCTGGATCTGAAATAATGAGCTAAACAAGCAAAAAGCATTTCAAAATGCAGTTACACTGTCTCCAATGTATGACAACCCTCTGAATGGAAGCTCGCCCCCCCCCCCCCGCACCCCATCCCCCTGCAAATATCCTTTCTATGTCAGCCTTGTTCAACTCTTGTAAATTCAAGGCTGTGGCTGCATTTATGGAGCCACTCTGTCTCACATTTTGTCTTGCCTTTCTTCTGCCTTCACCTTTCCCTATCATGATTGTCTTCTCCAGGGAGTTCTACCTTGGGCCCAAAGTATGACAGCCTCAATTTTGTCATTTCTGCTTCTAGCGAAAGTTCTGGCTTGATTAAAATACATCATTTTCAAATGTGCATGAACAAATACATACATTTGAAAAATGCCCACAAGCATGCTTTGTAGAATAAAAATACATAGGTTACCCAAATATGCACTCCTAATGCATAGATTTGGAAAAATGTGCACAAAAGAATCTATACATTCTCATGTTTTTTAAAAACTTACAATCAGATACAGGCATGAGATGGAACAAGCTTGAAGGAGGAAATTGGATGACTTCAGTGAGATCATCAATTCTGGCTATCTATGTGCTTTGCATTTGCTGGAGCAATGAAAATGAAGGCTCCACCAGGGACTCCTCACAGGGTTGTGGCTCGCTCCTCCCTTCCGCACCTTCTGGAATTCCCTCCCAGTGCTAGCCTGATGTGGGTCTTGCCATCTCAGGACACAGCCTGCACAGCGTCATGATCTCAGTGAGGGTGGAGGAGGGAGGGTGCCCTGACCCCAGGTGCAACTCAAGAATGGAGCTGAGACTCCAAAATATTTCATAGCCATCTGGACAGTGTCTAGGAACCATAGGATTTTGCCCTTTCAGCCATTCCCTAGTATTTTATGATCTCTTCAAACTGGAAGAATGGGCACCAAAATGGCAAATGCAGTGCATTTCAAGCAAGTGGAACAGGAAAAAACACCACTTAAAATATAAGCTGATGAAACCTACACTATGGATGAGTGGTGACTGACCAAGAGAGAGCTCTTTGGGGTTGCATTGTCAACCATGGGTGCAGCTTCTTTGAAAGAGGCACATTCCATGAGAGGCAGAACTGAAAACAAAACTTCTAGAGGAACCCTATAGTACTGAGGGGAGTGGTAGATTAGCAAGGGCCAGTGTTCTTGCTAATCAAAAGGTACTTGTGCTGCATCCCTTTGAGGCCAGGTTCCAACATCCTGCTGGAAAGGAGGAAGCAGCTTCCGTCCCTCTGCAATTAATTTGGTCATGGAAGCATCTGGTTCATTCTGTCCAAACTGATGGCAAGCTTCCATGGTCACAGGGGTGCTGCTACAGTATGGATATGCACGCACACATGCTCCATGTAATTTGGAAAGCCACATTGTCAAGGAAGACACAACTGGGGGAGGGGGGGATTAAGCCGTAATCTTTCACATAAATAATTAAAGCCCATTAGCTAATTGGAAGGATTGCAGCTGCTGCCAGAGTGGTTAATAAAAAGAAATCCTTTGAACTAGTCTCTTTGAAGACTGCAAGTGTTTGAAGTCACAGGTAAGGCCAATTGATACTGTTGCATGGAGATTGAATGTTTGGTTATGGATAACAGGGAGGGAGGGACAAAATGCTAGTAATTTGTGCTGGCAAAGTGCTGACAATGGAGGAGGAATTCCTTCTAGTGAGAATAATGGCCACAAAGATAACAAAATGGTACAGGTGAGATGACCTTTTTCCTCACAGTGCCCCAGTGCTTTTAGTACCTGCGGAGCAGGAAGAAGCTCTTAGGAAATAATTTTTAAAAAATAAATAAATGTTGTGTGAAACTTTTACAATTCTACCTATTAAAGCAGCAGATCCCCTATCAGGAAGATAATGGCAACACTAATTTAACTAAAGAGAACTTAAATCATGTAGATATATATGCATGTGTGTTTTATTAACAAAACCAAACCATGAAATGTACAATACACACAGTCACAATCACACACATCAATTTGAATATCTCAATTTTACATAATCTCAAAATATCTCAATTTTACATAATTTGAATATCTCAATTTTACATAATTTTACGCCGCTCCCGGGCAAGCGAATGCAGGCAGACGCACGCGGCTGCGACCTCGACGGCAGCCAGCTCCACCGGCCAGCGCGGCCGCACGCGGCGCCGGAGAGTGCCGCCCGCCAGCCCAGGTTATCGGGCGCGCGCGGTGCGCGACGGGGCGGGTCTCGGAGGCGCCCTGCGGAGTCAAAGCCGCGGCAACGGCCGGGGCCGGCGGCCGAAGGGCGGCGACCAAAGGGGTCGCCGCCGTTTGGGGTGCCGTTCGGGGGGCGAGAGGGGGGCTGGGCTGGCCATGGACTCTTGTTGAAATAGGCTTGCCTACTGCTGATTCTCAGGGAAGAGGAAGGATCCCCTTTTTCTTTTTTTTTCTTTTTATCGTTCTTTTTCTCCTCCTCCGACCTACTTTATAATCTTACCCTGCTTTAATTAGTGCTTTGAGTCATTCCTGGCCATGTCGACGTTTATATATCCTGGGGAACCCACGGGGGCTGCTATTGGCGTGGTCACGGGCAATGGTCGTTACAACAATAGGGGCTTAACGTGTCCACGTAGAAGAAGGATGGACAGATGGCTGACACCTGTCCCTCCTTCTGATCCTGCCCCCAACCAGAGGGCGCCAGGTAGCCTTGTCAACCACCCCTCGGGTCTGACGGTGCTGCTGCTCAATGCCAGGTCGATCAATAATAAATCTTCCCTCATCCATGACTTGATTGTGGATGAGGGGGCCGACCTGGCTTGCATAACGGAGACCTGGGCGGGAGAGGGAGGGGATGTTGCCCTCTCCCAGTTGTGCCCGCCCGGGTATCTGGTTCAACACTGTTCACGCCCAGAAGGGAGGGGAGGGGGAGTCGCGTTGGTTTACAGAGCCTCCATCTCTCTCACGGGACTTCCGGTCCCTTTGAGACCAGGGCTGGAGTGCCTCTACTTGGTGTTGGGCGAACGAGACAGATTGGGGATTCTATTGGTGTACCGTGCACCTTTCTGCCCAGCAGTCTCCCTATCTGAGCTGACAGAGACCGTCTCGGACCTGGTGTTGAGGACCCCCAGGATGTTGGTCCTGGGGGACTTCAATCTCCATGCCGAGTCTGGACTGACCGGGGCGGCTCAGGACTTCATGGCCTCTATGACGGCCATGGGCCTGTCTCAACACGTCACTGGCCCTACCCATGAACGTGGACACACTCTGGACCTGGTATTCACGACGGGGCAGGTAGAGGATGACCTGAGGGTGAAGAACTTATGTTTGACTCCCCTGTCATGGTCAGATCACCTCCTGGTGAGGTTTGTGCTCGAGAGCGGCCTCTCCCTCTATAAGAGTGCGGACCCGATTGTATGGGCCCGCCCCCGGAGCCGGATGGATCCGGATGGATTCCTGGGGGGCCCTGGGGGAATTTCCGGCTGACAAGACTGGTGCTCCTGTCGAGGCTCTGGTCGAACTGTGGAACGGAGAGATGACCAGGGCTGTGGACACAATCGCTCCTAAGCGTCCTCTCCCACCGGGCAGAGTCCGCTCTTCCCCTTGGTATACACCTGAATTACGGGCGATGAAGCGAGTTGGGAGACGGCTAGAGCGTAGGTGGAGGAAATCACGGGATGAATCTGACCGAACACACTTGAGAGCCCACTATCGGGCCTATGCTGTGGCGGTGAAGGCGGTGAAAAAGAAGTTTTTTTCTGCTTCCATTGCCTCCTCACAATGCCGTCCAGCGGAGCTTTTTCGAGTGGTACAAGGCCTGGTTCGCCTGGGTCCTAAGGAAGATCCGATGCCACCCTCAAAGGCCCGCTGTGACGACTTTGCCAGGCATTTCAGGGAGAAAATCGCTCAGATTCGTCACGAGCTGGACTCCACTAATGAATCAGAGGTCTCTGAGGAGTCGCCAATGCCACCGTCTGGTCCAAAATTACTGGAGGAATTTCAATTATTGCGGCCCAATGATGTGGACAAGGTGCTTGGAAGAGTACGTCCCACCACGTGCCTATTGGATCCTTGCCCGTCTTGGTTAATAAATAACTCCAAGCACGGGATTGGGACCTGGATTTTGGAAGTGGTTAACGCTTCTCTGAGGGAGGGTCGAGTGCCTGCCCCTTTAAAGGAGGCAGTAATACGACCGGTCCTGAAGAAAGCGTCACTGGATCCAGAGATGGCCACTAACTATAGACCTGTGGCCAACATCCCGTTTCTGGGCAAGGTGCTGGAGCGAGTGGTGGCGGGACAACTCCAAGCACTCTTGGAGGAAACTGATTATCTGGATCCTTTTCAGTCCGGCTTCAGACCCGGGTACAGTACTGAATCTGCCTTGGTCGCCCTGTACGACGACCTGTGCAGGGAGAAGGACAGGGGGAGTACATCCCTGTTGGTTCTTCTGGACCTCTCGGCGGCTTTCGATACCATCGACCATGGTATCCTTCTGGATAGACTTGCGGGATTGGGGGTTGGAGGCACTGCTTTGAAGTGGTTCCGCTCCTATCTCGACGGTCGATTCCAGAAGGTAGTGCTGGGGGACCATGTCTCTACGTCATGGCAGCTATGCCATGGGGTACCACAGGGCTCCATTCTATCCCCTCTGCTATTTAACATCTATATGAAACCGCTGGGAGAGGTCATCAGGAGGTGTGGGCTGCGGAATCATCAATACGCTGATGATACCCAGCTTTACCTCTCGTTCTCCACTAATCCAGGTGAGGCAGTGGCTGTGCTGAACCGGTGCTTGGCCGAGGTAAGGGAATGGATGAGGGCCAATAAACTGAAACTCAACCCAGACAAGACGGAGGTCCTGTTGGTTGGCGGATCGGGTTTCGGAGAGGGTGGATTTGACCTGGTCCTGAATGGTGCAACACTCCCTCTTAGGGATAAGGTCCGCAGCTTAGGTGTACTCCTCGACCCGGAGCTTTCTTTGGAAGCTCAGGTGACAGCGGTAGCGAGGAACGCCTTCCTTCAGCTTCGGCTGATTAATCAGCTGCGCCCCTACCTGGAATACGACTGCCTGGCGACGGTGACACACGCGCTGGTGACTTCCCGCCTAGACTTCTGTAACGCGCTTTACGTGGGGCTTCCCCTGAAGACAGTCCGAACACTTCAATTGGTGCAAAATAGAGCTGCCAGGTTGCTGACGGGGACGGGGCGTTATGCTCACATGACTCCAGTCCTCCATCAGCTTCACTGGCTTCCCATTGAAGCCCGGGCCCAATTCAAGGTGTTGATTATGACCTACAAAGCCCTAAACGGCTTGGGTCCTGGCTACCTGAACGAGCGCTTACGTCCGTATATGCCCGACCGCCCTTTGAGATCTGCGGGAGAGTCCCTTCTCCGGGAACCCTCCATGAAAGAAATTAGGAGAGTAAGTACCCGGAGGAGGGCTTTCTCTGCGGTGGCGCCCAACCTATGGAATTCACTCCCCAAAGAGGTCCGCCTGGCACCGTCGTTACTGGTTTTTCGGCGCCAGGTAAAGACCTTTTTATTTAAACATCATTTCAATTGTTAAAACATATGATCTGGCCTGGGCAACTTCTTCTTCCTTCTCTTTCTCCTCCTATATTTTTATTTTATACTGATAATTTTAATTTTGTATTTGTAAATCAATGTATTTTTTGTATTGTTATATTTAATGGTAATTTATTATGTACTATTGTATTTCAATGTATTTTATCATGTTGTAAGCCGCCCCGAGGTTTCGGCAAGGGGCGGCATAGAAATGTTATAATAATAATAATAATAATAATAATAATAATAATAAGCTGCAACAAAGGCAGACCAAATATCCGTCCGTTAACCACTTGAGAGTGGCATCTGTATGCCATCCATTTAAATGTTGACATTGTTCTTAAGTCTTCATTTCAATTGAATTATGGAAGGTGAGCATTTATCTTTCCAGTGTTGTAATGGTAGTCCTTCAGCTGTCAAAAAGGCATGGAAAATTTGTACTATGTGTTAACTTCCAAAAAGTAATAATTTAAAAGAATATGTGCATCTCTCTATGCTAAATAATATTTTAATACAAAGTTTATCCATATTTAACCTCCTCCCAGAAAAGACAACTACTAGACATTGTCAGAACATAGATTTACCAGTATTGTCCCTCCAGCAATAGTCAGCTTAAACCTATTTTTAAAATTATTAAGTAGTCTTTTGCGGAGTCGAACAGGTTTTTGTTGAATAATAACCAGGGATCCATTGAATTTATAGATACAGACACTAAAACTACAATCCATTTATTAAATAGAATAGTACAATTCAACTCCTTATTCCATTCTTGCTTAAGATACTGTGTATCTTTTCACCACAATAAATATTTGTAAGCTCAGTGGCTCCGTACAAGTGATCAGCCTCAATTAGCGCTTCCAGCAGCAAAGCAGATAGTGAAGCTATAGAAGTGACCAAACATAGGTTCTAACCACTTCCAGTACTGTTTTTCAGCAAAACGGAACTAAAATGGAACAAAATATAATTGGCTCAATATGATATGCCACACATCTATAACTGTATGAAAAAGCCTTTCCAGGTAATATGCCAAGATACTATCCATTTGGCAAGAGTATCTAGACAAGAAGATTCCAAAACTGACAAATCTATGCAGGAAAGTTCATAATTTAGCAGAAGTGTCCAGATAGGTCTGATGATAAAAAGCAAGATCCAGAAAGCCAAACCACCTACCCTGATGGAAAGTTACATTTTTTCATGGATATTCATGATAGAGAGGACAGCCCACTAAAATTAGACATCAGAGAATTACATTTTAAAAAATTTTTGCTAGGTATAGATGGAGGAATTCTATATATAGCATATACAATATGAGCTATGATACACATATTAATCATAGAATAGTAGCGTTGGAAGGGGCCAGAAGGCCATCAGGTTCAAACCCCAGAAACTTACCTCACAAACACAATTTTAGCAATGCTTATCTTTATCTGTTAAAATCTGATATCTTATCTAATGGTTAGATTTAGCTTAATCATTACAGATAGCTTTCTTGGGATGGCTATTGCCAAATAAGTAATAAAATGCAGGCACTATCAACATTGCCAGTTAGCGATACTGTGATATATTGTCTCCAATCAGCATCAATTCAGACTGTGACTAGGTAATTTAATAACCAGATAAATAATTATATTAAACAACAGTATTAAATGATTTTTTTCACAGTTTGGTGTCCTCTGTATGTTTTGTATTAAAACTCCAAGAATATCCCAGACAGGTGATTATTATTTAAAATTATTGAGCACACTATTTGGGAAAATTCACATTTATTCATTTGGACAAATGTTATTTTCATTCCATTTCATATCCATTATTTAGTTAGATATCTGGGTTTGCTTCCAGACTGAGGGCTCTTAATGTTATCGACCAAAAGGCATTCTGCACCAACTCTATTTTTAATTCCTTAACAGATTTTTTAATGGAAATTTTGTTGAAAGCTGAAATAGAGAGGCTTCTCCAACCAGGTGTTCTGCAGATGTTTCAGCTACAGCTCCCAGCATTCCATCCCTGGCCAGGGATGATGAGAGTTGAAATCCAAAAATCTGGAGGGCATCAGATTGAGAAAGTCTGTGACATCATTGTAGAGGCAGGCTATATTGGAGTGGAGTTAGGGATCTGTTACAGAAGCGGAGCAGTCTGCTGAATGAAAATTTCATACAAATTTAAGAAGAGTCTTTCTGATAACAGACCAATGCACTATTTAATCCACACCCTGTTTGTGTGTGCATGTGCACCATCAACCAAATGCTTTTGGGAATCCCAGACCAAGGGCGAGTGCAGCTGCCATTTGCCTTCTTCATCCCAGCAACTGGTACGCAGATACTGCCTCTGCACTTGGAGATGACATCCTGTGATCATGTGTGATACAGACGTCTATTCACATATCAAAGGGTAGTGGAATCCAATTAAACAGAAGACAGTGCTTTATAAACTAAAGAAATATGGTGCTGGTGTGCTTCTTTTACAGGGAAATCATCTTATGGCAGCAGATACACATCAGGGACTGGGTGGGAGAGACTTCAGTCAGGTTTGAAGGGTAACAGTCTTTAACCATAAATAACTCTTGCTTTCAGTTTAACGTACCATTATTGACCCTGAGGGTTATTTTTGATTCTGGTTGGAAAACAAAATGAGGAAGAATAGCTTTGATTAATGTGTGTAAGCCTAATAAAGGTTCTCCAGACACAGCTCATGAATGTTTTAGCACATTGTTTGATATTCCATATGATTACGCAATTGTGGGGAGAATTTTAATGAGATTTAGATCTCTCTCTTGGACAGGAATACCCCAGCCCCCTTGGCTCAAGCAGAGGTGAGATTTGTGCTTCAAGTCTATATGGCAGAAGCTGGCCTGACTGACCCATGGAAAATATTGCATCCAGATAAGAGAGATTATACATTTATATCTTGTTATTGATTGTTGCATATATTGCATTGTAAGCCATCCAGAGACAATTGGTATAGGAAGGAATAAAAAATATCCTAATAAATAAAATCATTAACTAAAGTATTGCATGTCCACCATAATTGTCTCTACTTGGATTATTGTACTGATATCCACATCCCTTGGTACATTGAATAAGAGACTGGCTGTGGCATTGGTAATATCAAAGCACACCCCGGACCATTTGGACCCGCTCCTTACAAAAATCCCAAGAACTGTTGGTCTTTGGCATTTTAATATTTACTTATAAAATGATGAGTTTTTAAAAATTCAGATTCTTGTTGAGCTACAAGTGTATCTTTCAATCAATCAGGGTACCAATTCATGCTCTACTGAATCATAGGCTAGTAAAGCTTTAATCTGGGGCCAAATTATTGCTTATGTGTCTCATAAAAATAATTTTTAAAAGAGTGACAAATAGCTCTAAGTAATAGGTTGTGAACTCTTATAAATCAATTTGCCACCTCTCCAAATACACAATTTTATCAGGAGGTATAGCATGTTAAGCCAGACTTGTGCCTTTCAGGCATGTTTGGATTGCAACACCCAGAATCCCCAGTCAACGTCCCCCTGGATAGGGGGAATTCTGGGAGTTGTGGGCCAAATGTCTCTGAAGACCACCAGGTGGGGAAAGCTCATGTTAAATATGTGTTCAGGACTTTTTTTCCCCACAGAAGGTAGATTTTGCACTAGCTTGTTTTGGGCAGACATATTAGGAGAACTATGAATGGCCCAGTAAAATACTGAAAACATCATCTTTGACAACAAAACTCTGAAACATTATTTCAATAATTAAGGATAATGGAAGGATACCTGGAAGATATACATTTTCATTTTTAAAAAAAATTATTCAGCTTTGTAGAGCAGTAGCTACAAAAGATCAGAGCAGGATATCAGTGTACTCACCCCTGTATGCACAGGTTAATCTTACTTTTATTTATTAAAAACATTTCTATATTGTACCAATTTAGCCTAATGGCTTGCAGGATGGTTTACAATTTAAAATAAACAGCGGCAATTAATAACAATAAATAATGCACTACAATAACAATCCACAAAGTGATCAGCCAACCAATAAAATAAAAGGACAATAAAAGTAAATAAAATAAACACATGAATTCAATAAACAATAATCAAATAAAATCATATAATCCACAGTGCCTTTCTAGTTTAAAATATGTTACAAAGAAAGCTTTTAATGATGCCATTTCAGATTGATGAAATCAGGAAAGCAAATTATGAAAATGGAGAAAATAGCTGGTGCAGATGGATTTCAAATTAAGTGATATAAAATATTTTTCAGCTTTCTAGTTCCCAAACTTTATCATTTGTATAATTCTATTTTTAAATCAGATTCTCTTTAATTAGCACTCAGTGATGCTTACATTACAGTAACTCTGAATCCAGATTATATGAATTATCATCCTATTTCATGATCAGTATTGATATTAAAATCTTAACTACAATTTTGGCTGACAGACTATAACAAGTTATTACAAGTTAGTTCATCTGGATCAAATGGGATTCATTAAAGATGAGCAGGGGGTATAAACTTTGGTTGTGAATGCGATTGCATTAAATAATGATATAGCATTATAGATGCAGCGAACGCCTTTGATAAATTTTGTTTGAAATTTACTTTTGCCACATAGGAAAATTTCAGGTTTTGTCTAGGAGTTCAGAAACAGGTTAAAACAATATATGAAAGTCCCAGAACTAGGACCAATGGAATCATGCCTGAGATTTTTTTAACTTGAAAGATATCCTCACTCTCATTAATATTTGACTTACATTTGGAACTCCTGGCATGTGCTTTTTGATAAAATCCTAATATTAAAGAATCTGAGCATAATGAATTAAAACACAAACTTATTAGTTATGCTGATGATCTTCTATAGTTTACGTCAGAACTCCACTCATCTATTCTGTCTCTGATGCAGATAATCATTTCAGATATTATTTGGTTATTCTATTAATTAGTCAAAGTAAGAATTCATGTCTAATGGTGATACTATACACCACAGAGTGTTAGTCAACTGGCAATTTAAAGGCTGTGCTGAATCTATTACCCATTTGGGAATACCTGTCCCTAGAGATATACTGCAGATGGTTGAGTTAGATTTGAGTAGGTTCATCAATCGGATCTCGAAGGACACTGACAGAAGTGTATCTTTAAAGCTTAGTCTATAGGTTAGAGTAAGCACACATAAAATGAATGTTAATATCTGAAATGGTTTACACTTCGTAGGGTATTCATAGGGTATTCCACATACTATATTTTGCATACTATTCCAATGTTTTTACTTGGCAAGAATTTACAGAAGCTTAGTATTTTGTTTCATACATTTTATGGAGTTCTACTCCACCATGACTATGCTTGAAAAGCATGCAACTTTTGTTCAATGAGCGTAGATTTGCTCTCTCTTTTTTCCTTATACTATTGGGTCTGTCTGTTGACTTGCACTAGAACTTGCTTGTTTCCATTTAGTTTAGACTCTTCTCCCTTTTTCATTTTGGAATCTTTATGTCTAGATCCTCTTCCCAGATGAACAGTCGTGGGCATTCATCCAATTAAACAGATAATATCCTTCTCCAGTAATGGCAGTTTGGGCCCAGTGGCATGTATTTTCATGTCCATTGGAGTTTGATGCATTTCCACATGCAAAATTTACATTGTGGGGAGATCAGGATTTAAATTTGTTTGGTAAGCTTAGACAGATAGACTGATTTTTTACTTTGGATCAGCTTTTTAGTCCTGATAATGATTCTCTCTTTCAATTCCTCTAGCTATTTTCTGTTTCATGTGCTAAATATAAATTGCTAACTACAGCTGCATTGAAATATATGCAATTAAAACATTTGTTCCAATCTAAGGTCTTGTTGCTTTTACAGCTTCTGAGCCACCTGTGTTTTTGGGAGCTCTGCTCTGAGGCTGAGAAGCTACACAGGCCTACAATTCATGTGTTCAAATATATATTATCAGTGAAGCAGTATGATACACAGGGTCTTAATCAAGAATGGGATCATGAACTGGAATACCCCGTTTTGTGCATTTAATGGAATGCTTCATTGTTATCCATTTCAGAAGGGGTTATGGATCTTAGGCCATTCTTAATTCAGCAAAAACTGATGTTTTACATTTACTGGATGCCACAAAGTCTAATACTAAGTCTAATTCAATTGGTCAACTGCTGGAGGAGTAATGCTATTAATACTTCTTCTCCTGATATGTTTTGGCAATGCCTAAAGGCAGCTTCTTTCTGAAAGGAGATAATATTTCAGGTAAGTCTTATAATGAAAAGTCCTTTATCTTGCATCCTTTCTTTTGCAACACACTACAACATTGGAAGAATCAGTGGCCACTTGCCTTAACACAAGGAAGGAAGATCTCATGAAAATTTTAATTTTTGAATGGGTGGCTTTAAATGTAAACTACAGGTGGATAAGTAAAAGGCTATTTGGGCTGCCTTTGTGGAAAGTTATGCATAATTATTTTCAATCGTGGTAGTAAGTTCTGTTATGTACTAACACATATGTGTGTTCTAAATCCTACCCAAAAATGTGATATTCCAGTTTACTTTATACCTTTCTCCCCTTTACTCACTTGGATTACGGTTTTGTTTTTTTGTAACAATAACAAATTATTACGAACAATAATAAATTATTTTCCTTGTCACTGCTCACTAATTATCTTGATAAATTCTGCCCTCCCACTCCATCCCTTGTTGCTGAAACTTCCTCTGTATTTCACATACTTCATTTTTCTATAGACTCTCAGGGACTAGGCACTTGGTGTTGGGGATACCCTGTTAATTCTGCCTTCTGGGACTGTTCTGGAATTCTGAAAATACCAGTTATGCGTGAGATACATCTCCTGACACATATCCTTGAGCCAATCAGAGGACTACAAAAGGTCTGTCCAACCCACTGTCCACTCAGACTATTCATACACATCCTCATACACATTTCCACACTGTCTGTGCAGCATGCTTCTGTCCCTGGCTAATCATAAACCAGCCTAACCATCTCCCATGTAAGAGCTGAGGCATATAGCAACAATCCAGAAACAATCAGGCATATTTAAATCTTGCTAAGTTCAGTTAAAATTAATGGAGTTCTATATCCATGTATTTTGAGAATTGTTTTTATAGTGTGTGCATGCGTGCGTGTGTGTATTTTTCCTGGTGATGAAGGGAGCAAAAGTGAAACAAGAGTGCTGAGATGACACGTTCAAAGTCACAGGACATGGCTTTGTCAGATACATGAATAGAATATTTCAAGAATGCTCATACTGCATTGCATTTCTTAGTTCTAAAAAGACTTCACCCATTATCTGGCATCTGAATACCAAAGGAGAAGTATTAAAAAAGATCTGAGCATTCAAACTCATAAATACAGTTAGTGTGAATATAGAAAATATTAATTTGTGTTGAAACATCATACATACATTTTACAGATTTCTTGTTTGCAAAGTTTTCTGAGGCATCATGAAGGGCCTTCACAGGATAATGAATGTTCTGTAAAGTATTCAGACTCAACATTAAAGTGTGCATGGGATAAAAACCTGACAGACATGCATATAGTATTATTAATATTTCATTCAGCGTAGATTGCCTTAGCTCTGTGTTTCATACCAAGCAGCTTCTCCTACTAATGGGTTTCCTTATTGTTCTGGAAGGGTCAGTAAAGCATTTCACCCATGTTTGAATATGCAGTTCCTTTCTAGGGGGATTGGGCAAATAACTGCATCTGGAATGGAATAATGGGAAAACCTCCTTGGCAATTTATCTCATCCTAGCCTGTTTCGCACTTTTGCAAATTGCCAGTTTTCACACTTGAGACTAATTGAGATAAATTGCCAATCCTACTTTTCAAATGCTGGGCAGAGAGGGAAGTGCATTTGGTTCTAAGCTTGTTCAGAAGTCCAAACCTCATTCTGTTCCCAGTAACATATTAGGACCTGAGCACGCCTTCTTCCTGCTGTCCTGTGCTGCTGTCTGAAATTTGGCTTATAGTGGCAATAGCAACAAGGGGCCACTGTGACAAGGGGAGGTCAGAAGTCCTGGGAAACAGCGCCATCCAGGACCTCTTGAGCCACCCCACAACTAAGAGTCCTCAGCCACGAAGGTCAGCAGAAGCCTTTGCTTTACTCCTGCTGGTCACTCAAAGGGAGGGACTGCAGCCGTGGCAAGAGCTGGCCACTGACCACAAAAGGAAGCTGGAACCTTACGAGAAGATCTTTCATTTCTTCCAGTGAGGGGACACCAGTTGGCATAATATCAGCACGTGCCAATTTTATCTCCAGAGCAGGGGTTCCCAACCTGGGATTCCTGCACCCCCAGGGAACATGAGATGGCATTTCAGGGAGTGTGACAAAAAGGAAGGGTTTGGCGCATTTTCACCAAAAATTATCCCCATACTAAATTATTGATCATTATTTTGTTTGCATTTGCAATCCATTCTCTTTTACCAATCAAGAAAAAAATCGCAATCAACAAGAAAGTCCTGCATTTTGACAAAATCATGAATGAGAAGCAGAAACAAAGAAGTTGTTGAATTTTATGTTCACATTTGAGATTGATGTTACTGTTTACATTTTTTTTCTAATTGCTCAATTTATATTTTAATTTTATGCAGTGAGTTAAAAGCTTTTTTTAATGTTCAGTTTGCTCACCCACAGTACTGTATGCAGCTCAATTTGTGGCTCAAAAATTAGAAATTTGACTTCTTCATCTTCAGATGTGATACTACTTTGGGGGGGGGGGCGGTGAACATAAATCAAATATTTTCTAGGAGTGCAGGGAACAGAAAAGGTTGGGAAGCACTGATCTAGCTACAAATTAGAAACAATTATTTTCATATCAATAAGAGCTGGGCACAGATTTCTTCAGGCAGAGGAGAAATTCTTCATCAATTTCTCTCAGGCAAGCCTCACTGTTGCCAATGGGTGTTGCACAGCTCCCCTCCTTTCATTCTTGCTTGCACTGCTACAGCAAGTAGCAGCAGCAGTACCTGTACTGGTAGCCAAAATCTCTTCTCCTCTGAGTTTCTTTATGAAAACAATTTTTCTTCTATGAAATCCAATGTAAAACAATAAATGTGGGGAAAATATTCAGCAGAAATGCACTGAGAGAGAGAGAGAGAGAGAGAGAGAGAGAGAGAGAGAGAGAGAGAGAAGAAATCTGTCAGATGCTTCCTCATATAGCTTGAGCTTTGGCTCAACCCCCTGAGTATATTTCTGGTGGGATGGTGAGTGATATTAGTGTTTAACCAAAATGTACCCTCCAATTTCACTCCCAGTTCTGAAGTCTGAGAAAATACACCCACGGGTAATGGCGAGGGCTCTATGGGCTACCAGTTAGTGTCATTTGTTGATTTATTTATTTTACCCAGCGGGACGGAGAGTGAGCAGAAAAAGCACTGGCCCTTTTCAGATTGCTTCACCGTGATGTGCCATGCTAAGGGCAGGTTACAGTAGTTAGGGACAGACACGTGCCTTTATAAGAGCTCACATACTCATGCCCACACGTAGTCACCACATTAAATGCACTTTTTAAATGGGCCAGGAGCAGACAGGGAAACAGAATGTAGGCAAGATACTGCATTCACAAGAACACTCCCCATACACCACCACAGAAATTATTAGTTCTGAACATGCAGCAGGGAAGCAAAAGAAAGAGACGCTCCAATAACCGAGGAAGAAGCACCCCATGACAGATAGGTTCAGGGGACCTCTTCCTCATGCACTAAAATACATGGATGGAGGCCATTCATTCCTTTACGTCTGATACATGCAGTGGGTGCATCCCCGTTGCCTGCGCTTGGCCTGCATGGGAAGGGGCCCTGTGCATATACCCAAGGATGCGGCAAGCTCTCTGACTGACCCAGGCTGCTGCAGGCCCGTGCTGCCACGTATCCTCTCCCACAACCTCCTAGCCATTGCAATCACAGGCTCCACATCCACTACCATCACGGTCCCATTGACCCATCACATCCTCTGTCCATAAAGCTCTTCAGTTCCTCAGACCCTGGCATTGTGAGAGGAGTGTTGTCCCCAGAATCTTCCTCTGGCTGATACAACTCTCCAGATAGTTGTCCCACCCTCTGGCTCACTCTGAGACGAGCCTCAGTATGAGCCAGAGCCTGAGTAGCTGAGGGAAGCTATCCTCTGCCTTTTTCTGAGGATCATCTCCGAGAAAAACTGGAGACGGGCACCTGCTGCAGAGCTCTCCTGGTTTCTGTTCTCTCAGTGCAGCTTCTGAGAGTATCTGGAGTAGCTACTAGTGTTGCCAAGCAGGTGGCTGCTCCACTGCCCGCTGGCACTGCCCTGCTGTTGGTGCAGAAAAGAAAATGCAGTGGGAGGCTGTTGTGAGCTGAGCACTCTCTCCCACCTGTAACAGACTCACTAGTGCTTCTTTCCAAACACCTGTATTTTACATATAAGTCTCTGAGCATACACAAAGAGAAATGGCCTCTCTCTGCCTGTCTTGTGGTGGAGGGGGCACTGTAGGAATGGCTATGCCTGCATTCTCCCTCCGAAATCCCAATTGGGCCACCCACAACTGGGACAATGGACTTTTGGGTCCACCTTCTCAGGAGGCTGGAGTTGCCATCTGAAATACTCCCCATCTCTAACTCCCCCCTCCCCTGGATGTTGTTGTTGTTCTTCATTCCCACAGGCGGGTTGACTAGGCTAGTGTGAGCTGTCAGTCCGGCCAAAATGGTTGGCTTCTCGTGCACGCCTGGGAATCTTGCCAAAACGCACACGCACAACACAGACTGGCCAACCAGTCTCTCCAGAGCACCCACTAGGCAGCCCTTCTTTCCACTCCACCATTTCAGGTGGGGGATCCACTTCCCGTCATGGGAGAGCTGGCCTTGCACACACTGATATATGCATATGGAGTCCATTTGCATACTGACTGAATACATGAAAAGTGGGGTGACTGGCTCCTATAGGCACTGGGCAAGACTGACATACATACAACCTCATACATGCATTCTTTCCATGTTTGAGAAGTCACCTGAACTTATTGAGCCTCCTCCTTTTCCTCCCTTTCCTGACACTCACCCAGGGCACTTGGTCTTACATAGCTGCCTCAGCACAGAAGGATTATAATAATACATGCAAAAATTACACCAGAGTCAGCAACAGGTGACCCTCTCAATGTTTTGGTCTTTGGCTATCATCTGTCCTTTCATCTTTCCCTATTGGATGTGCTCGAGAGGACTGGTTAGAGCTTCAGGTTAAAGCATTTTGGGGGCACAAACTGAACTAGATGAAGACCAGATATGCTGTGCATCCTGGGAAGAACCAGGAGTTAATGAATAGCTTCAACAAATGCTTTCAGCCTGAGAACACAGAAGCCACAGACAGAAAGATCTATGCAATATTTGCATAAATAAACTTAAAGTCATTTCAGAGTCACGTTTGTTTGATGCTGCAAGCAATCATACAATATTGAAAAAGGAGTTACCCCAGCTGATCCAAAGCAATGGTCTTTCCTATGCTTTATGACTTATTTCTTATATTTCCTTTACTTCTATTTCATCAGGTATAATGTCCACATCCTACAATATTCATCAGAACACCAACTGCTATTATACATATTCTAAGAACCTATCATGTTGCATTCGAGGATTGACTGCTGGAGAGCAAAAGCAAGCTCAAGTAGAGAAAGAGCAGGAGCAAGGGAGATGGCAGGAGAGATGACCAATGGTATTCCGGTGGAGAAGAGCAATGCAGTACTTCCATGTACTGGAATGATACAACTAAGAAGAAGAGAGAGGAGTGAAAAGCTAATGCAGCACTTTTCTGTGCCAGCAAAAGGTTTCTCAGTAAAAATGATGCAGTCATTAAAGAGAAGAACTGAATGTGTTGCAATTACATTTTTAGTAACTGTCGGAGCCTTCTAAAATAGCTGCTTCTAAAACAGGATTTGGGGAACCATTTCACAAATTTTCCCCCTAAATTCCCCCTACCAAAATAAATAAAAAAGTGTTTTTTCTTCTCATAATCACTTCAAAGAAATCCCCAACCTTGCAGTAAAGTAAATTCAAACTAATTAGAAAGCAGATCTGTGCAAAAAGACCAAACACTTTTTAGAGTTCATTTTTCTTCCCCTGTAAATTTAATCTGCATACATTTTCCTTGAAAGGATGTTATTTCTATTATTTCTTGTCTTTTCTTTCTTTTTTAAATGAAAAACCAGGATAAGTTTTTTCTTTAAAAGAAGTAAATGTGCTAGGACAAAAAGTATGCTACATCTCTGGGGTAAGACATTACATTGCTGTTTGAAAGCAAACCAATCCAGCACTGCCCTGGTTAACTCTTTGAAATGGTTGCAAACGAAAACACAGCATGTAGAGGGCCAGAGGACTGGGAAACAGGACACAGAGAGTCATCTGAAGTATGTTCTGATAATAGCAGGCACCAAAATATTTTATTTTGCTAGTTTGATGTTTCTTTTTGTTAAGAATATCTTTGCATTTTCTGCTGTGCTTCCCTATTGGCCTGTTTTTGATGTTGGTTTTGTTTCCCTAGCTTTAAATAAATCCAAGCCCATGAAACAGAAAACTGTTTCCTGCTGGCCCTTGCAATGCTTGTAGTGACAAGAGCAACAGAGCTATAGCAAAGGAGATGTGGCTTAACTTCATTGTGATGCTAATCAATGTAACAATTAGGCACATAATTTCAGAAGATGACAATGGCATAATTGCTTGTATGGCTTACAGCCAATGAGGTGGAAGTTGAACTAGCTCGTGTAATTGGGCACAGAGGTCTGATGCAAGGTGTTCAGGCTCTGGATTCCATCAACATTTTGCTGAACTCTGCATTAGTTTTTCTGACCATCCCAAGCCAGATGTTATTTGCTAAACAGATTCAGTCCCAAGCACATGTGATGGTAATCGAAAGAGTTTAATGCAAATGAAAGGAAGAAAGAAAGTCACAGTGGAAGACCTACTAGCAGATGGGCTTCTGTGAAAATTCAGTACAAGGAGAATGAAAGTGTTGCCAATTCAGGATTTTTTGTTGTTCAACTCTCTTGAGAAGAGATGTTCCCTCTTCAATGAGCAGCGGGTATTAAGGGAACTTTCAAAGAGCTTACAACATTAAGCTGTAAGCTTCTTCCTGGAGGGTAATGTCCCCTAGGACTGCTTCACACATTACTCATTTATTGCCTGAAAAAAATGCTAGGAAGACAAGAAAATTAAAACTGTGCAACATGGCCAAAGCATATATTACATACATGTGCACAGACAATGCAAAGTCATGATGCAACTCGTAAATGTGCATGCAATCTTTGTATAACTTATATCCAGAGTATGAGTTTGTGAACCTAGTGCTGGACTTAGAGCAAAGGTGATATTCTCTTATTAACTGGCTTTAGACCAGTTACAAGAGATACAATCATTCAAAGTCCTTACGAGTATGAGAGGTCAGATCCTTTGGTTAGATCATTGATTAGATCCTATAGATGCCTCAAAAATCTCACCTGGGCAGCCTGTACAGCCAGTACTGTGTCTGCCTTGGAAAACTATTATTTGAAACAAAAATAACAAATTAGACCAGGGACATCATGGAATATGTGTGGGGCGAGTGCTATCAGATGGTATGCAAAACAACTGGCTATTCCATGTCATGACCCATAGATCAGTATGGCTGTTGCTCTACTGGAAGCTCTGTGTATATATGACATGGGTTGTGTAGGATGAATTCCCTCAATTCAGAAATACGTATTTTTAAAAAGGCATTTTTCTAAGGCGAACTGATAAAGAATCTCTCTCTCTCTCTCTCTCTCTCTCTCTCTCTCTCTCTCTCTCTCTTCAATGGCAAATGTGGATTCCTCAGTTTGGATGGCTTTTAATTGCCTAAAAGTTTCTGCAATTAATAATCTATTTTTGTCACTAACTGAAAATGAAAAAGACTATTATGGGGATGGGAGCAACAATAGGCTATGATTACTTTCAATAGAAATTGACAAGCATGAGGCACTCAAGGGGGACTACAAGCAGCTCTTTGCAGATGCTACTGAACCAGCTAATGTCAGCCATTAGCACCTGATCATAGGAAAACAATCATTCAGGGTTATGAGAACTACAATCAAATCAAAGGATGCTGAGATGGTTCTCTCAGTACAACCAAAGTACAGAGACATTGAGTTACTCAAAATGTTAGTCAACTTAAAACTGAACCATTTTAATGGGTCCGTTTAACTACAACTTGCTTTGGATACAGCCCATACTTCCCAACTTTCTATAAATGAAAATAAGAGTATGTCATTACACACCACATGTTCTATCCAATGTTACGAGAGAGGATTCTTCTTCTCCTACTTGCACACTATGCACTCAAATCTGCTCTGATCATTCCATCAAGAGGAGAAGGGAATTCACCAGAAATGCTCATTCCACCTGTAGGAGGATTGAACCCATCTCCTTATACCAAAGACTATTTTGTAAGCCTCAGTCACTGTACTAGTAGACTCTGCAGAACAGGGGTTGGTAGAAAGGGGGTCTTCAGATGATTTGTTTACCAGAAGGTTTTATTGGCATGCCAATGGTCAGGGTTCGTGGGAAATACAGAATTTCTGGAGACCTATTTTCTGCCTATACCTGCTGTACAGGGCTATTCACCTCCTTACTCTACGCTAGAGATAGGCAAGTGAGTGATATTTGAGGTTGCCAAGTTGCTCTGAATAAGCTCAGTGCACATCTCTCCTTTCCTTGTGACCATGTTTGCTTTGTGTGGACAAGAAAATTGCAGAAATTAAACACACTGAATATGAAAATTGCAAAACAATCCTCATATCCTAGTCAATTTCCAAAACAGCACACATTTCTTGAATAGACTAAAGCATGTCTAATGGAAAAACAGTGCATATTGAGAAAGTTGTGCATTTTTCAAAGTGCATGCACTTTGTTATAGCTCTGTTTTGAAGAAGTTATGCATTTTCAAAATGTGCATAGTTTACAACAGTTGAGCATGTTAAGGAGGTGGCACATTTTCAAGTAGACATTTTGGAAATACGAATGTAAGTTCAGGAATTTGTGGACATTTTTTGGCTGTTCGCTCCTGCTCACATTTAAAAATTGAACATTTTTTACTGGTTTGCAAGGAAATAAAATGCTTGTATATTCATAATTCTATGCTCAGCTAGCCTGCAAAGAAGGCCCTCCACTGAGCTAAAAACTAGGTTAGTAAATGCTTGTTTGGTTAAATAAATGCTCAGACAACCTAACAGTGTTACAAACAGTAGCTCTAAAAATGATTCAGCCGTTTTAGTGTGCCTTGTTGCTCACATGCCACATTTAAAGAGATGCGCACTATAAACTAAACAACATCAGTTTCCCATTCAGAGATTTCACTCTTAGAAACCAGAGACTGATCCCAACTTACACTACCAAAAGGATAAAACAGGTACAATACCGTGTACCCTCCCCCAGAAACTTGCATTGTTAGATACATAGTCATAAAATAGTTAGTAAAAGCTCCACAGCCATATTCAGCTTTTATTTTTTGCTAAACTGACCATCATACAGGAAACAGGTATTAATGCTTCTAACATGGGTAAGTTTTCAACAAGTAATGCACTGTAACAGGAACCAGAAAATAGTGGCTTTGACTGGGAAATAGGAAGTGTATGCAGAAATACTGCCACCAAACCATGATCCTCTTTTTTGGGTAACAATTTGTTCAGATCCCAAAGGATATAAAACTCAGTTAATCAGTAAAAAGATTACCTGGAACCCCAAAGTTCTTGAGAATGGATTTCCAGAAAGCACAGAGGTGTCCCTTCTCCATATGATCTGGGTGGCATCTCAAATGAGGAGGCATGATGTGGGGCAGGGACTTGTCTGGGACTTGAGTTGATTCAGGACCTTGGACAGCAATCCTAGAACTAGACAGTGACCTGTTACCCCAGTGCAGGCTGGAAACAACTGGCAGGGAGATAGTAAAGTCAGCTCGGCCTTCCTGGACCATTCTTCTTCAGAATTGTGCCAAGCCTTCAAAGGGCCAATAGCCTTTTATGGCCAGCTTTATTTATTTCTATACCACCTATAGGTGAACCTCTCTGGGTGGCTTACAACAGTGCATACAAACAGTACAATAAAATTCCATAAAATGTCATTGATGAAACATTAAAAAACTGAAATCAGCTTACAATATATACCAAGGAGTGAACCCATAAAAGAAAAATGCCTCAGGATAATGAGCCATATTTTTAAAATGCTTGGCATAAAGGGTTGTCTTAACTGAGGCTTGGCTATGGGGCAGTACAGAATACCCAGTAGGAATGCATACGGCCTGCAAAGCCATATTCCATGCAGTATTCATGAACAGCAATTTAGTGCTGTTAAATCAGACAGTCCCTAAAATGCTAACTGAGGGCAGGTATGAACAGAAGCAGAGCTCACAAGGGCCTGCCCACAAAACATAGTTTGAAAAGTCAGCATAAGATTTCTATAGGCTTTTGGCCTACCATTTCCTTTTCTGGACATGAAGCCCTGATGTTTCTCTTGTGAGAAATGAGTTTTCGTCCTATTTTCAATATTGAATGACCAAATGTAGCTTAGTTAGATCCTCATTTGCTAGATTTCATTCCTTCTTTTGGTTCACCTTTGATCTCATCACAGAACATAATGGCATGTCACTTTAATAGGAAATAGTAGCATCAGAGAAATCCGTGATTGATTCAAATAAGATCAGATTTCTATTAATCTGACCTGTAAATTCTGCAACAGATGTTTCTGTTTTTCAGGTTGCACAGATCATGCAGTAGTGATGTGGAAGAATCCACACTGGGGATAGGAATCCATCAGATTTCCTGGGATCGGTTCCCCAGACTTCGTGCAGCCTTGAGTCTGATTGCTGCCACATACCTCCAGTGTACATGGGGCGCGTACCAAGAACGGAGCCCCATGTGCTATGCGAGCAGCATGTTTCTTCTGAGCCAACCACAGCAGCCTTTTGTATTACTGCACCTGATACAGTAGAAGTTCCTGATTTTGCAAGACCAGGCCAAGCACAAAAAGAAGACTCTGAGGGTTGGATTCCACCAGGTTTCATCTAGTTGTGTGGACTGGTGAGAGGGGGAATTCTGTGAGTGTGTTGACAATTGCACATGTATGAAAGTCTGCAATAGCACCAATGCACATTAACTGAATTCTCATTTAAAAAATCAATTTAGTCAATGAGTGGGTGGCAATGAAACATTTGTGACAATCTATGAAATACACATGAAACAGATTTAGCAAAAGCCATTGATCCCACATGGGAGAGTCATAGTGTGCACATTCCTGTTTCAGTTGTGAATTTTGTGACCAAGGCCCGTGCGGTCCAACCAGCTTTGAAATTTTATAATAAGGATCTTGTCCAATTGAATCTATATTTGAATGGCAATGAGATGTCTTCAGATAAAATTATAATTTATTTCATTATGCCTGGCATTATTGCCACTTATTGTGTACATTATGATATTAACAATCACATAGCACTAGCATTTCTCATCTTCCTTTGTCTTTGCAGCAATAAATATCATTTGTCTGGTAGTTAGAATACCTCTTCTTTTTTTCTTTTCTTTTTTTGATGCAATCTATTTCCATGTAGTACTAGCAGCAGCAAATTTTGTGGCTGAATATTTTTCCTTTGTGGGAAGCATGTTTATAATTTTTCAGTGATACAGACCTACTTTGACAAATTTACCTCAGGGTCCTATGGAATGAGAGCTCAGTGGTAGATGGTCTTTTTAAAGAAGTGCTTCACACTGACAGTTTTCTGTATGTTTCTTCTGGTCCCTAATGCCCATATTCTAGCTCTGGGGTTAAATTATTAGAAGTTGCTGCAGGGTTTCAAACTGTCTTATAGCAGCTTGTGAAATGGGAATGAAAATGCAAAATATATATTTCATCCTTCTCTACTTCTTTCCAGAAACTCATTCCAACAGCAACATTTCTGGCCCATTTTTAAGAGCCTCATTGGATGGTACTCATTGAAGAAAAAAATGTTATTCAGAAAATTGTTGTATGGGAATAATACAGAAATGCCTGACACAAATGCAAACTGTCATGAACTATAAGGAATGAATATCGTCTGGAGAATCTCTGGGGGGAAAAGAAGTTATGCTAATGACTGTGGATGACAACTATTAATTAGTTCCCTATATTCATTTACCTTTCTCTGCTTCTTTGGACATTCAATAGATGGGCAAAAGCAAGGTATGGCTGTCACATATTCAAACCCCTGACATCTTCCTCCACCCACTTTTTCTTTGCTCCACTAATGCCATCGGCTGGCTTTCAAATTTACATGAAATACGTAGTTGTATCTGGAGAGCCAAAAGAGCTGGGTCAAAAGGTAATTCTTCCTCAAAATATATTCCCATGATATGAGGAACATTTTATACATTAACATAAGAACAGCCATGCAGAGGCAGACCAAAAGCACAAGTATTCCAACGGTAGTCAAATGGATGCCTGTAGGAAGCCCAGAAGCAGGACAACAGTCCTTTCCCTCTGTTCTTCTCCAGGGACTAGTGTTCAAAGGTTGATCCTAGAAGTAGTTTATAGCCATCATTAGCTTTTCTAACGCCCTAGAGAAGCAAATTCCACCATTTAATCATTCAGGGTGCAATCCTATCTGCCTAATAGTATAATTATTCAGGGACTACTATGGAGGTGCTCAGAGGTTAGAGCTGTCTTTGCGCTCTGGAAATCACTTAGCCAATTCTCCAAAGCACTCTGGAGAAGGAGCTAAAGGCACCACCAGGATACCTCACAGCTTGGCAGTGCCGGGCTCTTCCCCTTCCCAGCCCCTGAAAAGCTCTTGCAACCCCAGGAAGGCCACCAGTGCAGTTCTCACACTGCTGCCCCTGCATCCTATCTCACTCAGCTGGAGCTCTGCAAATACAGAAAGGCTTTCACACTGGCCACTGTACTGGGCTTCCTTCAGCAGTCCTAGAGGGCCGTTATAAACAGACACTGTTTGTAGAGCAGTTCTGCCCTTGCAGCTCAAGCAAACTGAAACCAGAGACCATGTTCTGTTTAACTGTTCGTTCTATAGAGACGTATGTGTTGAATAGATTCCTGGGGCGTAAGAGTCAATATTACAGCTATTTGTTGCTATCTGACGGTAATTCCACGATTATGTACAGTGTTGCTAAGTTTTTTGTGGTCACGATTAACACCCAGAAAAAGATGTTGGACTGTGGCAATTTCTAATTTGGAACATGAGAGATGTTATACTCCACAGCCCATTATGATGGCTCTCATAATAGAGTTGTTAAATTTTTTAAATTAAAGCAAATATTTTATAGGGGATTATATATCAATAGAATAAGTCTAGGTCGCTGGGAGGCTTTGACATTTTATGTTTTGTTTTTCTTCCTAATTTTACCATCATTTTAATATTGCATCAATATTTGTAGTGTTTAATACACTTAAATCCTATCTTGTTTATTGTAATGGCGAAGTGACTCCAGTAGTTTTGTTTTATGCTAGTCTGTGACTGTAATAAAGAATCTGAAATTTAAAATTAAATCTGGTGCAGTTCTTTTTCTACCAGTTACAAGGAGGCAGTGTTTTGAGCATATATCTCCTGCTACAGGACTGAAATCATTTTCTGACCTGGGAATCTGAAAGAATTCAAGATGCTATTGAGTTACTATCTGATCGTGCTGTACTTCTTTTTGTACTTCTTCAAAGAACTTCCATTTAAGCTATGCAATTCACTGGCACAGATGGCAACCAATGTGGACGGCTTTAAAAAGGGATTGACAGATTCACGGAGGAGGCAGTGATCAGTGGATACTAGCTCCTTGCTGGTTATGCACTAGTTCTCATACCCAACCTGCTTGAGGGTTCCTCTGGACAGCTGATCTTCCACCATGTGTACAGAGTGCTAGACTATATGAACCATTGGTGAGATCCAGCATGGCTTTTCTTATATTCTTTTGTCTGCCCAGAATCCCCTACCATTTAGCACAATTGGATGACCAGGTGCAGACAGGAAGGTGGCCAGTGCTTAAAGAGATGCCATTCTAAGGCCATCTATTCAGCTGATGGTAGACACAAGAGTCAAATCCAGAACTTGCCAATCCATACCTCAGTCCCTTACACTTTGCCAGCTCTCTGAATTTGCAGGGTTGCTCCTGGTCTAAGGGGCATGATAACTGAGGGCCTACACAGAAATGATTTTCCATCTGTATGTCTGGCAGCTATGCTTTTTTAAAGAACACATGCAAGATCTCTCATCTGGATTGGGGGCTCTGCACTTAGAGTAAATGTGAAAAAGATGTAGCTGCTTGACTGAGATGGAAAGTGATCTTGGTTTTGGACCTGTGACCCTATGGTAATGTTGCAAGCAAGCTCCACAGAATCCATCCTTCTTCAGTTCATGGACTTCCTCGCATGCATGGTCCTGTCTTAGAAAGTGAGCCGGACTAAGAGAAGTCCGAGAACACAAACTGAACCCCAGATGTCCAACTGGCAACCTTCTTCCATGTCAACTGCAGGACGAACAAAAGCAGCAATGTATGTATGCAGAAGAGGGACGCCACTTGCACCACAGCTGAGCCAGGGCTCCGCTCCTTGTGAATGTCACATGGGTGCTCAGTGCATTTGCCAAGATGTTGGTCTCACAACTCCAAGGAAGTACACTGGAGCCTGGGAACTGAGCCTGGGGGCTGAGAAGCTGACAGATTTCCCCTCCCAAAATCAATTACTCAAACATTCCTAGCCTGGAAAGATTTGTGAAAACTTCTGCTTCCTGTAAAAGGCAGAATAGAGGACAATGTGCACTGCACAGGTCCAGCCCACTTAGAGAGGAAGGCAATCTGATAGGAAATCCATGGGGTGCCCCTTTTCATGCTGTTCTCTCCAGGTAGGATGTAAAGAGGGCTTTGTCCGGACATTGTAAAATACTTTCCAGACCAGGCATGCTATATAAAATAACAATGATTATTATGCATTACCTCAAAAGCCAAGGCTTTTAAGCGACAGCATACTGTCAATTTGACCTCATTTGTTGCTTTGAATGCCTAGTTATTTATTTATCCCAGGTAACAAGTAGAGGGAGGATACTGGAGAAATAATGGGAATTCCTTCTACACTTTTTGTCATCTGCTCAACATGAAGGCGCTATAGCCACCAGTTTTGCTTCTTCTGCATATGCTTGGCCCTTGAGGTAAAGAACACATGAATTCTTTATTGTGTTCTATTTAAGTGTCCAAAGATTAGCATATTTCTCCACTTTTATAAATTATACAGTTCCCAGCTTCTCTCACACTCAACAAAAACATGTCTTGTCTTTGATTTCCAGCATGATGAATGGCTGATGATTCCCAAGGCACACCAAGAACATGGACTAATATACAGCCTAGCAAAACAGGTTGTGTTTCTGGGACTTGAAGTTGAGACCTGAACTGGCTTCATAATACCCTATATAATTCAATTTATTGGATGGGAAGGGAAGGGGAAAAATAATGACACCCAACAATAATATAGTTATAATGCATTGCACTAGCTTAGTCCCTGGGGGAGTGAAGCTACTCCAGTCTCTCTAACTGGTTGATAACATATTTAAATGCCAGTCACTAATCCACTGCTGTTCCATCCTTTGAGAGCTGCTTTATTGAACACTGTAATTGCCTGGATGTTGTTTTTCATTTCTGTAGCTGTTGCTGTTAATTAAATATTCCACGAAAAGCTCCCTGCAACATTTCTTACTGCTTTCTTGAAATCTGATATGATAGCCATCCTGCACATTTCTACCTGCTGCTTGCTGCAGATATTCTTGTCCACAATTCAAATCCTAAAAGAAAAAGAAAGAAAGGAACTCCATGCATTCAGTGGGAAGAATAGGTTTGCCACTGCTGCAGGATTTGAAGGCAATCTTGGTGAATTAGGCTTGTGTATCACAGCTTGTTCATCACTGTCAACGGCAAGGAATGTACAACCAAGCTAAAATCAGAAGGATTCTAATTCGTACCAGCCCCTGAACCAGGGATGCTCCTGACACATGTTCCACTATACAATGTGTGGCAACTCTTATGCACCCAATCATGCAGACCAGAGCCAAGCCTTGGCATTTAAAACCATCTCTGGGAATTAAACTTCTTCACTTAGTGGAGCAGTCAGCAACACATGGTTGCCACTGCCACACATTGTAGCCCTTGCCATCCCCCTGCCACTCCCCCTTCCCTCCCTTCAAATTTTACAGTCATTTTTTCAGGAAATAACATGGCATCTGTAGCAGCTCTGAGAGTGCAGATGGCCAGACTTAGCTTGCTTGTGATGATTTAATTGGGCCTGTTTGCAATAGTTACATTTGGCCATTTCAGATACTCCACAGCTACTAAAATCACCAAAAGGGTTAAATGTAGCCTGGAAGCAAACAAAATGGGCCAAGTTTGCCATCAAATTTAAGCATCAATCCCATTATGGCCGGAAAGGGCAGTCTCTGACTCGCACACACAGGAAATCAGAGGCACAAAAAATGGTTCAGGGATCTACAGGTTGCCTACCCTTGACTTAGTCCATACTAATTACACCACACCTGTGATATGATTTAATTAATTAATTAATTAATTTTATGCAACCTACAGCCAAGGCTTTCTGGAAGGTTAACAAAATGTTAAACAAAAGTTTAAAAACACACACATACAAATTAATTTAAAACAACAAGACCACAATAGCAATTGCAATTGAATCAGCACAGAATCATAGCAAAAGTACATAATCAATGCAATATCAAAACGAAGTTTCCTGTTAAAATGCCAGGACAATGAAAAGTCTTCCTATGGCACCAAAAAGAATACAAAATAGGCATCTGGGGGCTCATTGCACAACCAGGGTGCCACAACTGAGAAGCATGATATGCCTCTGTGTACATATATCCTTAAGAGGCCTTTGAGTTTTAAGTACTTTTCTAGAAGTTGAGGTGGGGCCTCTCTTTTTTCCCTCTCAGCCTTGAAGCTGAGAAAGTCCAGTGTGCAACTCCTGAGAAGCACTTATGGATGTGATTCCTACAGTTTATTGACAGTTCTAAGACAAATGCATTCATGTATGCATTTATTTTGTTTTTATACTGCCCAGAATCTGAGGCTCTCTGGGCAGTTAAACATAATGGATGGAGAGTAAATGGAGAGAAACTTTCCACACCTGCAGTAGCTGCTCCATTACTAGAGGTGCACATATTTCTTCTCTGTTTACCTCCCAGCCATTAAATGTGTGTTTATTTCTGCATTTTGGGGAGTGTCAAGGAAACTGCAAGAACCAGAGCAGAAAGTGCTCCAGGAAGGAGTCATGAAACATAGAAACAGAGCGAGTCAGAAGGGGCCTCCCGGGACATCTAGTCTGACCTCCGGCACCAGCCAGCTCCACTCACGACATGCCCACCATGTGGACGTCCAGCCTATCCTTGAGCACCCGCACCGATGGGGCCTCAACAACCTCTCGTGGAAGCCCATTCCACACCCTCGGGGTCCTGACTGCCAGGAAGTGCTTCCTGGCATCCAAATGGAACCTTGGCTCCCTGAGCTTTGCTCCGTTGAGGGAGGGAATGGAGGGAGCAGTCCTATCTGCCCTTTCTGAAATAGCAAGAAACTTTGCATAGGGTTGAAAAGGTGAAGGCTATTGAACACTGTCCAGTCAACACTATCAATTGAAAGGATTCCATTGCTACGGTGGAAGTATTCTCCCCAACCTCTTCTTGTGCCCCACCTGTTGCCAGCTCCCCACACACATACTGTTTGCAGGTGCTTTTCAATTGAAAGGTAGGTGCTTGGCCGCTGACAGCTGTGAGCAAAATAGCCCATATGCTCACTTCTTGTGTCTTGCCTTTGACAGTTGAGACTGACAAGGGTATGAAGGCAAAACTACACACAGCAAAGCTGCAAGTATCTACTTGTGCACCTCTGAAAGGCTGGCTATCATTTATTTATTTTAATTTATTTAGAAAATTTCTATGCCGCCCCATTCACCGAAGCCTCTGGGCGGCTCACAAATATATCAATTAAAATATTATACAGCAAAAATATAAAACAAGTTAACAATATAAAATAAGTCACCCTGGCCGAAGAATAAAATAAATAAATAGTATTAACAGTTAAAATGACGTTTGAATAAAAAGGTCTTCGCCTGGTGCCGAAAAACAAATAACGACGGCGCCAGGCGGACCTCTCTGGGGAGCGCATTCCATAGATTGGGCGCCAACGCAGAGAAAACCCTCCTCGGAGTATATGCCCACTCGGAAGTGGGCATATATGGACGTAAGCGCTCCTTCAGGTAACCAGGACCCAAGCTGTTAAGGGCTTTATAGGTCATAACCAACACCTTGAATTGGGCCCGGACTTCAATGGGAAGCCAGTGAAGCTGACAGAGGACTGGAGTCATATGAACATAACGCCCAGTCCCCGTCAGCAGCCTGGCAGCTCTATTTTGAACCAATTGAAGTATCTGGACCGTCTTCAAGGGTAGCCCCAGGTAGAGCGCTGTACAGAAGTCAAGGCATGAAGTCACCAACGCGTGTGTCACTGTCGCCAGGCAGTCGTACTCCAGGTAGGGTGCAGCTGATGGAGAAAGCACTCCTCGCCACTGCTGTCACCTGAGCTTCCAATGAAAGCTCTGGGTCGAGGAGCACTCCCAAGCTGCAGACCTTCTCCCTAAGAGGGAGTGCAACCCCATTCAGGACTGGGTTCAATTCACCCTCACCGAAGCCCGATCCGGCGACCAATAGGACCTCCGTCTTGTCTGGATTGAGCTTCAGTTTATTGGCCCTCATCCAGCCTATTACCTCGGCCAGGCACCGGTTCAGCACAGCCACTGCCTCACCCGGATTGGTGGAAAACGAGAGGTAGAGCTGGGTATCATCAGCATACTGATGGTTCCGCAGCCCACACCTCCTGATGACCTCTCCCAGCGGTTTCATGTAGATGTTAAACAGCAAAGGGGACAAAATGGACCCCTTCTGTACTCCATGGCATAGCTGCCATGGTGCAGAGCCACAGTCCCCTAGC